>NC_067474.1:44715347-45068680 GCF_947179515.1 Apodemus sylvaticus | reverse complement strand
GCCAGCCCATCTTCTCCAGTTGAACTCACCTTCTGGATTTTCTCTTGTCTGTCCTGGTATCAGCATTATGTGTAAAGAATATCCCTTTGTCCTTTTTGCGCAGATGGCTCTTCAGATCTGTTACCGCTCATACCAAAGAGCCAAGTGCTTGTCCCACGAGTGTGCTGTCCACACAAAGCATACCTGAGGGCACTCACGTCTTTTCTTCTCTTTCCCACACTTGGTGGCTGATGTTAAAGACGTCTGATCCAGATTTATACGTAGTGGGAAACTAAAGAACTGCAGTATAAATCACATCAGGAAGGACCTGATCCTTCCAATGAGTGGATGTAGACATCTGTTTCCTATTCCTAAGTCCATTTTATTTGGATCCTTCAAAAAGTTCATCTAAAAAATAAGATAAATTAAAAAACCTGTTATTTAAGAGATACTTCTTTTGTTGTTAAAAATGAAGATAAACATTTAAGTACTATAAGTTGTGAGAAAGAAATAGAAGCTCTGTGTTGCTTATTCCGTAGTTAAAATAATTTAAATATTTTGCAAATTGGTTACAGATGAAAACCCTCATTTCTTAGATTGTTATTTGTTATGTTTAATGATAATTTTGAGTGGTAATCATATTTCAGTGTAGATTTCTTGAAACCATTACTCAGTTATTGCATAAAAGCTATTTTAGTAGAAAGTGAAAAGAAGTGTTTTGCATAAATACTGAAATGGGCTGAAAGTTAGGAGTGGCAAGGGTCAGAGAAGGCGCTCTAGGCATGATCAACAAACAGCAGTTAGCTGCAAAGCTACCATACCATTGAAAAGGAATTTTAAGACTTCCAGGCTCAAGTCATTTCTTTTGGAAGACAACATAAATAATATTCAATGAGATTCTCATTTTAAAGAACTGATATTTATAAATAATATGGAATGGGGTTTATATTTCTAGATATGTTGAAAACTTATTTCTCAAGGTATTTACTTTTAAAAAGACTTTTCTCATACTTGGGAATATTTCTCAAATTAGACTTATTAATAAGAACTCTGGATACATCTCCAAATCACTGCAGCACCTAAAGCTCAGGGAATGTTGAGGATAAGGATCTGACAGATTGTAAGAGCCAGAAGGTCAGGGAGTGAGATTGCGTCTTCCAGTAATAGCAAAAAGTACACTCATAAGTTCTCACTGACATGCCTCCCTATGTTGGTGGGTGTTAAGGACATGAAACCAATGGACATGCCAACTGGACAGAGGAAAAACTCATGAGGCCTCAACCCTGTACAAAGGACTAGAGGCAACTAAAGAATTCTGGGAATTAGAGATGTTTCATCTCCAGGGAAGAGCACAGCAATTGATTGTCTAGTGTCAAATGATCAGTACTGAAAATATACATATGGGCAGCATTATACGGAGTGAACTCATTATATTTGGGAATATATATGTATACACATATATACATGCAATAACAATTTGTTTAAAAAAAAGTAGAAGCTGTGAATCTGAAGGAGACCAGGGAAGGATGGGAAGGAGGAAAGGGAAGGGAGAAATCTAATCAAATTATATCAGAATGTTTCAAATGAAGAAACCAAAATCTCTGCTTGTAATAAACATCTTCCCCAATAGTGAGAGAAGAAAGATGGAATACCAGGATTTCCTGCCTCCATGACTTTCAGTAAACTTGGGGTAATGAAGAAGAGTATTAGCCCTTGGAATCTTGAGGAACCAGAGGGATAACATACCACTCTTTAAGTTATTGTAGTATCTAAATAATTAATTATCAAATACCAATTTTCCTGGGATGTTGGAGCTGGTATTTATAATTGCAGGTGTAGAGATCAGAGGATGCTTTGTCAAGCACGTTAGTGCCCTAATTATTCTCTATGCTGTATATTATGACTCTCTGAGAACCATTCACATCCCACTAAAATTTTCCCATGTTATTGTATGTATTAATTGTAAGAGGTCATGAGCTTCATTATGTGTATAAGGTAATGGATCCTATTATTTAAATACCCTTTTGCCTTCCTCTTTTATTCTGTGGCTGAACTCCTTCTCTGAAAGCACCATTTACTATTTTATTTTTTTAAAGTTTCCCTTGTAAATCTTGCCATGACTTTGGAGTCATCAGAGTGCTTCACACATCCCAAGACCCAGAGCCAATCTCTTCAAGAACATCTATACATACTGTAATGTCTTCATCAGATGTCAGGATGCTTGGTTGACTTACTATCAGTAACCTTCTAGGAGAGTGGTTCTCAGCCTTCTTATACTTCACCCCTTTAATACAGTTCTTCATGCTGTGGTGAGACTCAAGCATGAAATTATCTTTGTTGCTACTTAATCACTGTAATTTTGCTTCTGTTATGAATTGCAACATGAATATCCATGTTTTCTGAGGGTGACTTCTGAGTAAGGGTTGTACTATCCTCAAAGGGCTTATGACTCATAAGTCGAGGACCTTTGCCTTAGATGATTCAGAGTAGAAGCAATGTATATCTTAGAAAAGATGTAGGAAGAGTATATATGCGAGGGTGGAAATACACCAAGTCCATTCTCTCCAAAATATTAACCGTAATGAATGACGTTTTAGCTTTTAGGAATGCAAAAGATACAGTATGAAGCCCTTGAGGGGCACAGATACAGAAAGAATCAGCAGCTGCTTCTGGGCAAGGAGTGGGATGCTAACTGGAATAGAGGGAACTGCTTATGGGAGCTGAATATTATTATTTTGTGGCATTAAGTTGTTATCTTTACATCTGCCATAAATAGGACACATTTATAAATATGTATCTGTGAGCATGTCATTGGGGAAACTAAAATATGGTCTAAATGAGTCAGGCTGTCATTGTTGTTCTGTGACTATGGGAACAATTAATTCTCAATATGCAGATTTTTGCTTTCTCTGGGCTGACATCACTTTTTGGGGGCATCTCTAGCCAGCTACTGTGTATTCTAAGGAGATAAATCAAGGTTACTGGGAGAGAATACTGTAGAAAGACACATCTTTTAGAAGTATGGAAAGGTCATTTGATCACTCCAACATAAAAAAAGGATATTTAAATATATGTCCTCAAACATTTTTTCCAGGAAATGAGGGAAATCAATGTGGCATCAAGCTTTCCTGCATTCTCTTCAACATCTTTCTATCCAAGAATAGACTATCAATCACAGTTCTTGCATCTCTGTCTTCTAAGACATCACTGACTTGAATGTTTAGGCATCCAAGCATCATTGACCACTACTGACCAGAGCTCATAGGTAGAGGAGTGAGGCTCGAAGCTTAGATGGCTATTAGGAAATAGCTAGAATTTTTAAAAAAATTCGGGTTCATTGTTTGAAGGGAAAACCCCTTTTGATGGAAAAACTTGAAAGGTTTTAAAAGCAGTATTTTTGTTGGTTGTTGAAATCTGTTCCTTCCCTTATTACCTTACACAATGCATAGGAGAAAGTTTTTACTGAAATCCCTGACTTTTTATTTTATTGTATAAGACAATTTTATACTTATTATTATTTGTGAATATATATGATTTACAGCTAAATAAAAGATTATATTTTACATGTATTTCTGTTCTACTTTACTTCTTTATTGAGGTGATGAAATACTGACCAAAAAAATAATTGGAAAGAAAAGGGTTTATTTGACTCACAGATTACAGCTCACCGTCATAGTCATAGGAACTTGAGGCAGAAACTCTAGGGCTCTACACACAGGAGCTGAAGCAGAGACCATGGAGGACACTGCTTACTTGTTTTTCCCAGGCTCCTATTCAACTGCCTATCTTATACTGCCCTGGACCATCTGCTCAGGAATAGCAAAACTCAGATCTGGGTGGGACTTTCTACATCAATTAGCAATCAAATAAATGCTCCACAGACATACCTATAGTACTTTACAATTGAGGTGATTCTTTGATTCAGTTTTCCTCTTCCCAGGTAAGTCAAATCAGTGACAAAACTAATCAAACTAAAATATAGTTTTGTATACAAGGTAACATTCACGAGAACTTGAGTTTGATCCCCAAAGCCCACAGAAAACCCAGGAATTCATACATTCTCCTTTTTTTTTGTGAATCTTAAGTTCAAATTTTTAGCTTTGCTTGTTTAAATTGGAATATTTATGGAACACTGGAAGGAAGGAAATGACTATAGTGAAGGAGTGATACAGAGGCCTTAAAGAGTTTGGGACTTTCGGGGAGTGGGGGTCCAGAAAAGGGGAAATCATTTGAAATGTAAATAAATATGTCAATAAATTAAAAAAAATAAATTAAAAAAAAAAGAGTTTGTAAGTAGTAGAATAAAATGCTAGAAAAGCAGGAGGGCTGGAGATGACAAAGTTTAAACAGGAATGGGGTGGAAGTAGAAAAAGAGCCATGGTTATGGGGACTACCTCAAACTAAGTATGTATGCAGAAGCCACATAGATGTCCTCTTTATAAGCTATTTATAATAATTATAGTAAAGTAACAACAATAATAAATCAAACAGACATTGAGTAGAGATACCATGAATGGGTGGATAATGCTGATCCCAGAAACCATGTGTTATTACATAAAAGTTCTAGTACCAGGTGTGAGGTACCTCTCCATGGATTGTCTAGGAAGGTCCCAGAGGCTCTCCAAACCTTACAAGATATGGCTGTTGTCAATGATTACCCACCAGACATGGATAGCAAGACCCTGTTGCTGACAAAAATACAAACTTCTTTAGCAGAATATAGAGCTGCCCTTCTAGAACTGAGCTAGGAGCTTCCTCCATCTGGCTAGCCTATAGTGTCGGAAGTTGCTATGTAGGAGGCTGGCTGATGACGAACAGCAACAGTCTTTCCAATTTTTGTGCATTGCAAGATACAATACCAACCTGTCGGCAAGAAGCAGTTACTGGTGAGAGTGGCACAACAGTTATGGGGGTAACTAATTTCGGATCAGATCTGAGGCCAAGGGCTCTTCAGTTCTACTGGAGAAGTCATTATCTTCAGTCTTGTGGCCACTAATGACTTAGTCGTGCTCACGGAATGGGTTTATGTGCATGCACATGTGAACAGTTCACCTTAAAACCATTAGATCTGAATAACAAACAAAAGGGTCATGACAGAAAGAGGAGGAGATTGGTTTGAATAGCAAGAGGACCAGAGACAGTGGGAAAGTGTTAGCAGAACGTATTATACAAAATGTCTGAAATTGTCAGATGTTTTTTTAAAAAAATCCAGGTGTATTATGAGCACTTGTTATCCCAGTGATGAGGAAACAGAAATTCCTATTCCTAGGGCTTGCTGGCTATCAAATGTAATCTATTTAGTGAGCTCTACACCAGTTAAGAGACTCAGTATAGGTTGTCCTCTGGTCTGTCTCATATGTTCATGAACACACACACACACACACACAATTTGTACATCAGAAACCTTCTAAACATTCACCCATTTAAACAAAATTTATAAATATGTGAATATATTCTGGCATCATGGCCCAATTAATATCTTTTCAGAAGCATGTTTATTTCTAAATTTTCTCATTTTACATTCAGTTGATTACCTACATGCATTTAAAAGCATTTATTTAGAATCAGTAAAATGCCATTAGCAGCATTTTCAGGAAAGCGTATTTTTTACAGTAAGTGAAATGATTTGCTGTCCTATCTGTATGGGCTTGCTTTTTATTTAAAGCAAATGCAGTGCCTCAAATGTCCTTGTGCAGACTTCATGGGCTACTCGGATGGAAATAATAAACTGAGAAACTTTAAAAAAATTATTAGGTTCACAGTCTATTTTCTCACTACAGATACTGATGAATTTGGTGACATTAAGTATTACCACAAAACTGTTGTAAAGAGAGGAAAGAATCTGATTGGCTGGGCTTTACTTCCAGATAAAATCAATAACGCCTGTTCTGTGAACGCCCTTACTGAACATTGTGTGTGTGTGTGTGTGTGTGTGTGTGTGTGCGCGCGCGCTCATGAGCGCGCACTATTTTGATAAATAAAACAACAGGTGTGATTTGTTAGTGTTGAGAAGCCCATGGGTGACCTGGCAGGTGAGTGGGTTCTGTGTAGGAGGGGCTGCATCTTAGGCCTTAGGCGTGTCCTGGGTTCTCTGCTCCATTAGGGCGCTGGCGATGGGTGCCCCGGAGCCTTGTTTGAGAAATAGAGACAGTCACTTGGGCTTTGAAGCCTCCAGCTTGCACTCAGAGTTGAGACTGCTTGAAAATATATCTCGGAGGAAGCTCGTGGGCAACTTCCATTTTCAGACTTTGTCCAAAAGGAAGAGGGCAGAAGCTGAGGACCTGACGTAACTTTAGGACCCATGTTTTCCGCAATTGTGCCTCAGTGAGAGCATTGTTCTTTTCGAAGACATCGCTAGTGCAGTATTGTTATGAAAGAATCGGACTGGAATAGTGTGCTGCCTCCTCCAACCCACCCAGCAGACATAGCATCTGTCGCATAATCTCTTCTTCCCCACAGCTGGTAGGTGTGTGCCATTATCACCCGAAAGGCCAGGTGCTTACTTATCAGGCACCTCTGAAATCACTGGCGTTCACGGTTACACAAAGTCACACATGCAAGGGACTACATTATGCATTAAGAAACTTGAGCAGAGACTGAAGGAAAGGCCACTCAGAGACTGCCCTACCTGGAGATTCATCCTATAAACAGTCACCAAACCCCGACACTACTATGGACGACAAGAAGTGAATACCTAAAGGAGCCTGTTATGGCTGTTTCTGGAAGGGCCCTGCCAGAACCTTACAGACACATAGGCAGACGCTAGCAGCCATCCATTGGACTGAGTGTGGGGTCCCCAATGGAGGAGTTTGAGGGCAGACTGGAGGAGCTGAAGGAGTTTGTAGCCCCATGGGAAGAACAATGATGTCGGCTACCTAGATGCCACAAGACTCCCAGGGACTAAACCATCAACCAAGGGGTACACAGGTTTCCATGGCAGAGGATGGCCTTGTCTGGCATTAATGGGAGGAGAGGTCCTTGGTCCTATGAAGGCTCAATAGATGCCCCCAGCAAAGGGAAATCGAGGGGGTGGTGGTAGGTGGGAGTTGGTCGGGTGGAGGGGCATATATTTGGAGGCAGGGAGTGGGAGAGGGGTTGGGGGTTTTCAGGAAAACCGGGAAAGGTTTTTAGCATTTGAAATGTAAATGAAGATTATATTCAATTAAAAAAAAAGAAAGTGTTGTCCACTTGAATGAAAATACACCAGTAGGGCTGAGAATTGGGACACATTTCATAGAGTACTTATCTGGCTTTTAGAATGCACTTTGTTTGCTCCTCACCACCACACAGGCTAGGCATGGTTGTGTGGGCCTGTAACCCCAGCACTTGAGGTGTGGAGGCAACAGCATCAGAAGTTCAAATTCAGCAGGGTGGTGATGGCACACGCCTGTAATCCCAGCACTCTGGGAGGCAGAGGCAGGCAGATTTCTGAGTTCGAGGCCAGCCTGGTCTACAGAGTGAGTTCCAGGACAGCCAGGGCTATACAGAGAAACGCTGTCTCGAAAAAACCAAAAACCAAAAACCAAAAATCAAAAAAAAAAAAAAAAAAAAAAAAAGAAGAAGAAGAAGTTAAATTCCCTCATTTACAGAGAAACTTGGAAGCCACCCTTGGCTACCCAGGACCCTGTTTGAAAAGAGAAGAAAGGGAGAAAGACACAATCAATGCCCAAAGCTGACCAGCAAGGAGGACAAGAGGAACTGACTACATATTAGCATATGAAGAGATTAGCATATGAAGTTGTGTCCAACCTAACAGTTTCCTATTGTTCTGAAAACAAGACAGACTTACTGCCACACAATTGGAAGACTCAATGGGATTTGATAGGCTGTGACCAAGTCTGCAGAGCCATAGTCCCACTGTAGTTTGTTAAAGTGATTTGCCCCCTTTCCTTTCCAGATTTTTCGATGGTATCCCTGACGTTCCTTGGCTCATGACCCCTTCCTCCATCTTCAAATCTCACTTCTGTAATTCTGTCACCTTTGCTTTCCTGAGCCTCGGCTTCCCTCTTGTGAGAATCCCTGTGATTATTTGGACCGAGCTGGAGTATCTCAGGCAATTCCCTCATCACAGTATCCTCACACTGATTACACTGGGCTACTCTCCTCTACCATGCAAGGTAACACTAGGAGGCGAGCATCTCAAAGGGCCATCACTCACTCTGTTACTTTAGCTGTTGGGAAATTTCAAGCAAAGTCAAGATTGTGAGTGAGCAGAACAGTTGAGATGCGTGTCATATGTCGAAGAGTAGTGGTATCCAGGGCAAGACAGTGGTAGCCAGTTTGATGGAGGCCAGTGGGCTCCTGTGGCTATGGCATATGCAGCTATAGAAATATACCCCAGTTGATACAGAGGCTTGAATGTCAGCTTATCTATTGTGAACATCCTGAAAATCAGCAAAGCTGGAGGCACCATCAGGCCTAAATCTTATATACAAGAAGAAGCAAGCTGTTTGTAAAACCTTCCTGGTGGAAGTTGGTGAAATGAAAATAAATATTTACTGATGTCCTAGTCACATTATTGAAAGGTCACTTTCTAGGGGATAGTATTTTTGTGTTTTGAATTTTAAGTCTGAACGTACATCATATTTTAGGAAGAGCCTTGGCTACATAAAAGGAAATTTACCACTACCTAGCTTTCAGATCTTACTAGCTGGCTGTAAGAATTGGAATGCCTTGGGACTTGGAAGAACTCTTGGACCCGATGACGCCTTTTGCTTTGCTTGGAGGTTGTAGGGTTGTCAGCCCAGATTGCTTGAAACAGATAACTTGAAAGTCCTTTGAAACAATCAGGGTCTCTTCATAATGACTGAAAGACACTGAAGACTGGCAGATAAGAGTTTCAGAACTTTAGTTTATGGGAAGATTTGTGATAAAGACCAAGAAGCCTCTTGGAGATACTACAATTCTACAAAAGAAGTCAGGGTTGTGGACAGATGAACTCACAAATTAGAGTAAGAAAGAAATGATTAAAGGGGCCGGGAATGGCAGTCAAATTTGACTTACAACATTCTGTCATTTGTGTTCATTATTTGTCACTGGCACTGTTGTTTGGGTTACAAGTCTTACGGTGGCTTTTACTAGTGGCTGAAATAATGAACGTTGTCAGTTTTCTTCAGCGAGTGAGTGAGAATCCACTTAAGTGATGCTTTTCTATCTCTAACAAAATGCTCCAGCTCCCACTGGCTCTCCTTTGCCTGTATTTCCAACTTGAAAGCGAATGAGAGACATCAGAATGAATGACACCAATGTGCTTTATCCAAACTGGGAAGGAGAGAGGCACCTGGAGACAAACAGGGACAGTTCCCTTCTCCTCCAGGCAGAACAAAGTCCTCTGTCTTTCCCTGCTTGAGAAAGCAGGCATCTGGGATTCTCTGTGAGTGTGAAGACTGCGAGCTCAAGGCTTCAGGCAGGATGGGGCTTAGCTCAGAAAATCTGTGATAAGAATTCTAGAATTTACATAAAAACTCCTGACAGAATCTTGGCATTAAGCAAAACGTCCAGCTGAGTGAAGGCAGCAGGCATAAGGCTCTTCAGCAGAAAGGGAATCCTGGGAGCCTCATGTGCTTAGAGTGACCTCACAGCCCAAGGTTACACTTGAAGGGAAAACCTTTGCTTTACGATTGCAAAGGGGACATTGTCGTGGAAATTTACTTCACTGAGTGGTGTAATTCTGCTTTATATAAATCACGTTTCTTCCTAGGTACTAGGAACACTGCTAACACTGAAAACATCATGTCAACATCCTGTCCTCTCATGTACCTTAGCAAAAGTCAATGACCTAGATTTTTCATTGTAAGTATTATGGACTGAGCTATTGTGTCTTCTGAAGTTCTTACGCTGAAGCAGTTCCCCTGAGGCATAGTTGCAAGTGAGTCCTCTGAGAATGTAATTATAGTTAAATAAGGTAGGCGTGAGAAGTTAGGTGATCCTTTGTGGTACATCCTTATTCAAAAAGGGCTTGTTTGCACTCTCTAGCCTGAGAGCAGTCACTGGGATCTTCCAGATGCTACCTTGATCTTGAGTTTCCAGCTTCCACAATGGTAAAAATAGCCTTTTCTCTTGTGTGAGGCAGTAGTCTGTCTGTGGAACTTCTTATAGCAGTCTTAACATCTTAAGGCAGTGACTACCTCAGCTTGCTCCCAGATGTAGACACCAAAGTGTGGTGAGTAATGAGGAGCTCATTTTGAGTGGGAGTTTTCCTCTGCGGTCCTTTTCCTTTTTATATGTGATTTTGACCTTACACTCACAGATAAGCACAGTTATCAGCCCCCATCAAGGAAACTTCTCCTTGCAATAAATGGAGACCATTACAGAAAATTATGATTGATCAAAATGCAAAGTTGTCAGGCTCAGTCCAAACTGACAGAAATACAAATCAAGTTCTGCATTATAGCCTATGGATCATTGTGGAAAAGGGCCTGAAAAGATTGTTAAGAGCCAGAGAATCAGCGGAATGCAGGCTGAAGAAGCCCATACTGGTTACACCTGTCCCCAGGCAGTGATGGGTGTGCAAAAGACACCTAGAGGCCCAACCACCACCATGCAACATGAGCAAAGATACTCAGAGGTGCCATTATGATAGGCAACTTATGTGGTAGAGAGATGAAAGAGAGGGAGAGAGAGAGGGAGGAGGAGGAGAGGGGAGGGGGAAGAAGGAGAGGGAGACCATGTGTGAGGAAGAACTGGAAGTTTCAGGGTGGTGAGGATCAACCTGATGTGAGTTGCCTATGCAGTTACTTGAAACCATGGTGAAGTCCCAACCTGTGCTACCACTGAAGTCTATATCTAGATCCATGGCCCTACAGACACATAGGTCTGTGTTGATGTCTGCAGCCAATGCTAATACCAAAGGTCAAGTGGATATTTCTGGTCTAGCCTGAGTCCTCATCCCAGTTCAGTGTCTGAGGGCTGTACAGACTTGGCCTCACACTTCATTAGCTGAAGTACTTGGGAGAGATGGTTTGTCTCTTATCTGGGCAGTGTGGGAGAGCTGACCTCCAAGGGCATGAGAAAGAGCCAGCCCTGCCCCTCATCAGCCATACAGTGATGTGGCTTGGGAGAAATGCCCACCCTTACAGCCCCTTGCCACCTGCAGCAGGGAGGAGAACTGCCCTACTCCATTTTCTGGGCAGCACAGTTGAGCTGACCCTGTATGGGCAGGCAAAGGAGAACCAGCTTAGAGGGTGTGAGAACAGGGGAGCTAGCACTGTCCTTAGCAAGGGTTATTTCATTTGGGCAAGGGTGTACACTGTGTAACAAACTATGGCGCACCACAGCTTCCACAGTGTGATTGTTTAGTTTTTGCTATTTTTCTCTCTTTTATTTTTAGTTTTATTTTATTTTTCAGGGGGCAGTTGCAAGGGCCAAGGATAGATTTGGAGGGATGGGAAAATGAGTGGGACTGGGGTACATGATGTGAAATTCACAAAGAACCAATAAAAAGTTTAAAACAAAAGAGCCAGAGATTCAGAGACTTTGCTGTAAGACTGTATCTTCTTGAACTATCAGAATGTGTACATATATAAAGTCTCACCAACATGACTGTCTAAACACCACCTGGACAGGGATGACAACAAGAGACATGCGAAGATGGAAAGGGGACTCTCACCACAACCCTAGGCAAAGAACTACAGGCAACTATGAAATGCTGAGAGTAGAAGAAATAATCTCCCTCAGGGAAGAGCATCCCGATTACCAAATAGTTACCTGATAACAGATGGTCATCCCTGAAAAGATATATGTGTAAGTAATATTATATGGACTGAACAGGTTATATTTGTCTATTTAAGGTTACAGGAGTGCATGCACATGCATACATATATATATACACACACACACACAAACACAGAAGACAAACTTGTGCATTTGTGTATCAGCTATTAGAAACAAGAGACAGAATATCTGAATTTAAAAGAGTTCAGTGGTGTGTGTGTGTGGGGGGGGGTTAAATGGGAAGGTTTAGATAAAAAAGGAAGGGAATAAATAATATAATTATGCTATAATTTCATAAAATAACTGTAGCTGGATCTAAGTAAGATTGATTAATCTACGAATAGATAAGAATATGGTAGATATCAGGGATCTAGAAAATAGATAGGAGAGCAGATCTATTTTTGCTTATGATTTACTTATGATTAAAATTTCATATATTTTTTTCTGCCCTATTTTTCTTATTAGAATTAGAAATAAGAATTATGTATGACTACATGGTGTATCTCCTTTAAAGTTCCCGGGCTATCTCTGAAAAGTGTGTATAGAAAACAGAGGATTCTCCAAGCTGAGAACCTGCAGAGAGAAAGGCTTCAGTACTATGTTTTCTTTTTTGGGATAGGCACACGGAAGGGTGCATGGCCTTGTGACAAACAGGCAGCTCTGAGGCTATGAGCACTGTTTGGAATCCTTCAGTAGCGCTGATAAATCATTTCAAGAATTCTAGGTAATAGCAAGAAGATATTCTTGATAAGCTGATACCTATGTTTGTAGATATCGCCACTAATATGGACAGCCTTGATGACATTCCCAATGCAGTTTCAGACAGACATTTCAGCGGGAGCTTGCAGACGCTAATACTGATGCAGCCTGCTCTCCTGTCCCGTGGCATCATCCTGACTTCCTGCTGTCTGATGACACTTCTTCAGCATCCCTCCAGCACATCCCTTGTTCTGGTTGCTATTAAGTTACCTGTCATTCCTTCATCATGTCTCGATTTCTCTCCTCTCTTTCTAGTCTGTTCCGAAGGACTGTCTGTATACCCATCAAGGAATGGTATTGTTGGGGTTACTTAGCGTACTAGTGTAAGACTGAAACCCAGTTCACACTCTTAAGAAATACAATCCACCAGCAATGATCTATAGTTTCTATAGTCAGTCAAGAATGCTGCCCTTCTTCCCTAGATGTGTGTTAGGCAGTTGTTCTGTGCCTCATGGTGTCCCCCAGAGCCACCTGTGACAAATTTAGTGTCACCGCACATAGCAAGACTTCATTAGCTTTCAGTTTAACTGTAACCAGAAAGTGGGTCACTTATTCCCTTCTTTGGCCTAGAAACTGTCAGCCCACATTGATGGGCTCAGCCTGGGGACAGGTCCTGTAATGACGTTTAGAAGTTGTCCAAGTTGAGTGAGACATGGCTTACACTACTGGCTAAAGTATCTGTTCTGACCAACATGTCTGTTAATTTCCAGAAAGATTAAGCTATCCCTCTACTCACAAATGCCCAAAATTCACTGGCCATCTGGGGTCCCTGTATCCTCACCTCAGAGACCCCAGATGGGTTGTAAATCCATCTCTGTGGGTTATATAGTGCAGTTGCTCCCAGTCCTCCTGCTTTTCCCAGTAGCATCTGATAGTATGGCCATGATGAGGTTAATTTATGGGGTTTGATGCATTTTATCATCTGTCACTTGTGCAGCTCTGGCTGTGCCATCTGGCGTCTCAGAGGCAGTTTCGGGAGGCAGCATGCATAACAAGGTATCTGCATTCGTGAATTCTTTCAAGCATTTGTAGGTAGTAGCTAAAAGATATTTTGAGAAGCCGGTGTCTGCCTGTGCTGCGGACCACTACTAACATGGGCAATCTGACATGAGGTTTGGAAAAAAGCCTGCTGTATTTTGCAGGAAAACATTTCTGAATTAGTCTGCAATCACCAATATTGATGGAACCTATTTATTTCAAGACCCTGAATATCTCCATCAGGCTAAGAATATCTTACCCAGCTCTCGTGCAAATCAGAAAAAGGCAGAGACAATGGCTTTACTCTCAAACATGATAGATGATGAGACGGAACGGCATAGACGAGCACGAAAAATGGTTTAAATCAAAAATCCTGCAGCAGCAAGCCTAAGTGCTCCTATTATAATGATTTCATATCCATGTCTCATTTTCAGAAATGTGTTAGGGCCTCAGGAGTGCACAACAAAACATTGAAGAGATAAAACCACGAGAACAGAGAAAATATACTCAGAGGAAGGAGAATTTTACTGATTCAGTCTGGACAGTCTGTCTGTCAGGCTGAAAACTCCTGTCCTCTGAGTATGACCAGGGATAGAACAAGTGCCCCTGCCCATTAGACATCATACTCTAATATATGAGAATAAGAAAATCAGAATATATATCTTAGTAAATATGTAAAAAGAAAACAGAAAAATGGGACATTTTGAAAAGAACAATTGCAGTACATGACAAGGTAAGGTTCTTGAAATAAGTGAGTGTTAAGCTTTTTGGAAGAGAGAAGAATGGCCCAAAGCAAGAAGCCAATCAGGAGGAAGATCCACACTTTTCCACACTGTGAGCTACTAGCCTTTAGCTTGAGCCAATCATGGAGGGCCATGTGAGAGATGGAACTGCCAAGATAGGGGAGAGCTAGAATCGTAGGTCAATGCATTAAGCTTTGATTGTAAAATTCAGTTGTATAGGCACCATAGACTAATTTGATGTCCAGGGAGGCAGAGAGTGACGGTGGTGTATGAGGAGAGAGATACTCTAGCAGCAGTATGTCTTGGACTGTCCAGCATAAATGGGAGAACAGCAAAGATCCATTCAAGACATCTACTCCACACGAAAGGCTGAAGTGTAGCTGGAATACAAAAGTCATTGTGGAATGTGGGAGTATTGAAGATGGTCCACTCTTCAGGACAGATGACTACTGAGTTTACAATAACCTGGAGCCTTGTTATCCAACCCCAACCTGAGGTTTATATCTCTCCCATCTTGGCATGTATCACTAAATTAATAAAGGTCTGCAGAATCCTAGGCAACAGACATATTCCATAGTCCCAGATCATCTGGCAAGTTGTGATGCCAAAACAGGAAACAAAGTTCCTGAGTCATGTGAGTAAGACATGTTGTTGTAAAATGTGCTATTAAAACCCACCTATTCTGTGTAGAATGATGTTGTGGTGCTTTCTAGAAAAGAAACTCGAAACTCTAGATTTTATGCTTACATGATGTCCCATCATAGGAAGTCTCATTGAGTTAAGAGTTCTGTCTCTAACAATGGTGAGAACTAGGATGTTTTTCAGAACAGAGTGAGATCATATACTTTCTCCTAAGGAATTTCACAGTCATCGGTGCTACCTTCAGAAACTTGACTCTGCAACTCTTTCAGCAGTGAAAGTCAGAATCTATCCCCTCAGTGTCTGAGCCCTGGGCATTCCCACTGCAGATATTTCAGGGTTGTTTCCTGGGAATAACCTCAAGATTGAGAGTCCACAGTATGTTTTTCAGACAGTTGAGGAGGATGCTTTTTCTGTTCTTCCTCTGAGTATTCTACTTCAGAAGTGAGGGGTTTAAAAATTGGGCCATGCAGGCCAGGTTTTAGCTCGTTCTAACAATGACAAGGTAGGGATGAGGTATTGTCAATAGCAACTGTGGGCAGGCCATTCTTAGGGCTCTTTAGTCCCTACCAGCCTTGTCAGCTCTGTAGTCCCTTCCACTCAGAAAGAAAAGGAAGAGACCAAGTCTCCACACAGCTGTGCCATGGGTCTCCAGCCTAACCTCCCCTCTCTGGAGATTTGTGGACACCATTCTAGTCCCTGCTGAGCTCCAGCACCTCTTGAAGCCCTCATTGAGTTGAGGCTCGTTGAGGTGAGTGTCCAGACAGGGTTTTTCTGCGTAGTTCTGCCTGTCCTGGAACTATCCCTATAGACCAGTTTGGCTTCAAATTCTCAGAGATCTGCCTGCCTCTGCCTCCCAAGTGCTGGATTAAAGATGTGTACTACCATTTGTTGGAAAGGCTATTTTTTCCCCACTGGATGGTTTTAGCTCCTTTGTCCAAGATCAAGTGACCATAGGTGTGTGGGTTTATTTCTGGGTCTTCAGTTCTATTCCATTGATCTCCCTGCCTGTCAGTTTTTGCTCTATACAGCCATGTATTATAGCTCTGTAGTACAGCTTGAGGTCCAGGATGCTGATTCCCCTAGAAGTTCTTTTACTGCTGAGAATAGTTTTAGCTACCCTGGATTTTTTGTTATTCCAGATGAATTTGAGAATTGCACTTTCTAACTCTATGAAGAATTGAGTTGGAATATTGATGAGGATTGCATTGAATCTGTATATTGCTTTTGGCAAGATGGCCATTTTTACTATATTAATCCTGCCAATCCATGAGCATGGGAGACCTTTCCATCTTCTGAGGTCTAATGGCAACCAACAAATTGGGAAAAGATCTTTAGCAACTCTATATCTGACAGAGTGCTAATATCCAATATATACAAAGAACTCAGGAAGTTAGACTCCAGAGAACCAAATAACCTTATTAAAAATGGAGCACAAAGCTAAACAAAGAATTCTCAACTGAGGAATACTGAATGACTAAAAAACACCTAAAGAAATATTCAGCATCCATAGTCATTAGGGAAATGCAAATCAAAAGAACCTTTAGCCTAGAAGCTTGGAATACCCAAGATACAATTCACAGACCAAAGGAAGCTCAAGCAGAGGATGGCCTTGTTGGTCATCAAAGGAAGGAGAGGCCCTTGGTCCTGTGAAGGCTGGATGCCTCAGTATAGGGGAATGCCAGGACAGGGAAGAGGGAGTGGGTGGGTTGGTGATTAGGGGGAGGGGCGATGGGATAGGGTGCTTTTGGAGGGGAAATGAGGAAAGGGGATAACATTTAAAATGTAAATTAAGAAAATATCTAATAAAAAAAACAAAAAAAAATGTGCACTACCACTGCCAGGGTCCTGGTATTTATTTATTTATGTATTTATTTATTTATTTGTTTATTTGTTTATTTATTTATTTTTTGCTTTTTCGAGACAGGGTTTCTCTGTGTAGCCCTGGCTGTCCTGGAACTCACTCTGTAGGCCAGGCTGTCTCGAACTCAGAAATACTCCTGCCACTGCCTCCCAAGTGCTGGGATTAAAAGTGTGAACCACTATTGCCTGGCTCAGGGTCTGAACTTTAATGGCCTCAACCACAAAGCCCTCATAAGAGCCTGGAGGATAGACTGGACACCGGAGCTTCCTGCACAAAACCAGCATAGCCAGCGTCCTGAGGAAAGGGCATGTCTGGGCATGTCCTGCAGGTCACAGCCAGGTGAGGGCAGCAGACCTTGATCCCCAGGCTGGGGCTAGGGGAATGGAGTTGGCCAAGGTAGAGGTCAAAGGCATCTTGAAGCACCAGGAAGGCTCAGGAGGAGGCGTGGCCAGGGCAGTGGGGCAGGGCTGGGAAGCATGGGGTCCTGGCTGAGGCTGTAGGAGCTGCAGTGGAACTTCACATCCTAGAGCATCAGCTCCAAGTACTGAGCCTTGCCCATCCATCGGGAACTCTGGCTCTACCCCCAGCCCTCTCCCCCATCACAGCCTGTGAGCACCTGGGTTCAGGAGCACAGGTTGAGTTGTAGATACCCACATTCCCCCTCGGAGAGCAGGCCCTTGATAACGTTTTTTTTCTATCCAATGTCCTGAGAAACAAACTTTCTATACCCCTACCCCTCACAAAATTGGTTAGTTCATACCTCTCAGAAGCCAGCTTGTTCCTTAGCACTGGGACTTGCTATTCCATGCAGAGAGATGCCTCTCTAGTATATATCCCACCAGCTACACAGAGTACATCAAGCCTTTTGATTTGTAGCTGTAAACCACATAACTAGTTTTCTTGGTTTGGCACAGAGAGCTATTCTTATCTCTTTTATTTTGTTTCAGTGGAAGATCATATGGCAATTGTTTTAGCCTTTACATGTCTTGGGGTTTTTCACAACCACACAACTGCTTTTGCAATGGGAAAGCAGCCATACACAGTACTAAGTCCTAGCTAGGGTTGTGTTCCAATTCAGCTTTACTCACAAAATGAGAAGCATTCATGTTTGACCTGCCTGTCTTTATTTGAAGAAACAGCAATATGAGGCTAGGTATTCTCAGAGGCTCTATATCAAGTGAGCATAAAACAGTCTCCCCAGAGTGCCCAAAGGCTTGGAGAGACACATGTCAGTGTCTCATGTAGTTACACAACAGCCATAGTTGACAGTACCATCCAGATACCAGGGAGTAAGAGTCCCTTGCCATTTTGCTGTAACACTGAAGTGCCTCAACTTGGAAAAAAACAAGGTTAAGGGTTTTCTCACGATTAGTCTTGAGACAGGGCTTTTAACTAGTTCCCGTGGAGTGGCAGAAATTACAATATACTTTCTTTGCATACCATTCTTTCTTTGCTTGCGCAATGATTCCCTCTCTTTTAGCACTGCTCAACTAATACATTAAAAGAAAGCTTATTAAGATGCAAAATACTGTTCCTAAAGCAATACTAGTTTTATTGCCTGCTATACATAAAAACAGGTTGATTAAAAACTAAAGGAATAAAATGTAAGGAAAAATGGTAATCTCCTTTTTTACAATAGGGACAAATAAATTTCAGCTTTTAATTGTTGAGACTCTCGGTGAATGGTCATATTAGCCAGAATAAATAAAAAAACAGTAACGAAAAATCCTCAGTGAATTTAAAACCATGGAAGTATCAGTTTCCAGGGACTACACTGTGGACAAAGGATTCAGATTTTCAAAATGTTTTGACCTCAAGTTAGTTTCCAACAATTAAAGACACTTGACCTTATTCATTTAAAGTTTATTGGTTAGCTATGGGTCTAGCATACATTTGTTGATGAAGAGATCAGCAATTCTAGGTCTGTGGTCTTTCTAAAAGAGGTGTGCTCTCTTACGAAGCTAGCAAATTCTGCAGTTCTGAGAAGACAGTATAAAATATTAGATTAAAGGATAACTTAGGGCATTCCCCAATTCATTAACATTTAAAACATATTAAGGACCTGTGATAAATGACAGAGTCTTTGGACTAAAGCTGCAAGGTGACGGGAGAGGAATATTGTAGGAGGATGTCATTCTTCACAGAAGGTTGCAACAGGAAAGGGTCACAGCCTTCCCAAGCCTCAAATAGGAACATTGTATCATTAAGGAGGTAGAAAACAACTAGTTGAAAATAAAAATGTATTGACATCTGATGGAGATGCTATCGTAAAAAATTAAAACCAACGTTTGGGTGGCAGAAAGAAATGCAGTAATCTCCCTGCTGTGGCTCCTGGCCATTGAGAAAATTTTCAAAGTAAACTTGATAGCATGTGCACAGGAGGCTGCCTGCAGTCTGGGAATGATGCAGACTAAATGAAAAGAGAGCTACCTGCATACAGCACTGAGTTAGTCTTGTGTCTGCAATTCATCTAAAGACAGAAAAGGGGGAGGGATGCTTTTTTCATCAATAAAGAGTGTAAGAACAAAGTCTATTCCCAGACAGTTGTCTGGAGACTGTGATATGATCTGATCTCTCTCTACCTCCATTTACCTGTAATGGAAGGGACAGGACATAGGACTTCAGTTGCTCAAGAGAAAAGTCTCTTGCACATTCTCTTTAACATGCAGTCCCATGATGTGACCTCCACAAACATCATGTACTCTGTCTCTACAGCAGAGTCAGGGCTCCATGCGCAAGGTCACTGATGTGGTGGCCAGTGATGTAAGACTCATGTGCTGCCCACGGAGGATGGAGCCCCTTTCAAGGCTGCTACTGTGAAGTGTGATTGGAAATGACAGGCAATGAAAATTCAGATGACCTGAATTACATGGTCTGATTTGATTTGACTAAGCCCATATTCCATGTACTCAGCAAAGATACACATATTTCAGAGAAGAAATGCCTATCTAGTTAATGACAACCTCCTTCAACATGTTTTTCCTATTAAAATACATCTATTGAACATTTAATATAGCACAAAATTTTTTTTTCTTCCTGACCTCCTTTGATTTGACAATAGTGGTCAGAAACCAGGCTAATCACTTTATATTCATGTAATGAGCTTGATTAAATACTGAAGAAGTTGCTACTGGAGTAAGGATTGGGGAGATGCTCAGGAGGCCTTGAAAAAGGCAGGCAGAGAGATGCTTTGTTCTAAGCAAGGTCAGTCCCATAGGTGGGGAAGCTACCATTTTGGAGACAACCCAGGAGCTAGTGCATTTGATCCTTAATACTTGAAGAGCTTGATGTCACAGCCAGGTTAGCATGCCAACATTTGAAGAGCTAGGCTTCTCTCCTTGAGCCTGCTTGCTTCTCCTTACTCCCTGTGCAGAAGCTGTGCACTATTTGGAGAGACAAGTAAAGGCAGCACTTGCTGCAAAGAGAGATCCTTCAGTTTCCAGCTTCTTACTGCAGCCATGCTGAGTGGCTCCTTCTGAGACCCAGGTCTGATGCAGGATGGAAGCATCTGAGCTACAATTACTTCCCAAAGTAAGTGTGGATGACTTGGACTTGGGAAAGAATGGGATTATTCAACAGACCACAAGTGGTTGTGCAGAATTTAAACCTTTAAGAGAAGATGAAGAGACAGAAAGGATATTCATTCTTACAGGGAGGCAGAGAATTATTAGTTGCTCCTTCAGGCGGCCATAATTCTGGACAGAGCCTCCTCATTGTCAGAAACAGAAATTACCTTTGTATTTCACACTGTACCTCCATATGCCATTGCCTTTACCCTCACATCAGCTTGTGATATTTCTTACTGTTCTCAGCTCCGCATTTAACAAAACAGTAGGACAGCATTTCATACTGTGTTGATATCCCTAAAGTAAGGGATATAATTGGCCATTGATATGGGATTAAACGATTTCATGAGAGGCTAGTGACACCTGTGCCTCTCAGCATCTTTCCATTGACATTGAGTTACCCAGGCACTCATTTTTACTTACCCAGTTGTTGATTTCTTGCCAGAAGGACATTCTGTTATATTAATCTCCACATCATTCGCTCTTTAGATACATTTCTAATCCATTGATTAAAAAAAATATCTAACACTGCTATTGATAAGTATACTATAGTGCTCTTTCCTAGCCATTGGCAATATATTCACTGAATTTAGAGTAAACTTAGGAAAGTATTTCTAATATTTTCCCACACATCCAGTTTTCCAATAATTTTATAAATTAAGAGAAAGTATGAAAAGATTCATACACCATGATTAAATGAATATGTGTATATTTTATAAATTGTTTAGACTGATAAAATCTTCATATTCTCTACTGAAGCAAGATTGCAATGAAGCAAGTCTGTGATTTTTCAGACAAGACTATTCATGAAGTTATTATTTATGTTAGACTATTCTTTAACTTACAGCAACCATTGGGTATTATAAAGTACCTCTGCTGTATATATTGGATGTAGGTTGCTTATATCCTATATGATTTTGTTGTGCCAGATGGAAGGAGGCCAAGTTCTAAAAGCTAAAATCTATATGGCTGGTTTTGGTTTATCTTAAAGTAAGGAAACTTTCGGAGCACAATATATGTGTTCTGGATTTAAGCTGTAGTTATTAACAGCAGAGACTGTATTGGATAGTCTATTATGATAGAGACTGTCGCAGTTGGACTGAAGTTTTGTTAGCTATTGTGTTAAACTGGAGTCATACTTTTATCCAAACTTGTCTCACTTAGAACAACATGCATTAAAACTACAAATAAGGAGGTCAAAGGGATACAAATTGGAAAGGAAGAAGTCAAACTATCATTGTTTGCAGATGACATGATAGTCTACCTAAGTGACCCAAAAAACTCCACTAGAGAACTCCTACAGCTGATAAACAACTTCAGCAAAGTAGCAGGTTATAAAATCAACTCAAGAAAATCAGTGGCCTTCCTATACTCAAAGGATAAGCAGGCTGAGAAAGAAATTAGGGAAATGACCCCATTCACAATAGTCACAAACAGTATAAAGTACCTTGGGGTGACTCTTACCAAACATGTGAAAGATCTGTATGACAAGAACTTCAAGACTCTGAAGAAGGAAATGGAAGAAGACCTCAAAAAATGGGAAAACCTCCCATGCTCATGGATCGGCAGGATCAATATAGTTAAAATGGCCATTTTGCCAAAAGCAATATACAGATTCAATGCAATACCCATCAAAATCCCAACTCAATTCTTCACAGAGTTAGAAAGAGCACTTCTCAAATTCATCTGGAATAACAAAAAACCCAGGATAGCTAAAACTATTCTCAGCAATAAAAGAAATTCTGGGGGAATCAGTATCCCTGACCTCAAACAATACTACAGAGCAATAGTGTTAAAAACTGCATGGTATTGGTACAGTGACCTGCAGGCAGATCAATGGAACAGGATTGAAGATCCAGAAATGAACCCACACACCTATGGCCACTTGATCCTCGACAAAGGGGCTGAAAACATCCAATGGAAAAAAGATAGCCTTTTCAACAAATGGTGCTGGTTCAACTGGAGGTCAGCATGCAGAAGAATGCGAATTGATCCATCCTTGTCTCCTTGTACTAAGCTCAAATCCAAATGGATCAAGGACCTCCACATAAAGCCAGACACTCTGAAGCTAATAGAAAAGAAACTGGGGAAGACCCTTGAGGACATCGGTATAGGGAGAAAGTTTCTGAACAGAACACCAATAGCATATTCTCTAAGATCAAGAATTGACAAATGGGACCTCATAAAATTGCAAAGTTTCTGTAAGGCCAAGGACACCATCAAGAGGACAAATCGGCAACCAACAAATTGGGAAAAGATCTTCACCAATCCTACATCAGATAGAGGGCTAATATCCAATATATATAAAGAACTCAAGAAGTTAGACTCCAGAAAACCGAACAACCCTATTACAAAATGGGGTACAGAGTTAAACAAAGAATTCGCACCTGAAGAACTTCGAATGGCAGAGAAACACCTTAAAAAATGCTCAACTTCATTAGTCATTAGGGAAATGCAAATCAAAACAACCCTAAGATTTCACCTTACACCAGTCAAAATGGCTTAGATTAAAAATTCAGGAGACAGCAGGTGTTGGCGAGGATGTGGAGAAAGAGGAACACTCCTCCACTGCTGCAAATTGGTACAACCACTCTGGAAATCAGTCTGGTGGTTCCTCTGAATACTGGGCACCTCACTTCCAGAAGATCCTGCTATACCACTCCTGGGCATATACCCAGAGGATTCCCCACCATGTAATAAGGATACATGCTCTACTATGTTCATAGCAGCCCTATTTATAATTGCCAGATGCTGGAAAGAGAGATGCAGGTATCCCTCAACAGAAGAGTGGATGCAAAATATGTGGTATATCTACACAATGGAGTACTATTCAGTCATTAGAAACAATGAATTCATGAAATTCTTAAGCAAATGGATGGAGCTAGAGAACATCATACTAAGTGAGGTAACCCAGATTCAAAAGGTGAATCATGGTATGCACTCACTACTAAGTGGATATTAACCTAGAAAACTGGAATACCCAAAACATAATCCACACATCAAATGAGGTACAAGAAGAATGGAGGAGTGGCCCCTTGTTCTGAAAAGACTCAGTGAAGCAGTATAGAGCAAAATCAGAACAGGGAAGTGGGAAAGGTTGGGTGGGAAAACAGGGGGAGGGAAGGGGACTGATGGGACTTTTGGGGAGTGGGGGTCCAAAAAAGGGGAAATCATTTGAAATGTAAATAAATATATCAATAAATTTTAAAAAAAGGCACACCTTCAGGGCTATTAGAAGCTATTTCTTCAGGGATTCAATGTAAAAAACAAACAAACAAAAAAAAAAAAACGAAAAAAAACTACAACTGTTAGCAGCTCACTGTCCTCCTCAGAGGTAGACAAGGGAAGAAGTTTTCAACTGAATAAAACTATGATTCTTTAGAAGCTAAGTTTTTTTCCTCTGATTTCTACATTTCATACAGAATTTTCTATGCATTTCTTTCACTTGTTCAGATTAGCTCTGTTACTAATTTCCCTAATTTCAATGATACGGGAAACTTTTTAGCATATACCTACTCTAAAATGATGACAGACATATATTAACTAAAAGATAAGATGTGTAAGAAAATGTGAGAAATAAGGATTATTTTTTTGTTCAGCCACATGCTTTATTTTAAGTATTTAATTCAGAATCAGCCTAAAGAGCAGTCCGATAAACCTTGGATTGATTTCTAATTTAAATTTTGGAAGGAGATAGATGAGGAGGAGAAACCCTGGACTACCTCATGGGCCGACTGCCTCACAAGTTATCACTGCAAATGCCATGGTATCATCAAACTCAGACACAATAGATTCAGCGAGGAGCTCTGGGCAGGAAAGGAGACCGAACTACATCCCAGGGACTTATTCCACTTACCGAAGCCTGTTTATATTGTCTTAATTTTGTGCAAAATTCATAATTTATATACTTTAAGCTTGGTTTATCTACTATCTCTGAGATAGATTTTCTTTTTTTTCCCCCTTTGAGAATCTAATACCTTTTATTTTTATCATATTTATCCTTCTCCCCATCCTGTTCCAGATTTACCCACCCAAACTGTATCCTTATTTTTAAAAAAAAAAAAAAAACAAAAATCTATAATCTCATTGATATTGCCTCTGTATTATAAGGCATGGGATCTTCCTAAATCCATAGGCATACTAGAAGCTATGCCTTTATAGAGAGCTAATTACTTTTCTTCCAGCAGCGGTCAATCACCATTAGCTCATCTGCTAAGGTTGGAACTTGGTACCCACTTTTCCCCTCAGTGCTGGGATTGTCTGGTTTTGGGTTGCACAGGTTTTATGTATAGTTTCACAACAGTTGTGAACCCAAATGTGCAACTGCCCTATGGTGTCCAGAAAACACTACTTCCTGGAAGCCATTATCTCCCTTCACTTCTTGCAGTCTGTCCATACCCTCCTCCAACATCCTCCAAAATAATCTCTGAGCCTGTGCAAGAGGGACTGTAACATAGATGTTCCCATAGGGATGCATAGTCCATAATTTCTTATTTTCTGTATTTTAAGTGGCTGTGAATCTCTGTGGTAATTATCATCTAACACACACACACACACACACACACACACACACACACACACACAGAGAGAGAGAGAGAGAGAGAGAGAGAGAGATTCTCCGATCAGTTTTAACAGATATATTAATCTATGGGTAGAAGGAGATATCATAATGAGTTAGTTGTATAGGCTTGACTCTTTTAAAAACCTATTTTTAATCAGTGTTCTCAAATGCTTCAATCCCCCCTTCTAGTCCACTGTTCAAAGGTAAGGGAGAAAAGATAGTTAATAGGGAAAGGGAATGTGAACCTATTTAGAAGTGTTCCTTGGGGGAAATTCTAGTCTATATCATCAGGATATCAGCCGTCCAGTTCAATAGTGTCAGGATAGCAAACATGACTCAGCAGTGGTTGCACAATCTAGCAGAAAGCGCCAGGCCGAACAACTATGAGTCAGTGGAAGTAACTGGGACCAGCCAGATTGCCAGGAGAAGTTCTCTGCTATGCCTCTCTCAATGGAATGAAGATCAGCAAAGATGAGGACTGGAGACCCATAAAGCATTGTAAAGCTAGCTATGAAAGCAAGCAGCAAGCAAGCAGGCAGGCAGGCAGGCAGGCAGGCAGGCAGGCAGGCAGGAAGGCAGGTAGGCAGGCAATCAATCAAGCAAGCAAGCAAGCAGGCAGGCAGGCAGGCAGGCAGGCAGGCAGGCAGGCAGGCAGGAAGGTAGGCAGGCAGGCAGGCAGGCAGGCAGGCAGGCAGGCAGGCAGGCAGGCAGGCAGGTAGGCAGGCAGGCAGGCAGGAAGGCAGGCAGGCAGGCAGGCTGTCACTGTTCGTTGAGTTCTGTTTATACTTTCTCCAGCCATCACATCTTCCCATGGGTCTTGCCTTAGCAAAACACCCATTGAAGGCAGCCTCACCATGTGAGTCTGTATCACCTGACATATACAGAAACTTCCATTTCAGAGTTGATTTAATATTATGTACATTTAGCTGATCAGTAGGTTCTGGCCTATGATATGCAGCATGGGTTCTTAGCCTGGATAATGATGTTGGGTGTGAGTCATTTTGTGGAGCAATATTTTACATGTGAATCTTCAATTTTATCAGAAAAAATTTGAAATTCCTCTTTGAATTTATTTAGTAATTTTTATGTCTACTATTTTATTTGCATTATTTTTCATGATAATCTTCAATTTTAAGATGTTTTTCTATATATTGCTTCAATTTTATCAGAAATGTTTTCCATGTAAATCTCTGATTTTATCACAGAATTTTTTAATTCCACCTTCAATCAATTTAGAAAGGTTTTCTATGTCTACCATTTTATCTGTATAATTTTCTATGAAAATTCTCAATTTTAACGTGTTTTTCTATAGATTTCTTCTATTTTATCAAAAATATTTTCCATGTAAATCTTTAATTTTATGTTTTTACTTCTTTTTTCAATAAAATAACATGCTCTGCAAAAAAATTCTTGATTGCTCCTATGCCACTAGTGTGCATGTCTTACAAAGCCAATTTTTAGTGTAGTATACATCTAGATAAAACTGAATTACTTTCTCTTCTAGTATTAATAGTAGCTTCCATTGCTATCAATGGAAGCTAGCAAGAAGGAAGTTTCCAGGGTAGTACTAGCTTGAGTTCTCAGTTCCATGACTCAAGTATATAATTACCATAGCAATTGCTTTTCATGTTTTAAAATTAATTAATTATCTTTAAATCCTGACCATAAGTTCCACCTTCCCTTCCAAGTCCTTGTGTCATCTCTCCTTCCCCCATCCAGTTCTCCTCCTTTTCTCTTCAGAAAAAGGGAAGCCTCCCATGGATATCCACAAGCCTTGGTATATCAAGCTGCTATCCTATTTAGGCTAGACAAGGCATCCCAGTAGAGGGAATGGGACAACACAGTCAGAGACAGACTCTGTTTCTACTGCTAGGAGTCTCACATGAAGCTGTAACTGTTACATACGAGCAAAGGGTCTAGTCAGTCCCCTGCATGCTCTCTAGTTGGCAGTTCAGTCTCTGCAAAGCCCTATGGGCACACATTAGTTGAGTCTATGGGTTTTCTTGTAGTGTCCTTGATCATCTAACTTCCTCAAGAATTCTGAGCACTGCCTAATGTTTGACTTGGGTTTCTGCATTTGTTTCCATCAGCTGCTGAGTGAATCCTCTCTTATGACAGTTATACTAGGCTCCTGTCTGCAAGTATAGCAGAATATCGTCAGTAGTGCCAGGGTGTTACTGCATGGGTCTCAGGCTTCACTGGCCATTGGTTGGCACTTCCCTCAATTTCTGCTCCATTTTCACCACTACCATCTTGCAGGCAGGACAAATTAAATGTTAAATGTTTTGTGGGTGGTTTGGTGTCCCAATCAATGCATTGGGAGGTCTTGCCTGTTTACAGGAAATGGCTGGTTCCTGCTTCAAAACCTCAATTGCTAGGGCCACCCTCATAGATTCCTGGGAGTTTCCATTGTCTAAGGTTTCTAACTGGTCCCAGAAAGACACTCCTCTCCCAGTTGTTTCTCCCAATACTCTTTACCTCCCCCTCCCCCACCTCATCCCTCCTGTTCACATGCCCACTTCATTCTGGTCCTCTCCCTCAGCATCATGTCTATCCTATTTTCTCTTCTCAATGAGATTCATGCATTCCCCTCCTGAGCAGTCCTTGCTACTTAACTTCTTTTGGTTGGTTGAATGTAGCATAGTTATCCTTTACTTTATGGTTAATATCTACTTATAAGTGAGTAATATCATGCTTATCTTTTAGGGTTTGTGTGACCTTGCTCAGGATGATTTTTTCTAGTTCTGTCTATTCACTTGAAAGTCTTATGATGTCATTGCTTTTAATAACTGAGTAATACTCCATTGTATAAATGTTTCACATTTTCTTTATACATCCTTCAGTTAGCGGACATCTAGTTTCTTTCTCATTTCTGGCTATTATGAATAAAGCTTATATGAAAATATTTGAACAAGTATCTTTGTGATATAGTGGAGATTCTTTAGACATATGCACAGGAGTGATACAGCTGGGTCTTGATGTCAATTTACTCCAAGTTTTCTGAGAAACCACCAAATTGATTTCCAAAATTACTGTACAAGTTTGCACTCCCACCAGCAATGGAGGAATGTTCCCCTTGTTTCAAAACCTCACCATCATGAATTGTTGCTTGAGTTTTGATCTTAACCATTCTGATGGTTATAAAACAGTTATTTTGATTTTCATTTCCCTGATGGCTAAGAATATTGAGCATATCATTAATACTCCTCAACCATTAGAGATTACTCTGTTGTGAATTTTCTTTTAGACCTGTATCCATTTTTTTAATTGGATATTTGGTGTTTAATTAATTAATTTACATGCCAAATGCTGCCTCTTCCTGCCCCTCCCCCATCCTCTTTCCCTTTCATTTCTGACAGAATGGGACCCTCCTGGGGAGCAGAGTCCATAGTCAGGCAGCAGCTTTAGGGATAGCCCCTGCTCTAGTTGGGGAGAAACCCACTTGGAGGCTGAGCTAAATGTCTTTACAAATGTGCTGGAGGGTCTCAGTTGAGCCTGTATATGCTCTTTCGTTGTTAGCAGTCCAGTCTCTGAGAGCTCCCAGGGGTCCCGGTTTGTTGACTCTGTTGGTCTTCCTGTGGAGTTCCTATCCCCTCAGGGCCTTCAGTCCTTCCCCTAACTCTTCCATAAGAGTCACTGACCTCTGTCCAGTGTTTGGCTCTGCATCATTTTAAGTCAGTTGGTGGATGATTAGAGTTTCTTAGAGGACATTTGTGCTAGGCTCCTGTCTGCAAGCATAAGAGAATATCATTAATAGTGTCAGGGATTGGTGTTTGCCTGGATGACAGGTCTCAAGCTGAGCCAGTTATTGGTTGACCTTTCCTTCAGTCTTGGCTCCAACTTTGTCCCTGCATTTCTTTTAAATAGGACAAATTTTGGATCAAGAGTTTTGTAGGTGGGTTGGTGTCCTTATCCCTCCACTGGGGGTCCTATCTGGCTACAGAAGGTGACCTCTTCAGGCTCCATATACTCACTGTAGTCATTTCCACTAAGGTCACCTCCATTGACATCTGGGAGCCTCCCCTATCCCAGATCTCTGGAACTTCCTAGAGAGTCTTCTCACCCCAGCAGCTACATATTTTCATTCATTCTTTTGGCCCTCTGGCCTTCTCTCCTGTCTCTCCTAACACCTACCCCCTTTCCACCCCCTAACTTCCCTTCCTCCCTCTGTCTCCTATGACTTCTATTCCCCCTTCTCAGTGAGATTAAAGAATCCTTGCTTGAGCTTTCATTCTTGTTTACACTTTTTTTTGGGTCTGTGGAGTGCAAGAAGGCAAGAGAGAGAGGAGGGGGCAAGAAACCCCCTTTTTAGTGAGTCAGGCACACCTGGCTATTGCCAGGTAACTGTGGGGGCAGAGCCTAGACAAAATGCTAACAGTGCTGGGAACTGAACTTGAGTCCTTTGGAAGAGCAGAACATGTTTTTAATTGCTGAGCCATCTTTTCAGCTCCTCCCAATGTGAAATTGTTTTTTAACGGATGCATCTTTTTCCTCAAAAAATACTTCTGAGCTCAGTGTGCAAGTTTTACTCCTTAGGAATTACTGGAAGACAGAGGAAAATTTTTTGTTGCTTCTAAGTTACCCACAGGTAGCAGGCAAGAACAATTTTCTCTACCACCCTTTTCATAGCTGAAAAAGATAATGTTTGGCTAGAGTACAACCAGTTGTTCCTGAGCAGACATGCTGAGATAACTTTCATCACATCATTGAATCCCTTTGTTTGGCTCTATTGACTGCTTCCCTCACAGTCTAGAGTTAGGTGATGGTGGTTCAGTTTATGACACGACAACTGTTTACCATCCAGTTAATAGTTTTCCCTTCTTTCCTCTCTTCTCCCCCTTTTCTTCTTCCAGTGAACTTTGAATATAAATCTAGATGCTAAAGGCTCTGATTTTAGCAGAGAGTCTGCTGTGGTTTGAGTAGGAATGGCCCCATATATTCCAGTGTTTGAATACTTGGCCTCAAGGAATGGCACTAGTAGGAAATGTAGTCTCATTGGAAGAGGTGTGGCCTTGTTGGAGGAAGTATGTCACTCTGGAGGCTGGCTTTGAGGTCTCCTATGCTCAAGTTATGCCTGTGGGACACACAGTCTCTTTCTGCTTCCTGAGGATCAGGATATAGAAATCTCAGCATCTTCTCTAGCACCATGTCTGCCTGAAGGATGCCACGATTCCTGCCATGACAATGATGGTGATGGACTGTAAGCCAGGCCCAATGAAATGTTTTTCTTTATAAGTGTTTCTGTGGACTTGGTGTATTTTCCTAACAATGGAAACCCTAAGTAAGACAAAAAATGATTATTTGTCCTATTTGAGCTATTAACTGCCATACTTATTTACTTCTCAAATATTATATTTTTCACGTTTGAGACCAAGTCTTTCTGTACATCTTTGTGTCCTTGAATTTCCATTTTTCTTGCCTGTGACTTTTGCATGGGCATGTGTTAGCACACCCAGTTAAGGTCTTGTTTTAAGAATTAGTGTTATTTATAGTTGGATTTTTCCTATTGTCTGCTCCTTGGACACAATGATACATTATCTAATGGCATCATCATGCAGTGTGCACTGTACATAACCACTAACACCACTATGCTCCTGCTCGCACCTCTACACCTTATTTGAGCCCCCTTTCTCTGAAGACAATCTCGCCTCTACTTTAAAGACATGTTCACATACTTGAGTTTTTGTACCTATAAATTTTTCTTTATCTCCAATTATTTTACCTATTTAAGAGATACTTCCAAGGGCTGATGGGAAGAATGTGTGTTCTGTAGTATATGGATGGAAGGGCCTTTGGATGTCTGTTAGGTTCATTTGATCTATAATATCAGTTCACGCAGCTGTTTTTCTATTTTTCAGTTATCAAAATTTTGTGTGCATGTGCTCACGTGTGCATGGGTACATGAACGTATGTGTATGTCTGCATGTGGAAACCAGACTTGTATGATAGAACTTGCCTTTTCAGCCATAATAGCTGAACCAGAAGCCCCAGATATTATCATGCCTCCAGCTCCCCTGTGCTGGATAACATTCATATTCAGAGTTATTTTTGACATGTGTATTAGTCTACAACATTTGATTTCATGGTTTTGGGTGTTTCCCTATTCTGTATTTAGTTCATTCATGTTTACATAAGATTTTTTTTCTTGCAGCCTCATAGATGTGTTTCTCACCCTATTTAGTTGAAATAATTTCCATCAAAGATTTTCTGTACAGCTGGTTTTGTGAGCATGAATTTGTTAGCTTTTTCATTCTTTTTCTACTGGGTATGGTAATCTATGTAGTGATTTGATTGAGAATGACCCCCATATGCTCATATATTTGAATACTTTATCCCTAGTTAGTGGAACTGGTTGGGAAGGATTAGAAGGTGTGGTTTTGTTAGAAGAGTGTGTCAATGGGTGCAGTGAGGTTTCAAAAGACCACAGCATTCTCTGTTATTGTTCTTTGCCTTGCACTTACAAATAAGAATGTAAGTTTTCAGCTTTGGCTGCAGCACCATGGCCACCTACCTGCTGCCATGATCTCTCCTACTAAGGTCATGGACACTCAGCCTTTGGAACTTCAAGGTACAAATAAACTCTTTCTTCTATAAGTTGCCTTGGACATGGTGTCTCTTCACAGCAATAGAAAGTAACTAAGACAATCAAGATTGGTGGATGTTGTCTTTTCAAGTGCAATTATATCATTCTAAGTGATCTTGTATTTTACAGTGTTGAAAATGTATTATTCTGATGTCTCTGTCTTTATATGTTACTTGACATCTCTCTTGCAGCTTTCAACACATTTTAATTGTGAATGTGTATTTAGAGTTTTAACTAAATTATGCTGTGGGAAGTAATTTTCTGGTTTTGTTTGATAAAAGTTCTAAATGCTTTCTGTATCTGATGTACACATCTTTCTCTATTGTTGAGTAATTTTCTGTTGTGGTTTTAGAAAATGCTTTCTAAGCCCTTAGCATGAAATTATTCTTCCTATGCTCACAAGTTTTAAATTCTATCTTTCATTGTTTTATAGATCTTATATGAACTGTTTTCTCCAAATTAACTTATGAAATGATTTATCATTTCATTGTATAAATACTCTAATATACATTAATTCCTTTACCTAGTCATTAAAACTTATTATACCATCCATTCTTTTTGGTCTATCAGTGATGCTTCTCATGGAGGATTTTATTTGATTTACTTAAATTTTTATAGCCAATATTTCAGTATGTTCTTTTTCAATATTTTATCATATAGGTAATTAATATATTAAATATGACATATTAAATGCTGTTTATTATTAATACAAATATTTATAATTGTTATTATAATAAATTAATAATTATTATAGATAATACTAAGTAGTAATTAAATAACATGTATTGCTTTTTGAAACCTTCATATTATTTAATTTGATAATATACATCCTCCCACAACTTTATCCAGGTCTACCCACCTTTCCTATCCACCCAGTTTTGTTGTTTTTTTTTCCCCATCAAAACTAATCTGTGTTGTTCAATTGCTCTTGGTGGTATGGCTTTCCACTGGAACCTTAGGGGTTAGATTCTTAGAGAAAACTGATTCTCCCTCTCCTTAGTTCCTTGGGTAGGGGTGCTGCTTTATGTGAAACTCCTCTCTTCATGTTGGAATTTGGTCTCACTTAAGTTTCACAGGTCTTCTGTATGCAGTCACAATCTCTGTGAGTTTGTACGTGTAGCTTCTATGTAGCTTCAGAAGAAACTGCTTTCTTACAGTTGTTAACCACCTCTGGCTCTTATGCCTTTTCTGTCTCTTCTGAAATGATATTAAATCATGCTATAGAGCTATAGTAAGTAGGTTTCATTCCAGGGATGCTGGGATGGTTCAATATAGAGAAATCTATCAATGCAATCCATTACATAAACAAACTCAAAAGAAAAAAAACCACATGGTCATTTTATTAGATGTTGAAAAAGCATTTGGCAGAATTCAGCATCCTTTCATGCTAAAAGTCTTAAAAAGAACAGGAATTGAAGGCCCATATCTAAACATAGTAAAAGCAATATACAGCAAACTGGTAGCCAACATCAAACTAAATGGAGAAGAACTTGAAGCAATCCCACTAAAATCAGGGACTAGACAAGGCTGTTTCCTCTCTCCATATCTTTTCAATATAGTACTTGAAGTTATAGCTAGAGCAATTAGACAACATAAGGAGGTCAAAGGGATACAAATTGGAAAGGAAGAAGTCAAACTATCACTATTTGCAGATGATATGATAGTACACTTAAGTGACCCAAAATACTCCACCAGAGAACTCCTACAGCTGATAAACAACTTCAGCAAAGTGGCTGGTTATAAAATCAACTCAAACAAATCAGTAGCCTTCTTATATACAAAGGATAAGCATGCTGAGAAAGAAATTAGGGAAATGACACCCTTCACAATATACAATAAACAATATAAAGTATCTTGGTGTGACTCTAACCAAACAAGTGAAAGACCTGTGTAACAAGAACTTACCTGTGTAACAAGAACAGTTTTGCTATAGAGCAAGACTGTTAAAAACTGTATGGTATTGGTACAGTGACAGGCAGGTATATCAATAGAATAGAATTGAAGACCCAGAAATGAACCCACATACCTATGGTCACTTAATCTTTGACAAAGGAGCTGAAACCATGCAGTGGAAAAAAGATAGCCTTTTCAACAAATGGTGCTGGTTCAACTGGAGGTCAGCATGCAGAAGAATGCAAATTGATCTATTCTTATCTCCTTGTACTAAGCTCAACTCCAAGGGGATCAAGGACTCCACATAAAACCATACACACTGAAACTTATTGAAAAGAGACTGCGGAAGACCCTTGAGGACATGGGCATAGGGGAAAATTTTCTGATCAGAACACCAATAGCTAAAGCTCTAAGATCAAGAATTAACAAATGGGACCTCATAAAATTACAAAGCTTCTGCAAGGCCAAGGACCCTGTCAAAAGGACTAAAAGGCAACCAACAAATTGGGAAAAGATCTTTACCAACCCTACATCTGACAGAGGGCTAATATCCAATATATACAAAGAACTCAAGAAGGTAGACTCCAGAGAGTCAAATAAACCATTTAAAAAATGGGGTACAGAGCTAAACAAAGAATTTTCACCTGAAGAATTTCAAATGACTGAGAAGCACCTTAAGAAATGTTCAACATCATTAATTATTAGGGAAATGCAAATCAAAACAATCCTGAGATTTCACCACACACCAGTCAAAATGACTAAGATCAAAAACTCAGGAGACAGCAGGCATTGGTGAGGATGTGGAGAAAGAGGAACACTCCTCCACTGCTGGTGGGATTGCAAGGTGGTGCATCCATTCTGGAAATCAGTCTGGCAGTTCTTCAGAAAACTGGGCATGACACTTCCGGATGACCCGCTATACCACTCCTGGGCATATACCCAGAGGATTCCGTGGCATGTAATAAGGACACATGGTCCACTATATTCATAGCAGCCTTATTTACAATAGCCAGAAGCTGGAAAGAACCCAGATGTCCCTCAATGGAAGAATGGATACAGAGAATGTGGTATATTTACACAATGGAATACTACTCAGTAATTAAAAACAATGAATTCATCAAATTCGTAGGCAAATGGTTGGAACTGGAAAATATCATCCTAAGTGAGATAACTCATTCACAAAAGAACACATGTGGAATGTAGTCACTGATAAGTGGATATTATCCCAGAGGCTCTGAGTACCCAAGACACAACTCACATATCAAATCATTCCCAAGAAGATGGAAGGAGAGGGCCCTGGTCCTGGAAAGGTTTGATGCAGCATTGTAGGGGATTTCCAGGATGGAGAAGTGGGAGGGGGTTGATTGGGGAATGGGCAGAGGGAAGAGGGCTTATGGAACTTATGGGAGGCGGGGAACCAGGAAATGGAAAATCATTTGGAATGCAAACAAAGAATATCGAAAATTAAAAAAAAACATCATGACACTGACAAACTCTCACTGGTTAATAGATTAGAACTGAGGGTTCATGTATATACCTATGCTCCTGCTGCCATCCTATTTTGACAAAGAAACACACAATGAACACTGAATAAAAACATCATCTACAGCAAATGGTGTTGGTCAAACTGGATAGCTGTGTGTTGAAGAATGAATTTCATCCCTCACCTCTCTCTCTGCATAATATTCAACTCCAAACAAATCATGAATCTCAACATAAAACATATTACTCTGGATTGGATAGAGGGAAAAGTAGAGAATCTACTTGAGTTCACTGGAAAGGAAAGAACTACCTCCCTAAACAGGACTCCCTTGGTACAAGGGTCATAATCAACAATTATAAATGGAATTTTTTTTTGAAATGAACTGAAAAGTGTCTGTAGAGGAAAAGATGTCATCACTTCCTTGACGAGGCAATCCAATGAATGGGAAAAGTCTTTATAAGCTATACATCTGACAGGGTTAACAGCTACAATACATAAGTAACTAACAACCAAAACAAAATCGAACCACTGAGAAATAAGTAACGAAAGAACCAAATTAAAATGGAGAAGAGAGCTAAACAGCGACTTCTCAGAAGATGCAATTCAAAAATCATTTTTTAAAAAATGTTCACCATCATGAGTCATCAGAAAAACTCAAATAAAACTCCTTTATTGGCTAGTGATCTTGAAGAGATGGGCACTAGCAGTGTTAAGAGCTCCTGAGAGAAAGATATCCTCACCTAAGGAGGAAGTGGCCAACAAACCAGAAGAGGCAGCAAGCCCCATGACCCCTAAGAAGAAAAGGAGATTTTCTGAGGAGGAGCCTGAGGCTGTTGCTAGCTGCACAAAGAGCAGCACAAGGAAAAAGAGAAAAGTCCTATAAAGCTCAGAGGATTGGAATGGACCTGCTGGGTGGGAGGGGCATCCTTGTGGTGGTAGCTCCTGCCCATGATAAACCCCAATAAAAACACAAACCAGAAAAAACAAAAAAACAAACAAAAAACAAAAAACAAAAACAACTTCTTTGAGATTTCATCTTACCCCACGCAGAATGTCTCAGGTGAAAATTAATGAAAACAGATGCTGGTGTGGACGTAGGGAGAAAAACCCCTTCTTTACTGTTGATGGACGTGCCAATTCCCATAGCCATTCGCAAATCAATGTGTTGTTTCTTTGAAAACTGGAAAATAGATTTACCACATGATCAAGTTATTCAGCTCTTGGGCATATATATCTTTCTTGAGTTCTATCTTCTTATTGAATTCTAATTTAGTATTCTATGTTCCCTTCTTCATTTCATTGAACTGCTTACTTGTGTTCTCTTAGAATCCAATTAGGAGTTTATTTTTGTACTCTGATCTTTAAAAAAAAATACTTGTGATGATTCTTTTGAATTGTTTGTCTGGTGTTTCATATAGTTCAATCTAATTGAAGACCATTATTAAGGAAATAATAATTTTTGAAGCGGTCATTTTGTTTTGCATTTTGATATTGCTGAATTTTGGTGTTGATATTTATTAATGTGTGGTTAGTTTGTTGGTTAAATTTTAAATTTTATTCATTCTTTTTTTTCATGCATTTTGATCAGATTTATTGCACCTGCCCCACGTCTCCCAGATGACCCCCCTTTCATACTTATCCAATGCCATGTCCCTCTTTATTTCTAAACTTATTGTGTCTTGTTTGTACTGCCTATGTATTTTGAATGCGGGACCATTGATTAGAGTGTGGTCAAGATATCAAATACCACACCAATAAATGAAAATCTCTCTCCCTTTCTCAGAGTTGTCAATTACTAATAGCTACTCAGATAGGAGTGTGAGTGCAAACTTTGTTGGAACTACAGAAATAAGTGTAGAGTTTCCTTAAATAACTGGAAATAGCTCTATCACATGATTCTACTATTTTGCCTTTTAGCATATATCCGTAGGATTCCGTATTCTCCCACAGATACACTTGCTCAACAATATTCATTGCTGCTCAGTTCACAATAGCCAGAGTCTGGAAGCAGCTTAGCTATCTATCCATGGATGACTGAGTATCACAAATATGAACAGATGAATAGAAGACAGAAGTGGATGGAGCTGGAAACAGTCACTCTAAGTGAGGTGACTTAGAGCAGAGACAGATGTTACATACTTTCTTTGATTTGTGGGCATTAGTATTAATTAGATTAAGACAAAATTCTTCTCAGGGAAGTTTTCAATATTTAATAGGGATATTGTAGTGATGTTGAGGTGGCTTTTGCACCTTCTTGAGCAGAATCTAGAGCACCTGGATCAATCTTCACTACACACCTGAAATTAAAATACATAAGAAACTAATCACTATCGACATGATGACCCACTATGAACATACTGCAACAGTCTGGTTAAAAAAAAATCTCCTAAACTGTTATTATTTAGAAAGTGAGGAAATACTGATAGTTCTGTGACAATTAATGTATTTGTTAATTTTGGTGTGAATGTAAAAGCAAAAATACAGTGTAAAACTGGAGATTATATTGTTACAAAGAAAAAGCAGTGGAGGAAAATACAATAAGTGGGGAATGGTAGAAAAAAGGGAGAGAGAGACAAGGTACTTTGGGTAAAGGGATAGGCAAAGAAATGCTAAGATATTTTCTAGAACAGGTTTAGCTCTCAGGGGACTGAACTAGAGAGTTCATACAGTAAGTATATCATCATCATCATCATCATCATCATCACCTTCTTCTTCTTCTTCTTCTTCTTCTTCTTCTTCTTCTTCTTCTTCTTCTTCTTCTTCTTCTTCTTCTTCTTCTTCTAATGCTGTGAAAAAGAAAATGATAAAGACCTAGAGGGAATAGAAAATAGAAGGAAGAAAGGGATAGAGGGGATGATACAGATAAGAATGGAATGGCACAGAACTCCCTTCTAAGTTGATGTTGGTTATGAATGAGGATGAGCAGACATGAAAGCCAGTAACTTTCATATATATGAAAGAAGCCTTGAGTCTCAGTTCCTCTACAAACTTACAGGCCTGTCACATCCTTGAATAGTCTTCTGTGTAGTGGGGTCTGAGATACTGCCCACCCTGTTAAAGGTCAAGTTGAAAATACCGTTCTGACCACTGAGACTAGATATAAATCCTGTCTCCACCCAATATTGGATTTTTGCCAGGTTATGGCAAGATTATGAGGCCTGTTTTCATAGGTCAGGTCGTGAGTGTTGACCCTGCCCCTGGGTACCTCTTGCCATCCTGTGATCCACTAGACCTGGGTTCTGAGTCCTCCTAGACTCTGGCTCATACTAGGTTCCAGTTTGCTTAATACTGAGTATTAATAGATTTTTGCCTACAGTATAGAGATATTCTGATAGCTGGACCTTCACCCTTGCCTCTGTGACACTCACTCTGGATTTCTTTAGACGACACCTGTGTGCCATCTACCATCTTTTCCAAGTTTGTTGCCAGAGTATGTAGAACATTAAATATTAAACTTATAAGTATTTGTTTTATTTGATGGGCAGTGAAAAAATCTTACAGGCTTTACAAAAGTTAATAAGAAATCTGAGTAGAGGATGGAAGAGAGAGTTGATCTAATGTCCTATCACAGAACAAGAGACAATGGGGCTGAGATTTGTATGTTACAGAGTGTTAGAAGACTACGACAACTGCTCAAAGCAGAGATAAAATCTGAACCAGATTAAGAACTGCGGAACTAAAAACATACAAATAGAAATAGATATAAAAGATCTTACAGCAATAGAATTCAGAATGAGTTAAGGAATGAAGAATAAAGAAAGAATACCATCAGCTTTGATGGCTAAAGTCAGGCATTTGGGACAAAGCCTAGGGAATTCAGATGTGGCCAGGTACTTATTGAAGAAGAAAATTTAACTTAACCATTGTTGACTTTGAGGAATTGCTGAGAAGCCCAAGGGAGATGACATGCAGACATTCAGAGACATTAAATAAAAATCAATGATAGGATTAAGAGGTAAGTTTGCCAAACTGTTATTTACAGAGGTATAATGTAGTCATTTTGTGAAAGGGGTTCTTGGGTGAAAGAAATATAACAGAGGGGATTGGGCTCTCATATTAAGAGCAAATCACATGATACTCCAGAAAGGGGTTAAAATAGAGAGCAGAAGAGCTAATGTTTCACAAGGACATATCATAAATGGAGGGTCAGGAAGCAAACAAGATGGGTGTTTCTGTGAAGTTGGTCTTTTGTGGATATTCCTGGGCTTGTATTTTTTTTTATTCGATATATTTTTTATTTACATTTCAAACGATTTCCCCTTTTCTGGCCCCCCCTCCCCAAAAGTCCCATACACCCCCTTCCCTCCCCCTGTTCTAACCCACTCCTTTCCACTTCCCTGTTCTGGTTTTGCCCTATACTGCTACACTGAGTCTTTCCAGAACAAGGGGCCACTCCTCCGTTCTTCTTGTACCTCATTTGATGTGTGGATTATGTCTTGGGTATTCCAGTTTTCTAGGTTAATATCCACTTATCAGTGAGTACATACCATGATTGATCTTTTGAGACTGGGTTACCTCACTTAGTATGATGTTCTCCAGCTCCATCCATTTTGATGCTAATTCCACTCCTCAGAGGGGCTGCTGCTGATGAGGAGTTGCCTTGTGAACCTTCTCCCCACCTTAACTTTTCATATAAAGACCTGAGCCAATGATTGGGCAGGAGAAACTGAGAGATGGGGGAGGAGAGATGGAGGATTGAAGGGAAGGGGAAGAGCTATGGGTGATCAACAGAGAGGCAGGGAGAAGCTTGTGGCCTGGAGAAAATGCAAGTTATATGGGATAATACAGATGGGAATAGAGTAGTGCAGTGGGAGATCTGCCCAATCTAGGCTTACAGCTTGTATAACTGATTGAGTTGAGATTTCTTTTACTGGGTTATTGGGTTGGAAAAATATAGCAACATTGGTCTGTTTAGTATTTTCAGATATTTTATCAGAGATCCAGATGTAAGAGGATTTGAATAAATTAGAAGTACTGGTTTTCAGGATTTTAATTTAGAATAAAATAGAGGAATGTGTCTTTTTTTCTTTACTTTGTCATAATAACCTATTAAAAGCCTCCTATAAGCAATAATTCTATGAATGAATGGAATAGAAGCCTGTGATTAGTCAACATGCAAGCTTCTCATGGAGTATTCAAATAAGGGAATACAGACTGATTTTCTAGGTGGTTTGCCGTGTTTTGAAAATAGACATATTTGAATGCCGAGGCTAGCTCAGCTTCTCTTGTTGCTTATTATGAAGATTTGATCTTTTCAGCAGTCATATGAAATTGTTTGTATTCCAGTGTTTATGAAACTAAAACCTGAAGTGATTAATAAATGAGAAGAAATTATGTTATTAGCTGTGGGAGAAATCAGAAAATGTTTGACTGTCACCACCTATCTTCTTAAAACTCTTTAACAACGTCTACCTTGGATTCATAGTGTCTTCTATGGTAATGTTCACTCTGAAGGATTTCTTACTTTCCTGCTGGTGTGTCCATTGTGATGTAGACTCAAGTTCCTTGCCCTAGATCACACACAGTTAATTCCAGTGCTGGAGATAGTTAGACTCAGGTACTCCAAGTCCAGAGCTTCTCTCCCTGACCAGCAATGTTGATGGCTCAAACTTCCTTATCCTTCATACAACTGTTTACGGATGTGAGCCTTCCCTGAGCAATATGGAAAACACGATTGGAGGTGAAGAATTTGGAGGAGAATGAATTCTTAAAGAAGCAGAGATTTAGATAATGAAAAGTTGGGGTGGGTGCCAAGGTGGGAGAACTGATAGAAGAGGCACATTGCTTTTAGGAGCGACTATGACTGAAGATCTGAGTGATGGTGACCTGTACTAGGTGATCACTGGTGTGGCACTATTGACTTATAGGAACAGGGAATTGAACTACTGATGTAAATTAGTTTTGGGAAATAAACTTAGACAAAAAAAAAATAATTCTGGTTTTTAGGTACTGCCTCAAAATTATGGGAGATAAACGCGGGGTGGGAGGCCCAAGTGTCCTTCTCTGTGTTGAGCTTTAATGCCTGGCTACTGACATTTTAGCAGTGTTCCCTGAGTGTGATTATTGTGTAGCACAGGTTGATATCTAACGAGCAAAAAACCGAGGACCTTCCATTTGTTTCAGAGCATCTTCTGGTGCATTGTTGAGGAAACAACTTCATCTATCGAGATGGCTACTTTGTCAAAGTTAGAAAGAAATGCATCAAGTTTAGTAGCTTGACCGAAATAGGCATGGTCTCACTCTAAGGGGAAACCTGCCGAGAGGATGTATTATTTTTCCTGTCTAAGTGTCTCCTCCTCCACCCATCCAGGCAGAGATGCCCAGGCATGCACTCTTTTTCAAGGAACCTGCTTCTTAAAACCTTAACATTTCTCTATGTTAGGATCCAGCAAGATATAAAACATAATTTCTCCTTCACACGAGACATTTTTCTTTAGATTCTGGCTCAGGGAGTTATGGAAAGAGGCAATAAAAGACAAAATTGAACCACATTTTCGCATATCAGACTGTCAACTCCCATCGACTTTTTGTGTCCTTCTTCAGAGATTTTTTTTTTCTCCCTCGGTGAAACTTTTGTACACACAGTTTTAACTACATGGCATTAGCCTCAGTGGTAACCCCGCAAGGGTGAGCCTGGAACTGTCTGTGGATGCCAGAGAACACAAGTAACGGCAGATCTAATAGCACACGGGGAGCTCAGTGCACTTGGTGCTTTGAAGCCTATCATTTTTTATTCTAAAAATCCACATGTCCATACCCTGCCTTCAGCCCTTTGGCTGACTGATTAATATGTCTCTCCTCCTTTAGGCTGATGGGCACCATACTCATCTTGTTTCTGGAAGCTCAGCCCTCTGGTGTTGCCTGGATCTTTACCTGGTTCTCTCCAACAAATTACTGTCATGATTAAGAAAGTCTGATGATGTATCATTTTTTTTTCTGGATTCCAAGCCTCCTGTCAGACAATGGAGTGAGAAGCATGGGGCTGCAGCTAGCTATTCCATATCAATGCCCCGAGTTCAAATAAAGTGTCAGGATGACTAAGTACAAGGGATTTGTGGAATGCTTTAATGTTGCCTCATTTCAAATCACTTCATAAGCAGCCTGGTAATGAGCTCAATAAATTCTGTTGGAGGATTGGAAAAAAAAAAAACGGAGCCCCGTATTCACTGCAGAAAAAGTAGGTTGCTATTTTATAATTAGGCCTCTGGGCTGGTGGGAAGGAGTCTTATTTCCTGTTTGAAATCCACTTTGTTAGCTCTGTGATGTGGAGATGGCTAAATGAGTATGAAATATTATAATTAAGGACATCACAAGCTGTTTATCTTATCGGCAGTGTTTTTCCTTAAAGGCTGCCTCATTGACCACTTGTGTATTCTAACTGCCTTGTGTGTGTGCATGCTCTGCCAGTTGTAACCGACAGAAGTTTATCTGGCTCTAAGGGGGAGAAAGAGCCAGAAATGAACAGCAGCCCAGCAAGCAGAAGTCATGTAAGAGACCTAAGGTGCATTGATCCTACCTGGATCAGGCATTCTCTTCATTAGCTAAATAAGCTGTTTGTTAACAGAAATAAGTGAGGCTATAGAATTTGATTAATTCTGGTGTGAGTATGTTACACATGCTGTCTGTGGCTGGGATGTGTGTGAGGTACTGCCTTAGATAGTCTGCCAAGCAGCAGGCTTTTGTTTTGAGGCTGGCACAGAAAACCAATCCCACTTTGGAAAATGAGAACGGGTTTATTATTGATTGGGTGGAAATCAAATGGCCAGATCTGTAATCTCCACTGTGATTTGAAAGGCTCTATGTTATGATAATCTTTCGACCTGCCAGCTTCCTTGATTTCATTCAATGCCGAGTCAGTGAGTCCAGCTCTTTACCCAACACTGAGAACACAGTTTACACCAGGTGCTGCTTCAAGAGCCCAGACAGCAGTTATTTGCCAGGAGAACCATTTGGCTAAAAGATCAGATATACATCCAAAATAGCTGGTTGAAGTCTTGGTTTCAGAAAGGTCATAGTTCTCAGAGCAGTGAAGCACACCTGTTCATAAGGTGGACTCAGTATACCTGGATATACAGTGCTGGGTGACATTTTTAAATTATTTGCTTACTTCCTTATTTAGGGCAAAGGATCCTAAAAGAGTCAATGAATCAAGAGACAGCCCCTGGTTCTCCTTAGGGGTTTCACATGAAGACCCATCTTCACAACTGTTACATATGTGTAGGGGGTCTAGGTAGGTCCCACACTTGCTCAGTGGTTGGCAATTGAGTCTCTGTGAGCCCTTATGGGCTCAGGTTAGTTGATTCTGAAGATTCTCTTGTGGTGACTTTGATTCCTCTGGTTCCTTCAATGCTTTCCCACAGGATTCCCCAAGCTCCATTTAACGTTTCGGTGTGGGTCTCTATATCATTTTCCATCAATGGCTGCGAGAAGCCTCTCTGATGAGAGCTATGCTAGGTTCCTGTCTACAAGTATAGAAAAATATCATTAATTTTGTCAAGGGTGGGATCCCTTTCTCATGGCATGGGTCTCAAGTTGGACCTGTCATTTGTTCGCCCTTCCCTCAAATTCTGTTCCATCTTGTAGGCAGGACAAGTTGCGGGTCTTTTCTCAAAGGCTCTTTCAGCATCTAATGAGAAGATCATGTGGGTTTTTCTTTCAGTTTGTTTAAATGGTGCATTGCATTGTTAGATTTCTGTATGTTGAACTATCTCTACATATTCAAGAATGAGGCCTACTTGATTACAGTGGATGATGCTTTGTATGTTCTTTGATTTTGGTCTGAAAAGATTTTGCTGAGAACTTCTGCATTAATGTGCATAAGAGAGAATGGTCTGAAATTCTCTTTCTTTGTTGAGTCTTTGTGTGGTTTAAGTATCAGGATGGTTGTGGACTCATAAAGTGAATTTTACAGTGTTCCGTCTGTTTCGATTGTGTGGAATAACTTGAAGAACATTGGTATTATCTCTTTGAAAATCTGGTAATATTCTGAACTATAACCTCCTGGCCCTGAGGTGGTTTTTGTCATTGTCGTTGTTGTTGTTGTTGTTGTTGTTGGAGGACTTTTAACTACTGATTCTATTTCCTTAGTGGTCAATCTTGGTAAGTTCATGGAGCTTAGCAAATGTTCTAGAGAAAAACCTGAAAATGTCCTTTTTAATGCAGTTTCTCCATTCAAATATATTTAAGAAGGCACATAGAAAGAGACAAAGTTAAGACCTACTGAGAAGTCTGTAAGAAAAATGCCAAGCTAGGGTTCTGGTTATGATCTTTGCATGCCGCTCAACAAACGCGTCTGCAGAGGTGAATAAAGAGAGGAACGGCTTTACTTCTTTTATGCAGTCACACGCCATGGGAATGTATTGAAAATACTTAGGAACATGGATGGTCCTTCCTAAGTCACTGTCTATAGAAGATGCATCTACTTTATTCACACAAAAGGATCTCAGCAATTTGAACATTTTGTTTTTGCTTCTATATAATTTCTTTTAACTTATAATTACCATTTTCTGGTACAAATATCAAATATAAGGGTATTTATGTTGACAGAACCTGACTTTCCTCATATATAGAATATTTAAGTAAGTATTTGCATCCTTCGTTCAAAGCACCAAATATTAGCCATAGAATCAATAATTGGCATACTCTCCAACAGAAGGTGTCCAGCTTTAAATCAGACACTGTGTGGTTGGCAGGCCATGCAGCCTGGGTTGTAGCTATAGTTCTGTGGCTGGACCATTCATAAGCAATGGGTGTGGCTTGTACCTTTGCTCCCACAGAGCTCTGTCTGTGACTGCTGAGGTGTGAGCTTCCTATGTCATCCATAGATTACTGCTGACAATTGTCAAAGCATGCTTAGCCCAGGGGCCACAGGCAGGCAGGACGAAGGCTAGGTGTGCTGTGTGGGTAGCCGCCTGCTCCTTTCTATCTGGTGGTAACTTCCAGGGAAGGCTAATTTCCCTGGGGTGACAGGGGTCTGGTAGTGGCAGGGTCCTCACCAAATGAGCATCATAGCTCACTGTCCTGATCGCTTCTCTAAGGAAGAGAAAGGCAAAGAGTCAGCATTTAAAAACTCCCGGTGTCCTTTACACTTTCTGTCCTTAGGAAGGAAAGTATGCCAAACATGGTCACAGAAGTGCCTGGGGGATAGGAGCTATAGCTTGATGTCTTCCTGCTTAAAAATATGCTGTATATACTTAGTCCTATCCAATATCAGCAGACTTCTTTTTCTTATTCATTCACTAATAGGTTTTGAATTTGCACCGAACTTCTGCTTTGAAGAAGCCCCAAGGAGGTGGTGAGTAGGAGAAATTTAAGGCATATGTGGCTAGTAGGATCCCCTCGGCAGTCCTCAAAGTGAAGCCCTGCAGAGGCCTAGTGGGACAGCTTCAGAAGGCTGGGAGCAGTCATCCGCAGATGTTTTGGCTTGTGGGTTTGCCCATGAGTAAATGTAGCATGCACCTTAGGAGGGGAGGAGGAGGGCTCCAAATGACAGCTGCAATTCAGAGCCACCTAGTAAACATAGCCTTTGAATGGGCACATGGGGCTTTTAACCACGGACCCTGAGAGCTCAGTAGCCCCGCCTCCCATGATGAAGGACAGTTATACTTTATATGCATATTTGTCATTAAACATGGCCACAGAGCTTTCCTGCTTGCTGAGATTCTTGTCTTTTTAATAACTGCCTCTTTCCAGCTGTGCTAGATTCATTGAATGCTCTGTCATGCCTGATATGTTTCTCCATTTTTTTTCCAGGATGGCTTTTCTGAGTAAACACCCATAGCCACGCCTCCTTTTCACCACAGTCACCTCACACAAGGGCTGGATTCCCTCAAAGAGAAGCTTACCGTGACGGCTTGATTTTTCAGTGAAAATATTAATTAAGCTGAAATAAAAAGAGAAGAGTTAAAATGTCTTAGAGTCATCCAAATTCCAGCAATCTTCACAGACATGAGACAAAATAAGAAGGGGAAAAAAATAATCAAATCTTCAAACTGCCAAGATACCTGACTGAAGCTGAAACTTGAAAAACGTGGTCACCTGTCCAGGCTTGGTGCCTGCTGACTGAAGAGCTTGCCCTGTGCACTGATGTACCCATTCTACAAACAACAAAGTAATCTCCCCAGAGCAAGGTGGTGGCATTATTGGGCCAATTCTATGTGATGTATGGCAAGCTCCCAATGGGCTCAGGAATTTTTTCATAAACAGTGGGTTACTGAACTCACACAACTGCTCATTACAGTGTTCAGAACAAACCAATCTTACCGAACTAACCTCCAGGAGTCTAGAGTTGTAGGGATCTGTCGCAGCTCACTGGCATGGGCTTAGGTAGAGACTATGACTTCAGTCTAAGAAGTCCTTTTCCTTTCCCAATAATAGCACATTATCTTTCTATTTGATAAATTTCACTAAGGCTACCATTAGTGCCTTACTCTGGAAAAACAAAACAAAACAAAACTAGTCTGTTAAACCTTGTGTCTTTGATGAATTTCTATTATGCACGGAGCCTTTGTTGAGAGCAGTATCTTTTCATCCCATAATCTATCTGTTACCCTTGTCATCAACATGTGTAGTTCTGGGCCAAGATCTTGTTGCTCCCCCATGCTGTTCTTTCCTGAGAACTCAACTGGTGTAGAATGTTGTTGAACATTTCAGAATATCGAAACATTTTGTGAAGCCAAGTGCCTTAGAAGGCGTTAGGCTCTATCCTTTGAATTGGATGCATTAATCTATCATCTCAGGCAGATGCACGATTACTGTCATTACTAATGAGACAGAGATGTGAACTTCATGTCTGCTGAGATTCTGCACTATTTGACATAGTGAAGCTAGGACGTTACATAGACCATCCACTCCATTCGCATTCTGTGAGAAGAACGGGCCAAGGTGTTCCCAGGCCAGGAAAGACAGGCACATGTGCACTGCTTACCAGTGTTTGCTTTAAGGGGCTTGGCTGCATTCGTCCTGAAGAAGGAAGTGACTCCTAATTGCTCTCTAAATCTTGATTTAGTAGTTACCTGGGGAAAGTTCTCCAAGACATTAAGGTAACTACTTTCTCTCAAGCCAGAAAAAACATTCAACCACCCACTGGCAAGTATTGGCTGCCAGACCTGTAGCTGATTGACAGAGTTGCTTCCAGGAACCTTCAGGAGCCTTCATTGGCAACACTTGGATGATTACCTCTCAGGCTTTCTTCTTTCCCCTTTGAAACTTCCAATTTCCATACTGCTGCTGCCAACGTGACCCCTCAACTACCGGCAGCCCTGGGGTTCTAACCTAGGTTACAAAAGACACAGTGGCAACTTCTGGAGGAAAACTTAGTTTCAGGCACTGCCATTCTGTACATGGCCAAGGAAACACATATGAGTACGTCTTTAAATTAAGCAAAGAGCATAAACATGAAAGAGTGGTTAACACACTCCTGTGTGTGCAAGGTTTAATTCTCAGTTCTCCCTATATCTGTATCCCTCTCTCCTCTTCCCCTCTCTCCTCCTCTTCAGCCACTTTCCACCCCCCTTTCCTTTTCTTTTGACATTGGAGTGTCTGATATAACACGAAGAGTAAAATGTTTAGAATACCTCAATATAATCAAGGGATTTTTCTTCTTTTTCTTTTTTCTTTTTAAGTTAGTACATAGTTAGACATCAGTGATTGCTGTAGTATAAAGTTATTGTTGTATATCAACACTTCTGAAGGCTTATCTCTTGGTAAACACCAGGAATCTCTAGCTTCAATTCATTTTAGAGTTCTAGCTGTTCTCATTTTAGCGTTGATCTCTTTGGACTTCACCCAACACACCTGGCTCTATTTTAGACGCACACTACCTATTTGTTAAATTATATTGAATAAAATTTGAAATTGTATCTGTTGCTTCACTTTAATCCTCATACTTCTGAAGATTAAGTCTTTGTAACTCAGCAATATTTTAGCTACCAAATGAAGAGAATCTAGGCTGGACACAGTTGCTTTCTTTTTATTGTTTTCAGCTCAGTGCTTACCTTATGCTGTTTGCTATTTTATTAGGCCCTCCCTCCCTCCACAGCAGGGAAATATTTTCTTTACCATAGTATCTTAATAACCGTTATGGTGGCTTCTTTAGGATTCCTAGTGTTCATCATGCCCAGGAACTGTAATATGGTAAACTTCATGTGGCAAAGCAAAAGCTGGCCAACGACTGACGTGTTTGCAGTAATTTAAGAATATTGATAGTAGTATCCCTTGGGAAATACAGCATGATTTTCTTTTTGTGAAAACAGAACTATTTTTTTTCCTTATAGAATGATGCCCTTTGAAAACACATCTCTAAACCCAGAAAGAAATGCTTTCTCATTTCAAAGGCATTAGTTCATCATCATTAGTACCTTGTTTAATGAGGCTCATTACTCTGCGTCTAGGGGAAAGCTATTGTAACTGACTTAATACTACATAAACACTCATAGTTTTTTCCTGGCTTCTCATTCCACGATCTCTCATCACTACTAAAGAACAAACGAAAGGATAGTTGGCATTATTTGGTGTAGGCTACACACGTTTGCTCCCCTTACAATTATATTTTATTCTTTACTTCTGTGTGGCTTCATTTTCATTTACATAACCATTGTTAAATGGTTATTTATGATTATTTGTTTCAACATTTCTCATCCTTCCAAAGTTTTGATACAGCTTTGAATAGCGTAAATGAGGACTTGAATCCATATCCCTTCAGCTAGGAAATTAATTTTGATTCTTTCAAAGTTACTTATTGCTCATGATTTTTTTTTAGAAAGATAGTAAATTCCTTTTATATTTGAAAATCTCTGCCATTAAAATATTAAGGTATCTTCTATGTCTCTCTCCCCTTTTGTGAGGGCCTAGGAGGTTAAGTTATCACAATAGCAGGTAAGAGATCTGCAAATGGCTAATTATAGTCAATTCCTGATTACACTTGGGGGAGTCATTGCTGATTATCTTCTGCAAATCTTACATTCAAGTTCCACTGACATTTGAACAGAATGGGCCATAAAGTCATTTGTGCTTATTACTCAAAACCTTGTCTCTAATTTCCCTTCCCTTTGTAGCCTATCACCCAGCAGGAGATCATCTGTGTCAAAACACTTAATTACTCCCTTCCCCCAAATCAAGGAAAGTTAAAATAAAACAAAACAAACAAACAAAAAATGGCAAACTTACAGTCTTCCATCCTGATTCATGATGCATTTTTACTTATTTGGTTTGAAGCTACTGCCTTAATACAGCGAAAAACCAATGAGGGTACTTTGAAGGCAGAAAAGTCTAGCACATTGTCTATTCCAGAAACCCCTATATGCTGGGAAAGGACTCACAGAATTGCAAATTAGGAAAGGGAAATACCATAAATGCCACTTTTTCCAGGAGACTTTGACATCTATAATACATAGGAGGGGACATATGGTCTCTCTCTCTCTCTCTCTCTCTCTCTCTCTCTCTCTCTCTCTCTCTCTCTCTCTCTCTGTGTGTGTGTGTGTGTGTGTGTGAGCACGTTCACAGATGTATAAGAGCATATATTGATAAAATGAATATCATATTTGTATATGTACAGATGAGTATATTTTAAGTTTGTATGTATATGTAAAGAGAAAATACAAATGAGTGAGATAGTTCCATTATATGTGAATAATAGCATCTTTGAGTAAATGATGGATATGTACCTGCATTCTCCTTACCCTTATCCACTGTAGTGTGCTCAAGTCTCTGTAGACCCAAAGCCCACTAGATATTTGCAAATCTCTATTCCCCAAGAATACTTTGCCTCGAATAAATTCTATTTTTCTCCTTGTGGCTGTGAAGCTTTTCTGGATGTGGGTCAATGTCATGATCAGAATTAAAAGGTAAAATATTTAATTTTTTTCAGTAAAGATTTGTGTACCAGATCAGTTTAGGAGAAAACCAACTTGCTTTGTGTCTGTTAGGTAATTGCACGTAGTGAATTTCTCCGGAGGAGGAGAATTCCTCCCTTCCTCATCAAGGCAGCTTCTAGTGGGATTGGATATCGTTATTACTGTTGACCAGACCTTCTCTTCTGGCTTTAGAAGCAGCAGGCGACCTTAGAAAGGCATAGGTGAAGTGTGATTCTACTTCACCTGGGAGGAGAGCTGATGTATTTCATCATTAGACTCCTGTGGAAATATACAATAAAAGAGGGGATCTGCTTATCGCCAGAGGCAAAGTACCACTAACTCATCCCCAAAGATTGCTTTTTGATTAAGGGGCTCTTGCTGCAAGGCTGCTCAGCCCTTCTTGCCACCGATGTGAACTGCTATTCCTGGCTGTATCACTGAACCTGAGCATCAGATTTTCTTTTTTTAAAGAAACAGCAATTACATTAAGGAGTCCTCACGTGGGGTGTAATTTCCTGACCATATCAAGTAGAATTCAATAAGCAGACATAACTTTGTGCCATAGGGTTAGATGGACATTTGTAAGAGAGAGAGAAGGGGGTAACTGTACCCTTAAAATGTTTCACAGAAAAAAAATGCAAATATGTCAAATCCAGTTCTGACTGTCCTGCTTCTAAAAATGAGAGGGAGTCTGGTGACTTGCCAAGCTTAGAAAATGGACAGTGTTTTCTTTCTTCTCACATACCCACAAGGGTTAAAATGATTTGCCCTTAATCTTGTTAGGAGACAAAGAAAGAAGGAAAAGGAGGGTGGCCTGCAGAGGTCAGCTGAGTGAAGATCTATAATTTATTTTCCAAACTGGGACACTTTGGGCACAAATGGTACTCTAATAATAATTACAGTAGATAAAAGTATAAATCGAACCTCTCACAGGCAAAAATGGAATGTGAGGTAACCCCTGGGAAGTACAATTAATAGGGCTTTATATCCTGCCCGTTTAGCCTTGCTGTGACCATGTGCTCTCAGTAGAAACATTATTTCAATTGATGTTTTTTTTTCTTCGAGGTTTCTGATCATGAAGTCTGTGGTTTAGGCAATCTCAGCTATGCTTTCCAGTGAGATAGGATTTCTGTTCTTGGCATTCTGTTATTTGATTAACAAGCATTTCATTGTTTCTTTTGTGTATGGCCTTTTCATATTCGGTCCATGTGGATGGTGAAAAGAGGAGAGATAGTTATTAGGGTGGCTAAAAAGAACATCCAAGCCCACTACTTGAATTATCTTTAACTCGTAGCTGCCTTTTGTGTGTCAGAGCCCATGGATGAACTTGGCCTCTTTTTTTTTTTTTTTTTTTTGTATAATAATACTGAGATTTTTTTGGGTAAGGTTTTTTGTTTTTGGTTCAGTTTTACTAGGAAAGGGGCAGAAATAATTTGTTTTGATTGTTTTACAAAATTTCCACTGATTTTTTCCTCTGCAATTGATCTTTCCCAAGAATAGATTATATGATAATTTCCTCCCCCCTCTCTCTGTGTGTGCATATGTAGGCAAACTCATTCGTGTCTGTGCATGTATATGCTGCATATGTTTTGATTTCTAATTGAATTTTATTGGTGGTGTGTATATTGGGAGGCCATCTTAGGAGTCATTCCTCAAGTGTTGTCTACTTCTTTTTCTGATAAATGCTCTCTCAATAGCTTAGAACTTACTAAATACTCTATGTTGTCTAGTTAGCAAGCTCTGTGAGTCTACCTGTCTTTGCCTCCCCAATGCTGGGATTTCAGAAGTGTAGCACCAAACCCAGCTCTCTGAAAAGTGAACTCCAGGGACCACAGAGGCAAACATTTTGCTGACTGAGCTACAGTCCCATTATAATATTAAATGCAGAATGAGTAATTTTAGCATGATACTTTTAGTTCTTTAAGATAGGACACCTGGAGCTAGACAGAGAATCCCTGTCTCAAAACACCCCATTCCCCCTCCCCAAAATAAAGTGAAAAATAACAGACGTGTCACTTACAATAGAACTTATAGTTCTTTCCTTGGTTATATAAATTCCTTCTCCTTTCTCATATACATGATGTTTTTCTGTAGTAGAATATAGTGGCATTCAGAGACCATGCTTAGCAACTCAACTTCATGTCAGCTCATACTCTTCCACATAATGACAGCTCACTACTCATCTTTCCAATCATCTGTCTTCTTCTGTAAAGAACCTGAGAACTCCACCTCCTTCAAAGACCCATCAGGTTGGTAACTCCCATCCATAAATGAGTGTTGAATTAAATTGACTGGACTGAATCGCATCTCACCAGACACTAGTCTAACAACTGACATACCCATCACCTACAACTTGTTTGTTCTGCTTCAGAGAAAATTGGAAAAGAAAGTCTGATAAATTTCTGAATAACATTAAGGAGAGCACAGTCCAAAGGCTTTGCCTGGGACTTGGCCCAGGTGTCAGCTGGACATGCGGACTGTAGAAAAGTGCAGATGGAGGTACAGAACACAGCTTCACTTGGCAAGGGGAGGCTGGATGTCTTTCAACCTTCTTTTTGTTTCTGATGTGGGGGGTCAGAGCTAAGTGTGCTGTATTGCTCATTCTTATTAGGGTACTGGTGCCTGTGTGAGCACTTTTAGTTTTTGTGTACTACAAGGAAAACATACAAAACCCCATTTTCCTGGGAGATAAGATAATGGTAGTTTGAAAAGTGGTCTGCCACGTTATTCATATTTGGGGCACATGATATTAAGCAGAAAAAGCTGTTGTATGTGTTTGCATTATCCACAGACTTTGACATAAGTCAGATTTGTACTCAAGCCCTATTCTGGTCTTTATCAGTAATGTGGTTTGAACTATGAAAACTTCTCTGGTCTCATTTCACTCATCTAGAAATGGGATAATGGATTTCTATCCTTAATTTCTAGGCAAAAAAAAAAAAACTGGAAAACTAACCTTCTGGGATGAAGTTGAATATTTATTTATTCACTTTAGAATAAAATAGACCTACCTTTGATTCATGTTAAGGGTATACCTACCTTGGACATAACAATAAATACAACTAAAACATGATTGAAAATAGTAAGTATATAGTAAAGTGGCAAAAATGTTCTAAATTCTAGTTTGAGTGTGGCAGCATATAGCATTACAATGATGATTTGTTTCAATGTCATCCTGTAGAGAAGAAACGTGCTAGCGCTAATATTTCTTCATGATGGATGCAGGTCACGGCCCTTCATCATCTGTGGAGGAAAGGTGGAACAGCAGTCAATGAATCAGACTTGAATCTCACATGTCAGTAATGCTTATTCAATAAAAGGAACTCTTTCAATAAATAATACTAATGGGTATGGTGTTTTAAGATGTAAAGCTATTAGAACGTTCACTATGCAATCTGTTTATTTTTTCAAGTTAAATTCTAGCTATTTGTGATCAGCGATTTATTTGGCTTCTGTCACATCCTTCTTGCAGAAATTCCTTATAGTGACTCACAGAGCTAATGACATAGCCAAATTATATGTTCAGCTAAGTAATGGGAAATATTTCTGAAAGATGGCTTTTAAGAAATTGCTAATAAATTGGTGCCCCATTTCCATTAATGTTCTGAAAAATAAGCAAAGCCTGTGGCATTTCAAACAACATTGTTAATTACAGAATTTGTTTTCTATAAATCCCTTTTCACTTATCATATATCTATGATTGAAATACAGGCCTGTTCATCTTATATGTGAAAATTATTGTTAGAAGTAGTTTTAAACATTCTTCTAAAATTAAAATGTTCCTAATTATAGTTCAACAATTTTTATGTAAATGAAGGCATTTTTCATCCTGGTTCTCTGCTAGCAGTGGAATTCTTTCTATTAGACTCCATAATGTCCTTTTAGGAACATCACTTTCATATTTGGTACTAGAAATACACATTGGCTTTTTGAATATTAACATTTTTCTCTTTTCAACATATATGGTTCTAACCTAAATAGTGGATAGGTCAAAAAATGAGAGATAATGTTGGGACTTCAGGACCTTGACCTAGTCTTGCCTTCAAGCTGGCTTGCAGACGCCGTCTTAGTCTTCTGCAGAATGGCTTGCTGCTCATGGACTCCACTACAGGATCCCAGTGCTTTTGCAAGCTGTCTGATAAGAGACTTTGAAGCCAGAATGTCTGGCTGTGGCAACGCTGCCTCCTCGTCACGGTTGCTAAAAACACACAGCCTTTTGTCAGGCTACAGAATGTTTTAATTCCCAATGCAAATCTGGGTGACATGTTTGTTACGCTAGCGGACATACCTGACAGATCCTATTCTATGTTTTCCAGGGGAAAACATGCCAGAGCACAGTCGTGAGCATCAGTTCTTTTATGTGAGGGTGTCTTCTTGTAATTGGGAAAGCCGCTTCAAACTAAAGTTGATTTCGGAGAAAAATAATGTGCCAGGTGTGTTTGTAAAATTCCTAAATAAAGATACATTAAGCAGACCTACAAATGCTTTTATGGGTTGCATGAAACAGTAAGTAAAAATGAATAAAATACAGTTTTCTGCCCATTTTGTGCTGACCTTTGTAAATGCATTCACTAGACTGTCTAGGTACTTACACATATGAATAACAATGTATAAACAGTTATGGTACTGGCATTTAAGTAGTTTATATAGCAGAACAATTGCAGATATGTTTTCTACATTGTACATCATAGGTATCCATCAAAAGTTCTCATACTTTCATTCCTTATTCAATGCAAAAATAGATATCAAAAAAGGTTTCCTGGAGATTTTAATCTCCATAATTTACTTATAATTAGATAAATTGCCCTTAGCCACCAGAACACAAGTTCAAATTCAGGTCAGTTGAATGGGAGAGAACCTACCTGAAATGAATTGTTGGCCACAGTTTTTAATAGTGTTATGGGCTTGACTACGAACATATCTCCAGGTAATAATGTTTCTTGGACCTAAAAGCAGATTTTAGGTCATATTAGAGTATGTCCCAAATTCTCTTATTTTTCATTTTAAGAGGTAAAGAAATGAAAATGTATTGAACTGTTTTAATTTTTGTTAGTTTTACCTTGTTTCACTACCAAGGTTTTAAAGCATACCTTTCAAAGACAAAATATTAGTAGTTTCAAGACTTTAGCAGTCTCTTTAAATCTCCTTCATTTTCAAGCACTATATTTGCACTTGTGTGAGTGTTATTTTTATGGTCTTTAAGTTGGTCATACTTAATTGTCATACATACATAGACTCATACACATATACATATATGTGAGTGTGAGCAAAGCTAGTAGTGCACAAATGAGAACCAAGCGGTGTCTTGTGAGCCTTTTCTTTGAAAACATAAGAAGTACATTGAGAGAATGTTAATCTATATTAGAATACATGGTGCCAGTTCAGTTACAACATTTGAATTCCCCTGTTCAGTAGCGAAGTGGTAAATATTTACATTTTTATTTCTAGGGATGGAGAGATGGTTTGGTACTTAAGACTGCTTAGTGCTGTTGCAGAATACCCGAGTTCGGTTTTCAGCACTCACGGGGTATCTCCCAATCGCTCCTAGATAATAGCTTCATGGGAGCTGATGTCTCTGTAGAATCCTGGGCCTACACACAAGGCATACATCCCTTTCTCTTCTTTCACTCTCACACACAACAACAACAACAAAAATATTAACAAATCTTTAAAATTAAAATGTAGTTTTATTTGTAGTTCATAATATGCAGCTTAACAATAGTTTACTGTGTTTCTGTTTTGAAGTTCTAGAATATGGCTTCCTTGAAACAGAGCTACCAGGAAGACAAGGCCTATTGACTGGCTACAAGTGAGAATAATTTTGCATCGCACGAGCAGTGAAGAGTGACACAAATTGGCTAGGGAGGCTCAGCTTTAGTATGAATATTTTCACTGCTCTGTTAGATATTAAGATATACCATAGTGCTCTGTAGGATAATGTGTCACACAAAGACCTTTGTTCTGTGATAAAATGAGAAATACCCACACTCATTTCTGTTTCGGTACTCAAAGAAAAGCCATGGAAACCTCTTCAGGTTGCTGATTACACAAAGTTTGACAACAGCCATACCCGCCAAAGGTGTGTGCACGTGTACTGCGGTTGTGCAGGGGAGTTGGGGGGTTGTACAAAAGCTTTAACTGTAAGGGAAGCCAGTTTTCCTAAGGGAAATTACTCAGAGTGCAATACAAGCATATTTTTCTAATTAAATAGATTAGTTTATGCCTTTGGCACTTAAAGAAAGTCCTCAGATTCACAGCCTCTTGAGTTGTAAGAATTTCCCAGGTTAATTCTCTGGAAATTAAATCTAGCCTTGTTCCCCGCCCCTGTTGGCATTTTGTTCCTTTCCCTTCTTTTCTACTTCTATTTCCAGTTCTTCACATGGTTCATTTCTTTCTCTTTCTTTATATCCTTTAGCCATCTTTTCTATTGTTCTCATTTTTTCCTGCTTGCTGAAATGGGAACAGCTCTCATGGTTTCCCTTCGGCTTTTGTCATTGGTGTCAGAATGCATCCCATCCCTATTTTCCCAAGAGAGCCCATTTCTGCTCATTTCCTTTGTGTAACTAGCCTTCAGCTGACCACTTTGAGTAGTGCCTCTCTCATATCTATCTATCCCTCTGACTGGGCTGTGGACATCTTAGAGGCATAGGTGCTTCTTGCCTTCCCATGTCAGACAGGATGTTACAGACAGAAGGAAATAAAGGAGGTAAATTTAATGTTTTCACTAAATCATTATCAGCAAAATAAACCTTTAACACCTGTCCTTTTCAAATTCACAGCCTCCTATTTTATTTTGCCTTTGTCTCCCTCATTCTTTTACTGAGATGCCTCCGAGTTCCACTACTAAGAGGAGAGATCAGGGCATACAGAGTGTCTCTTTGGTGTGTTTGCACAGGATGGGCATCCAGCCATCCCAAGAGGAAGCTGAAGAGAGACAAAGGCTGAGGAACAACTTCACAGTGCTAACAGTCACTGGGAAATCATTTCAAGACTGTCAATAATTCGCCCGTGATTGGTTGTGTAGAAAAAGGAAAAGATAGATAGAAAGAGAAAGTCCATTTAGTCATTAGGTAATTTGTCTTGAACAAGAAGGCCTAGGAGTCATTGTTTCTTAAAAATAATCGAAAGGAATCTAGACAAGGAAGTTGAAGGAGAGAGACTTAGTCCATATTATGAAGGAATAAGACTGAAGGCACAGGAACCCAACAGCGTGTCTCCATGAATCCATCATGAAGAAGCAGGTTTTTGTACATTCACTTTCTATAATGGGCTGGACTACACACACAGGCTAGACTCTTTGACCTTTGACATATGCAGCTCCAAGTTTTCCTGCTTTAGTCCATGTCTTAGGTACGTGCTTTCTGTGTGCCTTCAACGACTTGAGTTTATTTATAACCTCCAACACTGATTTTTTAAATTGCCCCTTTTTACATTTAAACTTTTTTATTTTTTTGAGATTTTAATATAATTATATAATTCAACTGCTTTTTTTTTAGTTCATAATGTGTTTGGAGGTTTCTGTGTCAGGAATTGGTTTTGTAAATTTTACATGTTATAAGAGAAAATTGTTTTGAGGAAAAAGCCTGCAGTCAAGGTTAGATAAGGAAAACCAAAACCTTTATATTTCCTTCTCATATATTTCTTATGCTAATTAAAATGGGTACTGGGTTATTTCATAATAAAGTCTAAGCTGAAAGGGAACTATATTGAGATAAGCAAATGGAAGTTTTAGATTTTTAAAAAAATACATTTGTGAAATGACTAATATTCACTAGAGGATGAGAGTGGTCAAGTGTCAAGCTAAAGGAGGAGGTCTATCTCCAGCATTATTAGTGACCATGTTTTAAGACTAGTACAGCCACAAGAAATCATTTCCCCAGGTTGCTGCCTTACCATCAGGGACAGAAGGTTGGCACGGAGTAGGAGATCAGAATTCTTTCGCTCCCCTGCCAGGGACCAGAGACAGTCCATCCCAGCTTATGTAACCCCAAGGTTCTTTCCTGCCACAGAGTATTTTCTTTATGTATCTGCTTCGCCTTGCCCCTAAGCAAGGTTAGCATCCCTGCTGCAACTCTCTTTAAATCTAAGAGACTAAGCTAAGACAAGAAATGCTAACATGGAAGGCTCATTATTTCTATCAGAAAAACAGAGAAATGCATCTTCTCAGAAATAAATGCCATTTATTTAAGCTCAACAAACTGTTTACTACAAGGGCTGCTCCAAGAGCTGTGTGCATCCCGCAGAAACAGCTCTCCAGTCCCACATCTCTCCCAAAGACTTCCCTGGCTGATTGGTTCTCAGGAGATTTCTCCCCATACTAAAAATTCTAATGTGACATATTTGTCTTCTGTCATTTGCAGTTAATAATAAATAATCAAGTCTTTCATGCAGTGGCCTAAGTCACCAGTTCTTAGCTGTTTGATTTCAGGGAAAGGAATGTATTACTGCGTAAAAGTCATAGCCCCACATTATGTGTGGAGACATTTATTAAATACCTACTGCATCTCACACTGTGAATTAATTGCAGGGCATGCAAAAGTAGATAAGACCTGTGAAGAGTTTACATTCTAGTGGGCAAAACAGACTCATAGCCAAGCAGTGGCCTGTCATGCAATGGTCTGGTGAGTCATTATTTTATGTACCGAAATCAGAGTCACTCAGAACATATAAAAAAGGGAATATTGAGATTTTTTTTTTGCAGATATTGATTTTGAGTTTGAACTTAATGAATGACAAGAATATTTGTTGTTTTGAGGTAGATACAAAAGGTTATTCCAATGTACACCTAGAGAAGTATTAAATATCATATGGCTAAAAAAATCCTTTGAATTATACTTGGAGAAAATTGTAGAGAATAAAATTTATACGAAGAGGAAGGACAGTTAGGAGACAAATCTGAATAAAAAAAAAACAAAGACAATCGAGAATGTACAGTGTGTTAGAGGAGCTGTATAAAATATCAGTCTCCATGAGTGTTCAGGTAAGGATTTCTCCAGAGGGAGGATCGCACTCTATAGTGTAAGTAGGAAAGTGTCAGAGGCTTTCAAAGTCCAAAGGCTTAGGACCACTTATGTATCCCAACAGATTGCTTCTTAGGGCTCTATAGCTTCTGGAGACACCATAGAACACCAACTGAAAGTCAAGCTACCATTTATTAGTCATCAAAGAAAGGAGCTGTCTGGTGTCACCTGTGATTGTGAAATCTGTAAACTGTGCAGCGGATGTCAGAGTGCCATCAGTGAACACCAAGAAAAACACACTTCTGAATGTTTATAGATTTGTTAGTATGTCAGTGTGTAAGTCCTCTGCTTCCAAAATGTTGAATCTATTGTAGGCATCATTATAGTGTACAAGATCTTTTCATGTCCATGTGGGGTTAGTTTGACTTTGCAGAACTAAGTCCTTGTTCACAAGTACCCAACTTCCTCCTTGCTCTCATTCCTAGAATTAATGCCGGAAATATGTCAGGTATCCAGAGAGTGTTGCATGGTGTTTCTAGAGTGTGGTTCAGTGGCTCTGCATTGCCTATTTGTCTTTAGTGAAAAATGGGTGGAGTTATCCATGATATTCACTGGAAGCCTTAATAGATTACTGCATAGAGATTAAACCCACTAACTGTCCTTTGTTTTTACACAATACTTGGTTCCTTAAGGACACCAACTCGGGAAGGTCACATGATAATAGGAAAGGAAGAAGAAAGCTTGTCCAGAGCTCTGAGAGCCCCACGTCTTAAAGTCCCCACTCACTGAGGTCATGGCCTCAGTTATAACATACTCTATCTGAATGGATACGTGGGTCCTTTTGGACTCTGAAGCACTACCAGATTACAGGGATTGATGTAAATCACCCAGCATTTTGGGAAGTACAAAGTAGGCATTTAATACATAAAACAAGTTATTAATAATTCAAAGCCAAGCTTACAGTTTTTACTAGCATTCTTGAAAGGCATGTGAAACCCTTTGGGGGGAAAGAATAAACAATAGTCAAAACATCTCATCAAATACAAGCTCGGTGTGATCGCTACCTTGCCCTTTTGCTCAAAAGTGGGGACCGATGACCCTTCTTCACTTTGCTCTAAATAGGTCAACAGCTTCCTGCTGCCATTTGAAATAAGATGACATAGGAAACATTTCAACTTTGTTGCTGGGAACTTTTAGATATTTAAACATGACAGGCCTTAAGCGAAGAGGAAAGAATGAGCAGATAGAAAGCCCTCTATGTAAACTACAGCAAGGAACCACCAGGAACAAAGTGTTTTAGCCGGGACCATGGTGCTTCCAGGAACAGAAGTCTGCAAGGGCCAGCGCTGAGGTGAATCAACTTTTAGGACATGGATCCTGTAATATTGGCCATTTAGAAACATGCTTCTTATTTCCATTTAAAATTTATACTGCAAACTCAAGTCTCTCGTAGTCAGCACAGCCTCCCCCTCCCCCGCCCCTTTGGTTTTATCTTGCTGTTTTTCTCTGTGAGCACAGGATACTGCTATGGACAATGTACACATTTTTTTCTACTTCCTGATTTTCTCAGGAATAAGAGCATTTTATGCCCATGATTTTTATTTTTATTGTTTGGGAGGGTGAGGTCATGGGCAAAAGTAAAATGACACTTGAGCTCCCCGCACCAATGGTCCACACAGCAAACTACATATTAGTAGTGACTGCCTATTTTAAAGTCCCTCCTTTCTTTGTCTGTTGGGCTGTCTGTAGTCACCAGTATGGAAAATAACTTTGAAGGCTGAAGCTCAGTGGGGAAAAGGAGTATTAGTACCTGAATACAGCAGGCTGACAGTATAGAGAGCGGGGCTTTGAGACATAGTGTCTGACCTAACGTTGTGAAGTTCTACTGAAGTACAGATGACACTCAGGGTTCAGTCCAACTGGGACCGGACTGCTTGAAATAAAACATTGCAGGTATGTTTTAGAGTGGTAAAGATAATAGAGAAACAGCAGAGAGAGACCGAGACAGAGAAAGAGACAGACAGAGAGAGACAGAGAGAGACAGAGACAGAGGGAAAGAGACAGAGAGACAGAACAGAGAGACAGAGAGACAGAAATACAGAGACACAGAGACAGAGACAGAGACAAAAAGATAAAGAGAGAGACAAAGCAAGAGACAGAAAGCGAGAGACAGAGAGACAGAGAGGAGAGAGAGGAGAAAAGGAACACAGAAGGAGGGGAGTGGGGATGGAAGAGTAAGGGGAAAGACTAAAGGAGTTTTAGAGTATTGCAACCTCAAAGAAAGAACAACAAAATGAACTAACTGGACACCTCAGAACTCCCAGGGACTAAACCACCAAAGAGTACATTACATGGTGGGCCCATGGCTCCTGCTACATATATAGCAGAGAACTGCCTTATCTGGCATCAATGGGAGGGGAAGCAGTTGGTCCAATAGAGGCTTGTTGCCCCAGCGAAGGAGGATGCAAAAGGGGGTGAGGCGGGAGTGGTTGGATGGGTGGGGGAGCACCCTCTTAGAGGCAAAGAGAAGGGGTGATGGGGTGGGGGGCTTGAGGAGGGGATACCGGGAAAAGGTATGACATTTTTAATGTAAATAAATAAAATAATTAATAAAAAGAAAAGAAAAAAAGTACTGATTGTTTTCCTGGCTTGCTTTTCTTTAGTTTGCGGGCATTGTGTTCTGTTTATTTTGCCATCTGTGCCAGACACTGCCAAAATACCTCACTATTCTTCACAGGCTTGGAAGCTATTTTTTTTCTTTAATATGTTGAACTTAATCTTCTCCAGGGTTTTTTTTTTCTTTTTTCTTTTCTATTAAAAGTGTATGGAGTTGTCAGTTATTTTTCTTTCTTTCCTTTTTCTCTTTGCTTGATGATACATTTAGAGACACACTGTCTCCTTGGTCTCTGAGATGTGATGTGTCATGCATGTTCTCTCTAGTGGATTGGGTTAGAATGAGTGAAATGTAAGATGGCGTGTTAGGAGGGGTCGCAGGCTTTGGGGAATGCCCGCTGAAGTCCCTGTTGACTGGCTGAGAGGCGGGAGGTGGCAGGGTAGGATGCGAAGAGAACATTCATTTTTTCTTTCACCCAGAAGCCTGAATGAAGAGCAATCTTTTTGTTTGTAACAGTGATGGGTAATTTGGAGCACTTCCCTTTTGCATGAAGAAATTTGCTATTCTAATCAAAATCTCGTCCCTTTCAACAAACCATTATAAGATACTTATGAAAATAGGCAGCTTCAGATTTCCTGTTTGAATTTTTGTCAGCTTTCACTTTTATGCTCATTTGCAGAATCATATAACTATGAAAGGCCAATTAGCTCTAAGTCCACAGAAAGTGACAGAATAAATTGCTTTCTTTCTAGCAAATCAAGAATAATATTGTGGGTGCAGTACAAAGTGCCCACCCAGAGACTGCACTTCATTGTTATCAATCTAATAGAGTGCCTGTGGCCCGTCTCTGAGACTCGCCTGCAGTATCCACATCTCTGTCATGGCTCTGCTAGAGCTTCTACTTCTGTGCTCAGATAGGAAACAATCTGCAAGTTTTGGCAGTGTCACGGTCATGATGGTTACCATGGAATGCATCTCCCTCCCTGGTCAAAACATACTTAGGCCAAATTAGACAATTCACAGAACTCACTTTTCCAGTGTCTATGGTCATAGCACTACAGTGCCTGAATGGAGCACAGTGGGTATTTGTGCATTTCCCCATAGAGAACATCCAGGATGATGCTACCGACATTTTAGTAGCTGTGTGAACCTGAGTAAAGAATACGGAACACGTGCAGCTTCCAATACCTAACTACTGCTCTGCTCTGAGGTGCTGGACATACACCTACTGTTTCCTCTCCCTGTCTCAGTCTCTGTACTGATGTCTCTCTGTCTATCTCCATCTCCATGTCTGTCTATCTGTCTGTCTGTCTGTCTGTCTCTCTCTCTCTCTCTCTTTCTCTCTCTCTGTGTGTGTATGTGTGTGTGTGTGTGTGTGTGTGAGAGAGAGAGAGAGAGAGAGAGAGAGAGAGAAAGAGAGACTTATTCATTTCTTACACATTCCCCCTCCCCACCCCAAATGGCTCAGAGCAATGTCACTATGTTTGGGAAACTTGAGATATCCAGAGGAATGTAAAAATGCTTCAAGTTCTGAGGCAAGCAAATAGAATTATAGCAGACCCAAAGAGGCCATGCCCTTCCCTCCCAAGTCTAGGACCCAAGGTACAATCATGTCTTAGACTTTTAAGGACTCTGCTTGTGTGTTGGCCACTGTGTGACTATTGTTGGTGTTTTAGAATGGGGACAGTGATAGGCAAGTCACTTAACATAAGCTCTGACTGAAGAAGAATTGCTAATCCTTTCTTGTTCGCCCTACATACCCACACCTATCGCTGTTGTGCATGGATAGTATTTAACCAGCCCTTTTAAAATTAGTACATTTGTTTGCAATAACTGGGTACTTAGTCTATGACCTGATTTTTGTTGTAGAGGAGAATGCTTATAAGATACTTGAGAAGTTTCACTCTGGACCCTCATAGAGTTACATACAATGTTTCTATTAATACCCAATGAGTTTGACATGATTAGTGTCATTATAATACCTTCCAAAAGGATTAATGAGGATTTCCTACTCACTGGGAAGCTGTGGCTGTGCAGGGGCTGTCTCTGAACAATTCCAGGGTGGCCTCGTTTTGTCGGAACTTTTGGATTAGAGATACTCAATAAAAACATCTGTAAACTGTTATGAGATTTGCATTCTTCCCCTAGTTAGAGATGGCATTGCTTACTCTACTGCACTACTGGGGCTCATTTAATCTAGCAGCCATTTCAACAAGCACTTCATAAACGACAATTATTGAATTAATTGTGATATTTCCAGTCCAGTATCCGTTTGTTATTCCCTCCACCTGTAAACTCCTCTCCCAGTTGCCTTGTAGAAGTAAAACAGAATAATTTCACAGCCTATAAAATATGTGTTCTTTTGTTATTATGAAATCTATGACAGAAAGTCCATTGACAAGAGAGCAGAGCATTCTGGGGTCACTTTGCCCTGCTTTGGGGAAATTAAACCTTGACAGTTTAGCAGGACATGAGTTTATTCTGATCCCATGTCTTCCTTTCAGCTGTCTATCTTGCAAAAGCTACTTCCTGTACTAGCCAACACAAACTTAAAATTTTTCCAAATGCGTCCTTGAGAGTTATTTTTAACCTCAAAATGAAAAACGGCTCTGCTGAAGCCTGAGCACATTTATAATAGGAGAAAAATGTTCCACATCTTGAAATCCTCACTTCTTGAATTTTTATTTTTTAGAATGAAAAATCTGTTATATTTTTAATCTGCATGGGATGTATTATTTTCCCAAACTTTGTAAGGAAGAGTTACCCATCTTCATTTCTACAGTTTATAATTAAGCAGTTCCCTATAAGGTGAACTTGGTGTGATGAGGGAAGAAAAACATAGGACCCAGCCTAGCAGGAACTGTATCTACATGTAAGCCTCATATAGACTGCATGACACAGTTGTGCTGTGTAAACATATTTATAGGACTCACCCAAGAAAGTCTACCTGATAACAATGCATTTGGGTTTCTTACAAGGCACTGGACTCTTAGGAAATACTTTGATTTCATATCAAGGTTTAAGTAATCGATAGCCTCGTGGAAAGGAAAGTTGGTAAATGGCTTAGTAATGGAGTAGAACAGGGGCCACCCACATCTCAGTCAGCGATGGTTGTCGGTTCTGAGTGGAATAAGAGTCAGAGGTGTTGGGCTACAAAGGAGCACAATTAAGGAGATGCAGAATGGATCCCTAGCTATGCCTAGTTGGCAGCATAGAACACCAGTAGAGGCTTCTACTTGTGAAGACACAGCTGTACATATTCATCACATGGTGATTATACCATCACATGTGTGCCAGAAAGGAATCCACATGTCTGCATATAATTAAGCAATAGGGATACATAAAGTTAATTTAGAGTTTAGCATAGTTCTGTGGCATGTTACAGAAGAAAAAGTGTAGAGATTTTGGTGATACATTAAAACATTAGGATTAGAGCTAAGAGAAATCATGTAATAATACATAGTAGAAATAAATATATTTTTAAGAATATGTTAAGACAAAAATTGAAAGGGTGCTTTATCAACATAAATGTGAAAACTGACTTGGTATTTGAATTTTTAAAAATATACTCCTAACATACCATTTACACCTCACCTCATCTTTTTTTTTTTTTAACTACCTCACAACATCTGACATAAAGTTCTGAAATCTTACAAGTAAGAAAGCTGAATGACTTCATATATTATCTGGACACAACAAGGCCCGATGAGGTGATATAACTCTTGCGTGTCTCTTTGGATGAATATTTACATTCTGGCTGTGGGAGTATGCATGTGTTTGATTACAAGGTGCTGTCTAGAGCCCAGAGGGTATATTTGATATTTAGCCTGTGAACTGAATTTTCTTCCTATACTCTGAAACTCCTACTCCAATACATATCACACTTCAAGGGTTTTGGTAACAGATTAGAAATGGTACTGTGAGGGGTGTCCTTTTGTTGTTGCTGAAATTCTTCTTCTTCTTTTTCTTCTTCTTCTTCTTATTATTATCATTATTATTATTAATTTTAACAAAACAGGTGTTTCCCTACCTCCATCGACACCCACAGAGTGGGTATGAAGTTTTACAAAGTAGTTACAGGAAAGCCAAACTGCAATTCCAGTTGTCCCAAATATCTTTCCTTTTGTGCCCCAGATGGGCTTGTCAATTCTTTTTTTTTTTAATTCTCTTATGTTTTATTTTGCATACTAATTTTACAGAAGCACAGATAGCACCTATTATCTGTGACTAAAGTGAGGGTCAGAAAAATCTCTGAGTAATGATGACAGTCTCAGTTCCTAGGGCAAGGATGAAGAATGAAATGCTTGGATCATCGTTAGCAGTGAAACACTTATTTGAGGCTGGGGGTTTACTTTGGGTTGTAACAGGAATATATTAGTGAAAAAGTCTAGAGTAAGAGTTCTAAATACCCATTTGTCAATTCTTGATCTTAGAGCATAAGCTGTTGGTGTTCTGTTCAGGAAATTTTCTCCTGTGCCCATGTGCTCAAGGCTCTTCCCCAGTTTTTTTTTTTTTTTTTCTATTAGTTTCAGTGTGTCTGGTTTTCTGTGGAGGTCCTTGATCTACTTGGACTTGAACTTAGTACAAGGAGACAAGAATGGATCGATTTGCATTCTTTTGCATGCTGACTCCAGTTGAACCAGCACCATTTGTTAAAAAGGCTATCCTTTTTCCATTGGGAATACCCGACACAATTCACATATCAAATGATTCCCTAGAACAAGGAAGGAGAGACCCCTGGTTCTGGAAAGGCTCAGTTCAGCAGTGTAGGGGAATATCAGAACAGGGAAGTGGGAAGTGGGTGACTGGGGAACAGAAAGAAAGAAAAAAAGAAGGAGGAGAAGGGAGGGAGTGAGGATGGGAGGGAGGGAGAGAGCGAAGGAGGGAGGGAGGAAGGAAGGAAGGAACCAGAGAGCTACAGTTGAAAAATGCGCCAGCTTGAGAGACTTTGGAGCGTTCAGTCCTAAATGAGATGTCTTTATCAAACCTTTCCCCTCAAGGCTTGGAACCCTATGTAGAAAAAGACTCAGAATGATTTTAAAGCTGAAGGTGGTAGATAACTCCACAGAAACAATATTTTACACACATATGATTGATAAACATATAAAGTCATAGAGACTGTAGAGACTGTGGCAATATGCATAGGATCTGCACAGGTTTATGCCAGAAAGAGTCCCAGCAGTTAGAGGGAAGTCAGCAAAGTGTCGCTGGGTGTATTAGTCACATACTATGACAGGTCACATTCCCAGGAGTACTTAGCTAATATATGCATTCTCTCTCTCTCTCTCTCTCTCTCTCTCTCTCTCTCTCTCTCTCTCTCTCTCTCTCTCTCTCTCTCTGTCATGCACACACACACACACACACACAAAACTCTATGGGTTTTGTGGCCCTATAGTTTTGTTTCACTTTGGCATTTTCTTAGTGGCAATTTTGTTTCCTTTTATTATTTTTTTTGGGAGGTTAGGGTTTTTCTTTTTGAGACAAAGAGGGAGAATATAAGTTGGAAGCGTAGGGAAATGTAGAGGATCTTGGAAGATTTGGAGAGGGGAAAATCATGATCAAAATACATTGTATAAAAATTTAATAAAATTATAAATATTAAAAAATAAAATATCAAAAACTGAAATAGTATAATATATGAAATTACTTGTTCTTAATTTATAAATAGTGGAACTTCATTTTTAAAACTTTAGAACCTTAGAACATAAGTATTACACTCTCTATATATTAATAGGTAGTAAGAAAAATATCTAGTCCACAATGGTATATTCCTATCAAGCTGTGAAGATCCACTAATCTTTGTTATGAAGAAATCATTCCATAAACAATATTTTATATACTATTTTAAACTCTGGAGAAAATTCTAGGCATAAGAATAAATATGACATTACTCTTGTCAGATTTGGGGGCTTCAAAAGCAATTAATATCATGAAGAAAATATACAGAAAATTTCAAGACTCTGCGGTCTTCTGCCTCCACTTCAAGATTCGTATATTTCAATCTTCCTGTCTCTTTTGTATCACAGACAGATCATTTTTACCTCTATTTGCCACATTGGCTTGGATTAAAGATATAACCCTTATGTTCAAGAGCCCCATGATGTTTAACGGAGCATAAAGCTTCAGAGCTTCCAAAGACAGCCATGAGATTGTTCAATGAAACGCCACACCTGGCTACCGTGTGTCTCTGGTACATTTCTCAAACTGGAAACTATGGCAAATATAGTCTTACTCCCTTACTTCCTGGTCTCTCTAACCTGACCTGGCCAGTTTTTTTTTTTTTTTTTTATCAATTTAATATAGGCTTCAATTAGATATAGTTATCTGGGAGGACATTCAGTTGAGAAAATGCCTCTAACAGATTGCATACAGGCAAGTATGTAGGACATTTTCTAGATTAATTAAGGATATGGGAGGGACCAGCTCACTGGAGATTGTGGCATCTCTAGGCAGGCAGTCCTGGGTAGTATAAGAAAGCAGGCTAAGTAAGCCATGAGGAGCAAGCCAGTAAGCAGTGTCCCTCCACAGGTTCTGATTCAGTTGCTGGGCGGGTTTGTCTTAGTGAGTGATTGTGTGCTGAAAATATAAAATGAAATGAAATGGTTTCCTCCATAAATTGCTTTTGGTCCCAATGTTTAATCTCAACAATTGAAACCTAAGACACTGCCTAAATCTTATTTATTTCTGTCATCTCCAGTCACTGCAAATGAAGAAGTGATGTCATCCAGTGTTTAGGAATAAAGATGATCAGGTAGTTTGTTTAGAGACTGAGTTCATATCCTGGCCTTTTCTCTTATTAACTATTTGCTACAGAGTTTGACTTCTTGAAGTTTGAGTCTCTTGTTAATAGAGATAAGAAACTCTCAGAATTATGAAGATTAAATGAAATAATGGTTTTAAAGTCTGGTATTCAGTCAGTGGCTAATACATGGTATTTAGAATTCTTTTTTTTTTTTATTAGTGGGGTGGTGGTGGTGTCTTTTTTTTTTAAATCCTGGTAGTTGGCAGACAGTCATAAGTAAATATCTGAGTTCAAGGCCAGCTTAGTCAATCAAGCAAGTTCCAGGACTGCTAGGGGGCCACATGGAGTATCCCTGTCTCAACCAATCATTCTTCATGTAGACAAAATATTAGAAAGAAATTAATTTCTCCCAATATTACCTCAAAATATGTATAGTCTGTGGCTGATATTGGAGAGTGTTCCAATGCTGCTGACATAAACCTGAGATCTGTTAGGCTCAGTTCAGCTCCTATTTTTTTCTATGCTGCCAATGATGTCCACTCCAGGAGAATTCCTTGTAGATGAACAGTGGGACTGAGCTAGCCTAGGTTCCTCTTAACAGTTTATACCAAGAAATTTGTCAGTGTATTAGTTGATGCAGTGTATTAGTACGGCTGGCTCTCTGCTTTAGCCTCTAGTATCAGTGTAAACTCCAAGAATGAAATCACATAAATATAAGTGTATTTGCCTGTCTACTAGTTCTCAAAAAAGGTGTAGAAATAATTGAGATTGTTTGGAGTTTTCTTTGGAGTTATTGTTCTCAATCTTCCTAAGGCTGTAAACCTTTGTGTGTACAGTTTTCATGTTGCTGTGATCCCCAATAATAAAATTATTTGTTTGTTGCTTAATAACTGTGATGTTGGTGCTGTTAAGAATCCTAATGCAAATATTTTTGGAGATAAAGGTTTGCCAAAGGAGTTGCTACCTGCAGGTTGAGAACCACTGCATGAAAGTGTTGTTCTTTTGCAGTGACTTTGGGGCTGCCTGCTGGGATCTGATGGAACCTCAGGAATTTAAGACGATCCCCAAATAGATCCACTGACTCTCACACTTGACACGCTTCTATATGTTTAAGCTTTAAGGCTTTACTCCACAACTATTTTCTCAGAAACTCCATGGTTCAGGCTATTCAATCTATTTTTTAATATGTTTTATTCTTTATTGGTAATTCTGATAATCATCTAAGTTTAAGACTGAGTGGTCTTGCACAGTTCATAACCATTTATTCTGCAAATAGCAGTGCCTTTCAAAAGACAGGGTGCCACAGGCCATCCAAATGCTATGTAAGCAAGAGGGTCAATTGCATAAGATTCTAGTCTATTCCAATAATCTGAATGTATAATATTTAGATATAGTAACTTAAACATATACCTTGCATATGTTGAGCAATGCCTTGGAAGACTGCAGAGAAATTAAAGTGTAGTTGGGTCTTCTGTGCCCTTACACTGTATCTTTCTCAGTTTATACCTATATTCTCCTTTCTCACAACATCTATATATGGTTGTTTATACATGTATGTGTCCATGTTCATGTGTGTCTAGGGGGAGTATGTATTTGTGCTTTCGTATGGATTATAAAGAACAGCCTTGGTGTCATTTCTAAGATGCTGTTCACAGAGTCTCTTGCTGGCCTTAAACTTACGAATATGCTAGCCTAGCCACTTGGATTTTAGTTAATTCCAGATGTAGTCAACTTGACAACCAAGAGTAGCTGTCACAATAACAAAGTCAAGTTCCAACTTGGATGACTATGGAATCCTGACTTTTTTGTCCTTTGTAACAAAGAAAAAGTCTGTGTTATTTTCTGAAAATTATTTAGATTCTATGCAAGTAAATGTGTTTTTACATTTATCAGTGAAATACTACCATCTTTGACTTTATACTACTTGGGGCTGAATTATTTTTGTCCCATTTTTATGACCTGCTATGTACAATGTGTCTTTGGAGACTCTAAGCTATATCTTTGTCCTTACCTGGGCTGATTAAATTCTGATGAAAGTGTAATTATATGATTCTTAAATCATACTGAAAATCATTTTTCTATGCACCTTTTTATAAACAGAATAAAAGAATAGCTCATGTCAGATGTGAGTGTGAGCGAATGTCTTAAAACTTTCAAAAACGTATTAATTGTTTATTGTGCTATTTAAAAGCCTAATAAACAGTTATTGGTTTTACATCAAATTCAAACTATTATTCAAGAAGAGTTTTTCAGGCACGAATGTTTGAGTCTAGGGTCCCCCAACGTAGAAGGTGAGAATGAGCTCTTGAAAGTTGTCCTTTGGTCTGCACATAAGTGCCATAGTCTGTATACATACAGACATACACAGACGGGGAGTAGCCGGTAAAAATATAAATGCAAGCGTGACAGTCTGAGTTCTATCTCCAGGACCTATTAAAGGTGAAAGAAGTGAAACACCAACTTGACAAATGAATATATAAATAAAAATAATAACACATTTTAAAGGAGGGCTTGTCTTTGCATTTTTACATAATGTTTTATTAGTATAAATTTTATGTTTTTCAGTATGCTTATATTAAATACTACCTGTGTTTCTGTGTTATCTTTTATAATCAAAGTCATTTTGTTTCAAGCCATTTCTTATTTTAACTCTGAGAAAGAGAATATAAAGAACATTACAAATTTAATAATGCATATGGTATCCTTATAGCACATTTAGATTTTCATTGATTATAATTTGTTCCAGAAGGGATACCAAATGTTGAACAATAGATTTTACTTAAAATTGCTTTATCCTGCCAATATAATTCAACAGAAGAAATGGCAGGCTTTTCTTTACACAATCAACTGAATTTTAAGTCTGACTTTCCATATTGTTTCTTTGCATTGATTTTTGATTCTGTACCCTAGTAAATCTCTATTTATTACTTGTTTTTCTTGCAATTTTCATCTTCATCTAATGCTTACATCTTCAGAAGTGTGGCCTATAGTGAAATAGTGTACATTGTCAAATTCTTCATATAGTTTCCATCAAAGTTTGCTGAAGATTTGTTATTCAATGTCAGTGGAAACTAGAAATCATTGAAAAACTTAGAATTCCTGTTTCTTGAGTACACATTCAAAAATATATGATGTGTTAGGAGGTTAAAAATACGGTTATTTGGTTCCCTGGGGTCTAACTTCTTGGGTTCTTTGTATATATTGGATATTAGACCTCTATCAGATGTAGGGTTAGTGAAGATCTTTTCCCAATTTGTTGGCTGCCATTTTGTTCTTTTATCAGTGTCCTTTGCCTTACAGAAACTTTGTAATTTTATTAGATTCCATTTGTCAATTATTGATCTTAGAGCATAAGCTATCGGTGTTCTGTTAAGGAACTTTTCCCCTGTGCCTGGCGGTTCCTCAGAAAACTGGACATGATAATTCAGGAGGACCCTGCTATACCACTCCTCGGCATATACCCAAAGGATTCCCTTGTATGCAATAAAGACACATGCTCCATTATGTTCATAGCAGCCTTATTTATAATAGTCAGAAGTTGGAAAGAACCCAGATGTCCCTCAAAGGAGGAATGGATACAGAAAATGTGGTATATTTACACAATGGAATACTACTCAGCAATTAGAAACAATGAATTCACAAAATTTTTAGGCAAATGGTTTGATCTGGAAAATATCATCCTAAGTGAGGTAACCCAATCACAAAAGAATACACATGGAATGCAATCTCTGATAAGTGGATATTAATTAGTCCAGAAGCCCTGAATACTCAAGGCACAAATCGCATAACAAATGACTCCCATGAAGAAGTATGGAGAAGGTCCTGATCCTGGAAAGGATTGATCTAGCATTGGAGGGGAATATAAAGACAGAGAAAACAAGGAGGGAGGTCATTGGAGAAGCGATGGAGAGAAGAAGGTTTATGGGACATTGGGGAGGGGGGATCCGGGAAAGGGGAAATCATTTGGAATGTAAACAAAGAATATAGAAAATAAAAATATTAAAAAAAACTCAGGAGACAGCAGGTGTTGGTGAGGATGTGGAGAAAGAGGAACACTCCTTCACTGCTGGTTGGATTGTAAGATGGTACAACCACTATGGAAATTAGTCTGGTGGTTCCTAGGAACACTGGACGTGACACTTCCGGAGGGCTCTGCTATACCCCTCCTGGGCATATACCCAGAGGATTCCCCAGCATGCAATAAGGACACATGCTCCACTATGTTCAAACAGTCTTATTTATAACAACCAGAAGCTGGAAAGGACACAGATATCCCTCAATGGAGGAATGGATACAGAAAATGTGGTATATATACACAATGGAGTACTATTCAGCAATTCAAAACAATGAATTCATCAATTTTTTTTTTCTTTTTTTTTTTATTTACATTATTTTTTTTTTATTATTCGATATAATTTATTTACATTTCAAATGATTTCCCCTCTTCTAGCCCCCCCCCACTCCCCGAAAGTCCCGCAAGCCCCCTTCTCTTCCCCTGTCCTCCCACCCACCCCTTCCCACTTCCCCGTTCTGGTTTTGCTGAATACTGTTTCACTGAGTCTTTCCAGAACCAGGGGTCACTCCTCCTTTCTTCTTGTACCTCATTTGATGTGTGGATTATGTTTTGGGTATTCCAGTTTTCTAGGTTAATATCCACTTATTAGTGAGTGCATACCATGATTCACCTTTTGAGTCTGGGTTACCTCACTTAGTATGATATTCTCTAGCTCCATCCATTTGCCTAAGAATTTCATGAATTCATTGTTTCTAATGGCTGAATAGTACTCCATTGTGTAGATATACCACATTTTTTGCATCCACTCTTCTGTTGAGGGATACCTGGGTTCTTTCCAGCATCTGGCAATTACAAATAGGGCTGCTATGAACATAGTAGAACATGTATCCTTATTACATGGTGGGGAGTCTTCTGGGTATATGCCCAGGAGTGGTATAGCAGGATCTTCTGGAAGTAAGGTGCCCAGTTTTCGGAGGAACCGCCAGACTGATTTCCAGAGTGGTTGTACCAATTTGCAATCCCACCAGCAGTGGAGGAGTGTTCCTCTTTCTCCACACCCTCTCCAACACCTGCTGTCTCCTGAATTTTTAATCTTAGCCATTCTGACTGGTGTAAGATGAAATCTTAGGGTTGTTTTGATTTGCATTTCCCTAATGACTAATGAAGTTGAGCATTTTTTAAGATGCTTCTCCGCCATCCGGAGTTCTTCAGGTGAGAATTCTTTGTTTAACTCTGTACCCCATTTTTTAATAGGGTTGTTTGGTTTTCTGGAGTCTAACTTCTTGAGTTCTTTATATATATTGGATATTAGCCCTCTATCTGATGTAGGATTGGTGAAGATCTTTTCCCAATTTGTTGGTTGCCGATTTGTCCTCTTGATGGTGTCCTTTGCCTTACAGAAACTTTGTAATTTTATGAGGTCCCATTTGTCAATTCTTGCTCTTAGAGCATACGCTATTGGTGTTCTGTTCAGAAACTTTCTCCCTGTACCGATGTCCTCAAGGGTCTTCCCCAATTTCTTTTCTATTAGCTTCAGAGTGTCTGGCTTTATGTGGAGGTCCTTGATCCATTTGGATTTGAGCTTAGTACAAGGAGACAAGGATGGATCAATTCGCATTCTTCTGCATGCTGACCTCCAGTTGAACCAGCACCATTTGTTGAAAAGGCTATCTTTTTTCCATTGGATGTTTTCAGCCTCTTTGTCGAGGATCAAGTGGCCATAGGTGTGTGGGTTCATTTCTGGATCTTCAATCCTGTTCCCTTGATCCTCCTGCCTGTCACTGTACCAATACCATGCAGTTTTTAACACTATTGCTCTGTAGTATTGCTTGAGGTCAGGGATACTGATTCCCCCAGATTTCCTTTTGTTGCTGAGAATAGTTTTAGCTATCCTGGGTTTTTTGTTGTTCCAGATGAATTTGATAATTGCTCTTTCTAACTCTGTGAAGAATTGAGTTGGGATTTTGATGGGTATTGCATTGAATCTGTATAGTGCTTTAGGCAAAATGGCCATTTTAACTATATTGATTCTACCTATCCATGAGCATGGGAGGTTTTCCCATTTTTTGAGGTCTTCTTCCATTTCCTTCTTCAGAGTCTTGAAGTTCTTGTCATACAGATCTTTCACATGTTTGGTAAGAGTCACCCCAAGATACTTTATACTGTTTGTGGCTATTGTGAAGGGGGTCATTTCCCTAATTTCTTTCTCAGCCTGCTTATCCTTTGAGTATAGGAAGGCCACTGATTTGCTTGAGTTGACTTTATAACCTGCCACTTTGCTGAAGTTGTTTATCAGCTGTAGGAGCTCTCTAGTGGAGTTCTTTGGGTCACTTAGGTAGAAGATCATGTCGTCTGCAAATAATGATAGTTTGACTTCTTCCTTTCCAATTTGTATCCCTTTGACCTCCTTATGTTGTCGAATTGCCCGAGCTAGTACCTCAAGTACAATATTGAAAAGATAAGGAGAAAGGGGGCAGCCTTGTCTGGTCCCTGATTTCAGTGGGATTGCTTCAAGTTTCTCTCCATTTAGTTTGATGCTGGCTACCGGTTTGCTGTATATTGCTTTTACTATGTTTAGGTATGGGCCTTGAATTCCTGTTCTCTCCAAGACTTTAAGCATGAAGGGATGCTGAATTTTGTCAAATGCTTTTTCAGCATCCAATGAAATGACCATGTGGTTTTGTTCTTTGAGTTTGTTTATGTAGTGGATTGTATTGATGGATTTCCGTATATTGAACCAACCCTGCATTCCCGGGATAAAGCCTACTTGATCATGGTGGATGATCGTTTTGATGTGTTCTTGGATTCGGTTGGCAAGAATTTTATTGAGTATTTTTGCATCGATGTTCATAAGGGAAATTGGTCTGAAGTTCTCTTTCTTTGTTGGATCTTTGTGTGGCTTTGGTATCAGCGTAATTGTGGCTTCGTAGAAGGAATTGGGTAGTGTTCCTTCTGTTTCTATTTTGTGGAATAGTTTGAAGAGTATTGGTGTTAACTCTTCTTTGAAGGTCTGGTAGAATTCTGCACTGAAGCCATCTGGTCCTGTGCTTTTTTTGGTTGGAAGACTTTCTATGACTCCTTCTATTTCTTTAGGCATTATGGGACTGTTTAGATGGTCTAGTTGGTCCTGATTTAATTTTGGTATTTGGTATCTGTCAAGGAAATTGTCCATTTCCTCCAGATTCTCCAGCTGTGTTGAGTATAGGCTCTTGTAGTAGGATCTGATGATTTTTTGGATTTCCTCAGTTTCCGTTGTTATATCTCCCTTTTCATTTCTAAGTTTGTTAATTTGGATACTTTCTCTGTGCCCTTTGGTCATTCTGGCTAAGGGTTTATCTATCTTGTTGATTTTCTCAAAGAACCAGCTCCTGGTATTGTTGATTTTTTGTATGGTTCTCTTTGTTTCTACTTGATTGATTTCGGCCCTGAGTTTGATGATTTCCTGCCTTCTACTCCTCCTGGGCGAAATAGCTTCTTTTTGTTCCAGGGCTTTCAGGTGTGTCATTAAGCTGGTAATGTATGCTCTCTCCATTTTCTTTTTGGAGGCACTCAGGGCTATGAGTTTTCCTCTTAGCACTGCTTTCATTGTGTCCCATAGATTTGGGTATGTTGTGTTTTCATTTTCATTGTGTTCTAAAAAGTCTTTAATTTCTTTCTTTATTTCTTCCTTGACCAAGGTATCATTGAGTAGAGTATTGTTCAGTTTCCACGTGTATGTGGGCTTTCTGTTGTTTCTGTTGCTATTGAAGACCACTTTTACTCCATAGTGATCAGATAGGAGGCATGGGATTAGTTCGATCTTCTTATATTTGTTGAGGTCTGTCTTGTGACCAATTATATGGTCGATTTTGGAGAAGGTACCATGAGGTGCTGAGAAAAAGGTATATTCTTTTGTTTTAGGATAGAATGTTCTATATATATCTGTTAAATCTAATTGGTCCAAAGCTTCAATTAGTTTCATTGTGTCCCTGTTTAGTTTCTGTTTTCCTGATCGGTCCATTGAGGAAAGTGCAGTGTTGAAGTCACCCACAATTATTGTGTTAGGTGCAATGTGTGCTTTGAGTTTTAATAAAGTTTCTTTTACGAAAGAGGGTGCCCTTGCATTTGGGGCATAGATGTTCAGGATTGACAGTTCTTCTTTTTGTATTTTTCCTTTGACCAGCAAGAAGTGTCCCTCAGGGTCTCTTTTGATGACTTTGGGTTGAAAGTCAATTTTATCTGATATTAAAATGGCTACTCCAGCTTGTTTCCTGAGACCATTTGCTTGTAAAATTGTCTTCCAGCCTTTTACTCTAAGGTAGTGTTTGTCTTTGACCCTGAGGTGTGTTTCCTGTAAGCAGCAAAATGTAGGGTCCTGTTTACGTATCCATTCAGTTAGTCTGTGTCTTTTTATTGGGGCATTAAGTCCATTGATGTTAAGAGATATTAAGGAATAGTGATTGTTACTTCCTATCATTTTTGACGTTATTTTTTAAATTTGAATGCTTAACTTCTTTTGGGTTTGATGAAAGGTTACTATCTTGCTTTTTCCAGGGTGAAGTTTCCATCCTTGTATTGGTGTTGTCCTCCTATTATCCTTTTTAGGGCCGGGTTTGTGGATAGATATTGGGTAAACTTGGTTTTGTCATGAAATATCTTAGTTTCTCCATCTATAGTGATTGAGAGTTTTGCTGGATATAGTAGTTTTGGTTGGCATTTGTGTTCTCTTAGAGTCTGCATGAGATCTGCCCAGGACCTTCTAGCCTTCATAGTCTCAGGTGAAAAGTCTGCTGTGATTCTGATAGGTCTTCCTTTATATGTTACTTGGCCTTTTTCTCTTACTGCCTTTAGTATTCTTTCTTTGTTTAGAACATTTGGTGTTTTGATTATTATGTGACGGGAAGTATTTCTGTTCTGGTCCAGTCTGTTTGGAGTTCTGTAGGCTTCTTGTATATTCATGGGCATCTCTCTCTTTAGGTTAGGGAAGTTTTCTTCCATAATTTTATTGAAGATATTTGCTGGCCCTTTAAGTTGTAAATCTTCACTTTCATCTATGCCTATAATCCTTAGGTTTGGTCTTCTCATTGTGTCCTGGATTTCCTGGATATTTTGGGTTACAAGCTTTTTGCATTTTGCATTTTCTTTAACTGTTGAGTCCATGGTTTCTATGGAATCTTCAGCATCTGAGATTCTTTCTTCTATCTCTTGTATTCTGTTGTTGATATTTGTATCTCTGTCCCCTGATTTCTTCCCAAGGCTTTCTATCTCCAAAGTTGTCTCCCTTTGAGTTTTCTTAGTTGTTTCTACTTCTGATTTTAGATCCTGGATGGTTTTGCTTAGCTCCTTCACTTGCATGTTTGTGTTTTCCTGTAATTCTTTAAGAGATTTTTGTGTTTCCTCTTTCATGAGCTCAGCCTGTTGACCAAAGTTCTCCTGTATTTCTTTAAGAGATTTTTGTGTTTCGTCTTTGATGACCTCAGCCTGTTGAGCAAAGTTCTCCTGTATTTCTTTAAGTGTTTTTTGCATTTCCTCCTTGTTGGCTTTTGTATTCTCCTGGATTTCTTTCAATGATTTTTGTGTTTCCCTTGCAAGGGCTTCTAACTTTTGATCCATTTTCTCCTGAATTTCTTTATGTATGACCTTCATGTGTTCCTGTACCAGCATCATGACCAGTGATTTTAAATCCAAATCTTGTTTTACTGGTGTGATGGGGTATCCAGGACATGTTGGTAGAGGAGAATTGGGTTCAGATGTTGCCATATTGCCTTGATTTCTGTTAGTGACGTTCCTGCGTTTGCCTTTTGCCATCTAGATCTCACTGGTGTTAGTTTATCTTGTCAGTGCTGGACTCACCAGTGCAAGCTGCCCCTTCCCAGTTGGCCTCTGGTGCACAGCTTACCTCCTGCACTGCTTGTAGACAGTGTGCTGCTGCCCAGGCTGTTCCGATCCCAAAGCAGGCACCCGAAGGCTCCCGCTGGGGCCCGCTGGATTCACTGGAGCACACTGACTTCTCCCAGCTGGCCGCCCTGAAGCCCAGCTAGCCACTTGCAGGACTTGGAGATGTAATGCTGCCGCCCAGACTGATCTGGATCCGGAAGCGGAGAGAGTAGAGCTAGGGGCTTCTGCCTGAGGCCTTGCCCCAGATTGTGTCTGTGGAGCAGATGGAGCCCGTGTGCACTCCCAGGGAGTGCCGACCGTGTATGCTACTGTGACCTCCCCTGTGTTCCGCTCACTCAGCTGGGCAGCCGATCTGCCAACCGGGCTGTCGCACACAAGGTTAGCCTGGCCGCCCAGTCCCTGAGTCCAGGCAAAAGCCTGGGAGGCCAAGGTCCGAGCAAAGTTCCCCTGGGGCTATGACTGATAATTGGGTTTGCCAGGTGACTAGGATGGCGGGCGTGCGCGCCCGCGCTCCCTGAAAGCGCCAGGAGAGTCTGCTTTGCTAACAATCACCTGGGCGGGTTGACTCACAGATGGCCCACCAAGCCGCCCAGTTCTTGGGGTCAGTCCTGTGCCTTTTGGGGCCTGGACCCCCGCTTTGTTAGCCTTAGGCTATGCCTGTTACAGGTCTGCCCGCCTGAGCTCTCTGTCGTCCTGCAGGCAAAATGGCGGCGGCGCGCTCGCAGGCCTGGGCAAAAAACCTCCTGGTTGGGTTGGCACCCCGATGGCCCCCCGACCCGCCCAGGGCCTGGGTGCAGGCCAACGCCCGTCGGGCTCAGACCACCGCGGTGTTGGCCTCGGATTATGTTTGTGTACCTCAGTCTGTCCGATTCCTGGAGTACGGATCCAAGATGGATGCTTCTCTCCTGACTGGTGGGAGGCCGAGTTCTGAAGTGGCCTCCGTGCAGGAAAGGCGCCGCACAACTGCAGCTGCTTGCTGCCCGGCTGGTCAGTGAAGGTCAGTGGTCGTGGGCGCAGGGCCTAACTGGTCCCTGTGACGCCTTGGTTCCACTGCTGATGGCCCTTCAGCTGGAGCAGCCACTGCTGCCGCTGCCGCCGCCGCCGCCGCCGCCCAATTCATCAATTTTTTAGGCAAATGGTTGGAGTTGGAAAATATCATCCTAAGGGAGGTACCGCAATCACAAAAGAATACACATGGAATGCATGGAATCATTGATAGATGGATATTAATTGGCCTTGAAACTCTGAATACTGAAGATACAATTAGCATATCAAATGATTCCCATGAAGAAGGAAGAAGAGGGCCCTAATGCTGGAAAGGCTTGATCCAGCATTGTAGGGGAGAACCAGGACAGAGAAAAGGGAGGGGGAAAGATAGGAGAATGGATGGAGAGAAGAGGACTTATGGGACATATGGGGAAGGAGGAACTAGAACAGAGGAAAGCTTTTGGAATGTAAACAAAGAATATAGAAAATAAAAATAGATAAAAAATGAAAAAAGGTTAAAAATACGAATGTATTAGGGAAACAGAAACCAAGGAAAAGATATGTGAGGAAGGGTGGGATTGTTAAATTTACATCAGAGACATTTAAAAAATACTAGTTGATTAGATGCTATTTGAGTTGAAAACTAACAGAAGTCAAGGTAGAAACCATGAGAATATCTAATGAAAAGAAGACCAGGCCCAGGGATCAGCATCCAGGGCCTAGTGTTTAATCAGCTTTGGCATGTTCCTGTTCAGAGATCTGAATACATCTGTTGATTTGAAAGAGAAAGCATGTGAAACTAGAAAAATAAATAACAGCTATGGATGCTATATCTGAGAGTATTTGGACATTCTTTTTATGTATGATGTCTGAAGGCAATGTGGAGTCTGAAGCAGAAACCCACAGTTTGGACGCCTGACTGTTAAATGTAGCACTTTAGATACTCCTTTCATAACAGCAGGTTGGTGAGCAGGTTAGAATGAAGGATAACACTTATGCTACTTTTCAGGTAAACCAATAGATGATGGCAGCTTTGTGTGTACACATGGAGACTGACAATAGCAATAAGGTCTCTGTATATCCTGAAGGAAAAATCAAAACCCACACATCTATGGACACTTAATTTTTGACAAAGAAGGCAAGACCCATACAATGAAAAAGGAAAGAATCTTCAACAAATGAAACTGGTCTAACTGTATGCCGGCATGCAGAAGAGTGCAAATAGATCCAAATCTGTCACCCTGCACAAAACTCAATTCTAAGAGAATCAAAGATCTCAATGTAAAACTGGATGAACTAAACCTAATGGAACAGATAGTGGGAAAGAGCCTTGAACTCATTGGTTCAGGAGATAACTTCCTGAACAGAACACCAATGGCTCAGGCTCTAAGATCAACAACTGATAGATGGGACCTCATGAAACTGCAAGGCTTCTGTACAGTAAAGGATACTGTCAATAGGAGAAAATGACATCCTATAGATTGGGATAGGATCTTCCTTAACCCTACATCCAACAAAGGGCTAATAAGAAAAATTTAAAATGAACTTAAGAAATTAGACACCAACAATCCACACATCCCAATTAAAAAATTGGGTACAGAGCTAAGAGTATTCTCAACACAGGAATCTCAGATGGCAGAGAAACAAAGGAATGTTCAAAGTCCTTAGTCATCAGAGAAATGCAAATCAAAATAACCCTAACATTCCATCTTATACCCATCAGAATGACTAAGATCAAAAATTCAGGTGACAGCACATGCTGCCAACTGTGTGGATTGTAGGAAACTCTCTTCCCTTGTTGGTAGGGATGGAAAACTCTACGACCATTTTGGAAACCACTTTGGTGGTTTCTCAGAAAATTGAGAAATAGTTCTACCTCAGGAGCCAGTGCATATGTAAAAAAGATGCTCCATCATCCCACAAAGACTCCTGCTCAACTATGTATAGTAGCTTTATCCATAATAGCAAGAAACTGGAAACAACTTAGATGCCACTTAACTGAAGAATGGATACAGAAAATATGGTTCATTTATACAATGGAATACTATTTAGCTATTAAAAACAAACAAAAAAACATCAGGAATTTTGCAAGCAAATGGATGAAACTTGAGATTATTATCTTGAGTGAGGCAATCCAGAGTCAGAAAGACATTTATAGTTTGTACTCGCTTATAAGTGCACATTAGCCTTAAAGGGTGGGATAACCATGCTGCATTCCACAGACCCAAATAAACTGGCTAATAATGATGCCCCAAGGGAGGATACATGAGTCTCACTCAAACGAGAAAATTAATAGTCATCTGAAGTGGATGAAGAGAGGGAACTGCTTAGGAGAGGAGGTGAGGAGGGGAACAGGAACAGCATGGTGATCAAGTGTGTGGAGAGATGGGCGGCAATAGATGCCTGGGAGTGAGGATTAAAATCGGTGGAAGTGGGGGCCATCTCTGGTGACTAGATGGAGGCCTGGGACTGGAGAGACTACGGGAAGTCTATGGAGGTGACTGTAACTTAGATTCCTACCAAAAGGGGATCTAGAGACCGAAATGGCCACTTCCTGTAGCCCTACCAGAGGAGGTAGGAGGACACCATCTCATCCACAAAATATTCAAATCAAAATTTATCTTGCCTATAAAATGTTCAGGGATAAAGATGGAGCAGAGACTGTGGAACAGCCATTCAATGACTGCTCCAACTTGAGACCCATCCCATGTGAGAGAGCCAATCCCTGACATTATTAATGATGCTTGTTGTGCTTGTAGACAGGAACCTGAGAAGTTTCATCCGGTATCAGAGGGCAGATGAACTTCAAATGGAGTCCAGGAGTCTTGTGGAAGAGTGGAGGATTGAAGTGAGCAAGTCAGAGGGTAAAGGGCATCATGGGAAACCCACAGAGTCAACTAATGTTGGACCATGGGGGAAATCAATGATCCCTGCCCATCAATCAGAGAACATAACCTACATATTTGTAGGATGTGCACAACGTGGTCTTCCGTGTCGGTCCTCTAACAATTGGAATGGGGGCTGTATCTGACAGTGATTGGATCCCTTTTCCCCCTCCTAGGACTGCCAGGTTATGCCTCAATGGGAGAGGATGAGCCTAGACCTTCTAGGACTAGATGCCCTAGGGTGGGGTGGTACCCAAGCAAGTCTCCCCTTCTCTGAGAAGAAGGGCAGGCAGCAATGGGAAGTGGGATTTATAAGGACAGAATTGGGAAGAGAGGAGCGAGTAGTCTGTGATGCAGATGTAAAGTGACTAAAAAAAAATAAAAAAATAAAGAAAATATGTTAAGTTTTAGATGACAAATAGGGAAAGCCCCCCCCCCTTTTTTTTTATCTTTTGGTTTTGTTTGTTTTGGTTGGGCCAATTGGAAAGGTGTGTTTCCCTTTTACTGAGATGATAATTGAGGAAGAAATAGAAGTTTGTTCATTGCAGGTTGGTGACACTTGGGAGTATATTTTTGAGCTTGTTGAGTTGGAGGTTCCTATTAGAGTTCTAGGTGCAAGTGCCAAACATGCAATTGAAACTTAGGAATTTGTGTTCCAGAAGGCAGGTGTGAATTAGAAATACAAAATAAGGATGTAATATCACAGAGAGGGACTAAAGGCATGAAACAGAGCCCATCATTGAAGAAGTGTCCAGTAGCTAGGGAGTTACCAACAAGCACTAATGAGTGACAGAGAACCAGGATTGAACCAGGACCTCCAGAAAAAGGAGGTTAATGTTTGCTTGATGAGAGCTGATTTTAAAGATGAAATGGAATTAGAGTCAGGTACTATAATGAATCCTTCAAAGTAAATGTCTATATAGGGAGAATACTAACATAAAAGATGAAATGAATATATTCAGTGGAATTCATTGATGTATGTTTGATTAACAACAAACCTGGAATAAAGAGACAATTATTGGTGTTCTAATAATTTAGTTGACAAAACAATGCACTACATGCAACTAAAGATAAGTGTGGCTCTCATCCCTCATCAAAGGATGAGAGCAGATGAAGATTATTACAAATGGCTACAACTGGCCAAAGTGTAGGGAAAAACTGATTTGGAGGTGGGAGGCCTCAACTGATATATCTACAACACAATCTCTGCACCTAAAGCTCAGGTATCATTATCAGAGAGTGGAAAGAAAGCTTATAACAGCCAGCAGAAACAGATTCTATTATCAGATTGTGTCTTCTATTATGACAGGGAATCTTCACCCATAAAATACTTCATCAATACTCTTGCCAAAAAGACCTCAAACAATGACAACATGGACTGGAGAATCTCATTAACTTCCACCCTAGAAGAAAACATACAGGCAATTAATGACTTCTGAACCAGTCTTCCTCAGGAATGAGACCCCTCAAATCATGACGTAATTAAAGGCAATACACACACACACACACACACACACACACACATACATACATATATGTGTGTGTGTCACAAATTGAACTTGTCAAGCTGAGTTCCTATATTTATGGATACATACATATCTATATATGTATATCTATAACTATCTATGTATCTATTTCTCTATGATTCCAGCTATATATAAATACATACACTTAAGGAAAAAGAGTCTATAATTTGAAAGTGAACAGAATGGACAAAGGAAGAGTTGGAGGGAGGAAAAGGATAGTAATGTGAATACAAGACATATATAAGAAAATCTTAGAACAAAAGAAAGAATAGAAGTAAAAGAGGGAGGAAGGAAGGAAAATAAGAAAAAGGAAGTAGATCTTCAATTCTATTCCATTGGTCCACTTGTCTGTCACTGTGCCAATACTATCCAGTTTTTAACATTATTGCTCTGTAGTATTGCTTGAAATCAGGGATACTGATTCCCCCAGAATTTCTTTTGTTGTTGAGAATAGTTTTAGCTGTCCTGTGTTTTGTGTTATTCCAGATGAATTTGAGAATTGTTTTTTCTAAGTCTGTGAAGAACTGAGTTGGGATTTTGATAGGGATTGCGTTGAATCTGTAGATCGTTGAATCTGTAGATCACTTTTGGCAAGATGGCCATTTTAACTATATTAATCCTGCCAATCCACTAGCATGGCAGATTTTTCCATTTTCTGAGGTCTTCTTCAATTTCCTTCTTCAGAGACCTGAAGTTCTTGTTGTATAGCTCTTTCACTTGTTTGGTTAGAGTCACACCAAGATACTTTATATTGTCTGTGGCTATTGTGAAGGGTGTCATTTCCCTAACTTCTTTCTCAGCCTGCTTATCCTTTGAGTATTTAAAGGCTACTGATTTGCTTGCCTTGATTTTATAACCAGCCACTTTGCTAAAGTTGTTTATCAGCTGTAGGAGTTCTCTGGTGGAGGTTTTCGGGTCACATAAGTAGACTATCATGTCATCTGCAATTGGCGATAATTTGACTTCTTCCTTTCCAATTTGTATCCACTTGACCTCCTTATGTTGTCTAATTGCTCTAGCTAGAACTTCAAGTACTATATTGAAAAGATATGGAGAGAGAGGACAGCCTTGTCTAGTCCCTGATTATAGTGGGATTGCTTCAAGTTTTTCTCCATTTAGTTTGATGTTGGCTACCAGTTTGCTGTATATTGCTTTAATGATGTTTAGGTATGGGCCTTGAATTCCTGTTCTTTCCAAGACTTTTAGCATGAAAGGATGCTGAATTTTGTCAAATGCTTTTTCTGCATCTAGTGAGATGATCATATGGACCTTTTCTTTGAGATTATTTATGTAGTGGATTGCATTGATCCATTTCCATATATTGAACCATCTCTGCATCCCTGGGATGAAGCCTACTTGATCATGGTGGATGACCGTTTTGATGTGTTCTTGGATTCAGTTGGCAAGGAAGATCCAGAAATGAATCCACACACCTATGGTTACTTGATCTTCGACAAAGGAGCTGAAAACATCCAGTGGAAAAAAGATAGCCTTTTCAACAAATGGTGCTGGTTCAATTGGAGGTCAGCATGCAGAAGAATGTGAATTGATCCATTCTTATCTCCATGTACTAAACTTTACTCCAAGTGGATCAAGGACCTCCATGTAAAACCAGACACACTGAAACTAATAGAAAAGAAACTGGGGAAGACCCTTGAGGACATGGGCAAAGGGGGAAAGTTCCTGAACAGAACACCAATCGCTTATGCTCTAACATCAAGAATTGACAAATGGGACCTCATAAAATTACAAAGTTTCTGTAAGGCAAAGGACACTGTTAAAAGGACAAAACGGCAACCATCAAATTGGGAAAGGATATTCACCAGCCCTACATCTGATAGAGGGCTAATATCCAATATATACAAAGAACTCAAGAAGTTAGATCCCAGGGAACCAAATAACCCTATTAAAAATGGGGTACAGATCTAAACAAAGAATTTTCACCTAAAGAAATTCGGATGGCCAAGAGGCACCTTAAGAAGTGCTCAACATCATTAGTCATTATTGAAATGCAAATCAAAATAACCCTGAGATTTCACCTTACACCAGTCAGAATGGCTAAGGTCAAAAACTCAGGAAACAGCAGGTGTTGGCGAGGATGTGGAGAAAGAGGAACACTCCTCCACTGCTGGTGGGGCTGCAAGATGGTGCAAACACTTTGGAAATCAGTCTGGCGGTTCCTCAGAAAACTGGACATGATACTTCAGGAGGACCCTGCTATACCACTCCTCGGCATATACCCAAAGGATTCCCTTGTATGCAATAAAGACACATGCTCCATTATGTTCATAGCAGCCTTATTTATAATAGCCAGAAGCTGGAAAGAACCCAGATGTCCCTCAAAGGATGAATGGATACAGAAAATGTGGTATATTTGCACAATAGAATACTACTCAGCAATTAGAAACAATGAATTCACAAAATTTTTAGGCAAATCTTTTGATCTGGAAAATATCATCCTAAGTGAGGTAACCCAATCACAAAAGAATACACATGGAATGCAATCTCTGATAAGTGGATATTAATTAGCCCAGAAGCCCTGAATACCCAAGGCACAAATGCATAACAAATGACTCCCATGAAGAAGTATGGAGAGGGTCTTGATCCTGGAAAGGATTGATCTAGCATTGGAGGGGAATATAAGGACAGAGAAAAAGGAGGGAGGTGATTGGAGAATGGATGGAGAGAAGAAGGTTTATGGGACATATGGGGAGGGGGGATCTGGGAAAGGGAAATCATTTGGAATGTAAACAAAGAATATAGAAAATAAAAATATTTTATAAAAAGGAAGTAGGAATTAGAATATATATATATCTAATATATATATATATATATATAGAGAGAGAGAGAGAGAGAGAGATGGAAGGGGAGAGGTAGGAAGGAAGAAAGGGAGGGAGATTGGGGGGAGGGAGAGAGAAAGGGAGAAAGGGAGGAAGAAAGCGCTAATAAACCAGAGGTTGTTTTAGTTAGATTTGAGGGTACATTAAACCCAGTCCCCAGAAACATGGGCTGAGACTGTAGAAGCTGTAAGGCCGGCAAACATGGCAACAGGAACGTAAACAGAATGTCTGGCTTCCGAAGAGAAAGCTGGAGAATGAGGGGAGAGGTGAGGTTCTGTTACAGGAACCCAGAGATGAACTAGGCTAAGGCAAGGCATGCAGACTATTATTATCCATGAGTGTTATATATGCGATACATAAGAAGTAGTTTCTGATCCCTGGCATCTTTGGTCTCTTTCTAGCTCCCATGCAGTATGTGGCCTGGCACCAGGAGCACGAGTGGAAGAGATGCATGACTCCCGGGTCCCACTCAATAAGACCTCTCTGGGCAACCTTTAATTCCCTGGTTATTGCTGGCTTACTTGACTGGAGTAACACCCTGGTCAAATGTAGAAAACCACAGATCGAAGAGAGCAAAGCCTCACTTCATTTACCTAACTACACACTATTGATACGTAATCAGAAAAATCAACCTTAACTGTGTTTGCAATGTTATGCATTTTGTAAGTGAGTAGCTTCTTCATTGGATCTAATGGAGCTACTTTTATTATTTGAACTTTATTGCTTCTGAGATTTTTTTCTTGTGTTTTTATGTTTTTCACCATTTTCTCAATTCCTCATTTCTCTGAGACTTCTAAGTTGACATTAAATTCTAAATTTGTCTTATAAGTTTACATTTTAAAAAAATAAACTGTTCAGTAGCTAAATTATTAATGAAAGGATATGTTGCATTACAATTTATTTTATAGTAAATATTTTGTGTGTTATATATACATTATTACATTTATATATAAATGTCATATATATTATATATATATGTATATATAAAAAATACATTTATATTTGTATAACATTTGCATCTATGCACTGGTTTTTTAGGTATATCAAAACAAAGTACCACCAAATGGGTAGTTTAGGCAACACAAGCAAATCTGAGCTGAATGTCTGTTTCAAGGTATGGAAAGGACTAGTGATTCTTCCTATGGGCTAGGCAGAAGAATGTGCTCTGTGGTACCTTTTTTTAAACTAGGGATTTCCTGCAACCTTTGTGGTTCTGTGGGTCATAGACTGTCTCTATCCTTGATCTTTAAATAACAATCTCCTTGAGTTTCTCAGTCTAGAGTGACATTAATCATACAGCCTTAGGCCCATGGGAATGAATTAATCTTGTCTATCTCTATAAAGGTTCCAACTTCCAATGAATTACGAGTAGCAATGATGCTAGCACACTGTAGAGAGTTCAGCACACAACACTATCCTATGTCATGACAGAGAGTACCATCTCTTGGTCATGGAAAAAAATAGAACCTAAACCTTGATTCCTACTTTATTTGTGATCTCATTTCAGTCATTTTAAGTCTCCAAGCCTGCTTGCAGAACAGGAATGGGGTGGATGGTGGATTGAGCGAGAATGGTTTTTGTAGGCTCCTGTAGGTCTCTAGCTGGTGGACTGTTTAGGAAGGACTTTGAAGTGTAGCCTTATTGGAAGAGGCATGTTACCAAGGGTGGCTACCACCATGATGTTAGAGATTCACTCTCTCAATCTTTAAGTTCCAATAAACTCTTTCTTTTGTAGATTGCCTTGGAAATGATATCTTCTCACAGCAATAGAAAAGTAACTAAGAGATAAACTCACCAGGTTATTACAAGGATTCGGATAAACAGATAGTGTTAGTGCTTATTAGACATTCTGTTAATGATAAATTTTACTCAGATAATTAGGGTGTGAACATGTCATAACAAGTAACTGTTTTGACTTAAATATATATTTCAATACTAAACTATTATAATATAAATAGTTTCAGGTTAAGGAATGATCTTGAATTTGTCATTTTAACACAACCAAGTAGCCTGAGCTGCCTTAATTTAATACTATTGGTATCATCATTTTTAATGTGGTCTCGACAGTGGGGCTCACAATCTCAATTCATCCTTTATTAATTGACACCTGTACTTGAATGCTTGTCTGTCGCTGAGATTCATTTGATATAAAATGATAGATATATCATAGGATTAGCGGCTTACTTCAAAGTCATGTGCTTTCATGATTTGTAGGTTGAAATGAATCACTTGTTTGCAGCTGAAAAGCTAACAAAGTACTCAGTGGGCTGAAAGCCCCCAAAAGTTTGGAATTCAAATGTGACTTTGCATTTGCAGAACTCACTGTTGCCTCCCTGTCAGGTGTCACATTGTCCTTGAGAGGGATCATGCAGAATTTACAGTGGAAGTAGAAGATTTGTGACACTTGACCACATTGCTATTTAAAAGAACAGTATCCCTAAAGCATATCCACCCTTCTTTTTCATTACCAGTTGTTAAATATTTGTAAGGTCTTTTAGTTTCCCTGCCAGGGTGAAGTGAGTGGGAGATGGCTGCTGGGCCAGCCGTCAGGCCAGCTGGTTGTGTTATTAGTTCAGTTTCTACACAAACCTGTGTGTAGTTTAAACTTCCACACAGATGCTAATGTTCAAACTGCTTCCCTTGAAAACAAAAGAAGCGAAAGGGCAAAAATGACATTTGCCATCTTGGAAGTGGTGATAAGAGGAAAGATGGCATGCTGATCAGAATGCAACTGTCTTCCTTACTACACAAGGATACAATTAGCAACAAAACAGGCAGACCCACGCATGCACGGGCAAAATGCGAAGCTCAGACATCTCCGTGGCCTTTTGTCCGAGTAGATTAACTCACTGGCGTGCTACAGCCCGGACAGCACTTCTGCGCTGACATTTTTCACCTGTCACTACCCAGTTTGTTGTTTCTGACTTCACTTTTAGAATTGACTTAAAATGGATTTTGGAACTTCCAGTAAGGGACAAAAGACAAAAACCAACTGACACGAAAGTCGCCACAAATCATTCTCAGCAGTAACTGCACCGCCCATGTCTGATTTCCATTTGCCAAGTGCTAAGAATATACACACCCCCTCTACAGTTTCTTCCTGAAGGCTGTAAAATGCTAGTTGAGCTATTAGGGCTGGACACAGCTAGAGCTTCACAAAAGGGAATAGATATTGGACCCGGAGACACTCGTCTCAGAAGTCCTCCCAGTGCACGGTGGCAAGGGCCAGAGAGAAAGAAAGGATGATGTGTAGCCATTGGCTGGGCTTGGAGCAGGAGAAGCAGAGAGGTACTGAAGCAGAAAATTAAGTGGTCTATGCTGACTTTGAATAATGGCCCTGGGTGACCCTGAATCTTACTACTGGAAGTGTTCACGTATTGAAATTCTCCAGTTGTGATCAATTTTCTGAGTGCTAGATGGTTCTGCGGCTGTATGTTAGGCGAGTTGGAAGTAACCAGTTATTAAAAAAAAAAAAACAAAAACTTTTGGAGTCTCTGCATCCATTTTGCATCCTTTGTGAACCTGAGATTCCCTCTTTTTTTTTCCAATGACTGTCCTAGAGACGTTGGTCCTGCTGTGGGTCCTCTGCTCATCAGATCTAATCATTGCTGTCTATTCTGGTTTAGCTACACTTGCTAGCCACTCTGAGATCATCATGAGGAAATCAGAGCTGTTAGATGCATGCTCCCTGGGAGGGCATGTTCCATGATTTTATTAGCATTTCTTTTGTCTAAAACTGTAACCTTCGATTCTCTTCACCAACAATTCACTGCAAAGAAAGCCCACCTACCTTGCTGAGTGTCTGTGGTTAGGCTTTGGTAATTTAAAGCCATCTAATTGCACACAGTACCTGGTCTCTGCTTTTTTTTTTTTTTTCCAGAGCATTACAAGAAGGTACCATTTATCATTGTCTATTTAGAGGAAGAAATACTTGTACTCAAATAGTTCCCTTTTAAGAATAAATTAAAAACAAACAATTCATGCTATCTCCCAAAGAAATAAAACACACCGTTATTCTGAGGTACAGGAAACTATCTTAGTTTTGTGTTAGCTCTGTTGCTTTCTGCCCAGGTTTGTACTGCTAGAACAAGGTACTCTCCTGAGCTGTAGCATGGCATCCGTGAGGATCTGGAAGTGAAGCTATTTAAAAAAATTTCCAGCATTTTCCCCTTTTGATTATGCAAGAGGAAAATAAGAAAGCTTTTAAGATATCAAAATTCTTATTTAAACAAAAAATACTAAATCAGTTACTAAATTGTAGTATCCAGAAAAGATGGGCTTTTTTTTTTTTTGAACTCAGAAAGAGTCTGACTTTTTAAATTTTTCCCACTAAATGTACAGCGTCCAGTACATGCGTCTCCTTTCCCCAAGGTTTAGATAATTGGGAAAGCGAACCAACTTAAAAGCCTTTTACATGTAGCCATTGTATTTTTATTTTAGTCTCAAGTAAGTTTAATGAATTCCAGATCTATTTCATCCTGCTAATGTTACAATGTATTGAAAAGGCTTAGTGATTTAAAACAATACGTATTTCCTGTTTTTCAGTTCTGGAGATTAAAAGTTCAAGACAGCTCTGGGTTGGCAGTGAAACAAGATGCCTGCAGTGATTAAAGAAATGAACAGAAGTCTTGAATGATGCCCCTTAGCAGGTGTCCGAGGTGTCAATTAGCAGGCACCCAGCCCTCCACCTCACTCATGGTGGGAAGCCGCAGATCAAAGGGAGGTGTCCTGGGATACATTTTACCCCCACCGCCATGGCCACTGAATCACAGGAAACAGAACCCAGCAAGAAAGGGGTGTCAAAGCTTTAAAACAGACTTATGACATGATTCCACAATTTTGTTTCTGGATACACACTCAAGAGGACTGCAAGCACACACAGGCGTATACACATGTATCTCCTACAAGGTATCCTACAGTATCTAAATCTACAAGCTCCCAATAGCTAAGGGGGAAGCAACCCAACATGCCATTAACTAATGAAAAGATAACAGGGGATGTATGCTTCCAGTTATAGAGAACCAGCAAGAAAGGAATAAAGTGGAGGGACTTCCCCAAGTTATTAGCATTTTATTCTACTATTCAAAGCAAAATAATATCAAGTATATTTATAGGTTATAAAGGAGCCTTATAATGCACAAGTCATTCACCTGCCTGGAGTTTGCTCAGGGACGTATGGAAAATGTAGTTTAGTTTTGGTTGACATAAGACAGATTATGATTACAAAAGGAAGGAAATTTTTATATCTGCTATAACCAAACATGAGGACCTCTTGCTTTTGTCAAATAAAGCAGTAATACTAAGGCAAAATCTGCATGGCTCCATTTACATGAGAGACCTAGAGGAGTCAAATTAATGAAGGCAGAAAAATAAAGGTATATCCTTCATGGGTACTGTTCTGTGAAATTAATCACACACACACACACATCAAATCTTTCATGATATGTTCGAGTATAATACAAAAAGTCAAAGTTGTCAGAAAAAACAATGTATGATTTTGCATTCCATTGAAATGACATAATTATATTAAATAATTTTTATATTAGATCCCTCTGCCAATAAAAATTGATGATCTTGTTTGACCAAGACAAATAATATTCATGTGTGTAAGGTGTGGGGATATTAAAAGTCATTTACAACCCGTGTTTATTGCATCTCTACGCTTAAAAACTAGATAGAATTTCTTGAAAGTCTAAGCTCATTGTGAACCAATTAGGATAGGGGGATACTATTTTCTAATTAATCCTCTGATATCTCCACCAAGCTCTTAACAAATAGCTTTAGAAAGTTAAACATGCCCTCCTACCCAAAAGAGCACCCACGTCGGGATCAGAACTCGCCACTGAGGACTCCTGGTTGGATACAAAAGAAGCCTGTGTGTGAGAAGTCGGAGCTCCCTTTCCAGCTCGGCGCTGGAGCTCCTTTGTGAATCGCGCTCTTCCTCCACGCTCTTAGGTCTCCGTGCTCTTAGGTGATGGCCACGCTGCTATCCGTTCCCTTTTACTTTATACTTCAAAACAGACAAATAAGAGCATGGAGGACCCATAGGGGAGGAATGCTTCAAAGTCAGTTTTCTGCTTGTCACAGCCTAAATTTGTTCCTTCAAGTCCTCAGAGAGACTTGATGGAAGAGAGAGGCTTGGCTCAAACACTTAAGAAGATTCTGGAAGTGTGCTTTGTAGCAGCAATCTCCCTGAAGTAAATGGGTACTTACCTGGGAGTTACTGTGCGCGAGCGGTGCACACAGAGCCCACATCGCTCGGCTCCTCTCCCTCTGCCTCGGGGGCTTCTCCCATCGTCTGGTCTGACATCAAAGCTCCACCTCGCTTGGTGGTAAAACTGCTTTGCTGCTTGTCTGTATAGGGAAACTTGGGTAGAGTTCTGCAAAGGTGAAGAATCTGTTACATCTGTAAAAGAAAGTACAGAGTTGAGTGTGGAGACATAAGAAGAGAGAGGCTAAACTTAGGTGGTAGGGAAAGAGATGAAACCCTAATAAGAAAGAAATCATTGTTCAATTGGACCAATTTTTACCTGCAATTTAAAAATGTTTAAAGACTGCATGGTGGCCTAGGGATCAGATTGCCATAAAGAAGCTCTGTGCTTGTGCTCCGGCAGAGCCTCCGGCGGCTTCTTGCTCATGACGACGAGCAGACCTATTTCAGCTATTCTTTTCATTGTGATTACTTAACACAGGTGACATGGAAGGTCTTTACCGCTTTACCGTCAAGACCCCCACCCCCACCCCTAAGCTCGTCTTTGAATCTTTCATTTCTTTGATTCAGACTCTAAAGGAAAGTTGACATTCACAGATTCTGTCCTCCTCTCAAAGACATCCTTGTGTGTGTGTGCGTGCGTGTGTGAGTGTATGTGTGTGTGTGTGTGTGTGTGATGGGGGAGGGGTGTGTGCAAACGTGGATGTCTATGCATGTAGGGAGCAGCAGTGAACCTTAGGTGGTGTTGCTCGGGAGCTGTCCACCTTTGTTTTGTATTATTTTGTTTGCCAGTTTGTGTTCCTTAAATTCAGTCTCTCAATGAGGCATGAGCACTGTCAATGGGCCAGACTGGCTGCCAATGAAACTCAGGTATCCACTCTTCTCTGCCTGCCCAGCACTGGTATTACAAGCGTCCCATATTCCACATGGGGCTCCTGAGGCCTGAATTTAGGACTTCAGACTTTGTGGGAAACATTTGACTAACCATGACGTCTCTGCGTCCCGACAACCTTCATTCTGATTTCCCTGCATTGATCTAAATCTCAATATTCTCATTTGCAAAGCCATTAACTCAAGCTGTATGAGCTCTTAGGGCATTACATAAAGTGATATACAGAGAAATGCCCAGCCCACTGTTCACATTTTGGTATTCTCAAAATACATATTGCCCGGTCATTTCTTCTTCCTGATACTATAGATACCTGCTTCTTATTTCATTACTTCCTGGGTTGTAACTTGCTTTCGGAATGTCCTGACAAGCTTAAACTGTGGGCTTGCTGTGTGCACACCCTGAAGAACTATACTATTTGTGGATGGCTCACCTGAGAGGCATTGATGTGACCAACACCGTTGCAGTTATAAGTTAAGGTTACCATTGAGCTTGCAATGGCCTTTGCTTGTCTATCTTGATTTGTGAGCAATTACTCCGAAATGGAAGCAACAATACAGAACTATAAAGTTTTATTGCTGTCTCTGAAGAGGCTTGATGGTAGGGAATGAGTGGGCATAGAATACTGCCAAAACCAGTTTTTGTTTGTTTGTTGTTTGTATTTTCTAAATTTAGGTTGCAGAGAAGGCAAACGTCATAATTGTCTGGAAGGTCATTTGGGAACCCACACAGTTTCTAAATTAAATACTTATTGTTTACATAAAGGATGCTAAAACTAAAGATGGAATTGGGGAAATGTATACCATCTTTATCCCGTGTTTAGATATAAGCCTGCAGAGTCCACATCAAGAACGTGTAGATACGTTTTCTACTTCACGTTTTTAAGTTTTTAAGAACCTGTGATGAAATCTACATTTCAAGCAACTCATTATCAGTTCACACTGATGGGGCAGGATTGCAGCCACCCATTCCTGGTGCATTTTAATCTTGCTAGAATGTAGCCTTATACCTTCTAAGAAATGATTCTCTTTCTTTCTTCAGCCACATATGCGATCACTATTTTATTTTCTGCCTTCCTTAATCTGAGGGCTCAAATCGCTCCAAGTGAGAGGAGCCAGGCAGGCCTTGTCTTATTATGATTGAGCTGATTTGAATTAGTACGTTGTCCTCATCTCTGTCACAGTAGATATAAGAATTTCCTTCTTTTATTCTTATAATTACAATTGTAATCTTTTGTTAACCAAAACTAAAACTACAATTTCTATATAGAAAATTGTAGTTTAAGTTTTGGTTAACAAAAGCAAACTTTAAGCAGGTGAATGACTTATGCATTTTAAGGCTCACTTTTAACTTATAGATATACTTGTTATTGTTCAGCGTCTCGTAGTACAATAAAATCTTAACAACTTGGGAGAGTCCCCACACTTTACTACCCATTTCTCAAAGGATCTTTATAACTGTACTGTATGTTAATATCCCATGTTATCTTTTTGTTAGTCAATAGACATTTGGGTTGGTTCCTTCTTCTAGCTGTTGTGAGCCTGAACATATAGGCTTATATTCTTGTGCTTGCTTTCAGTTCTCTTGGGTGTGTATGCAGAAATAAAATTGTTGAATTATGTCATGGTTCTACTTTAAAAATGCATCTATTGCTGTGTTCTGCTTCTTCTGCTTTGTGATTTAAAAGCCATCTCAGTGAATGTAAAATATATACCATGATACCTCACCTTGGTTTGCATTTTACAACCATGTGTGAGGTTGAGTGTTGGGTCCTTACTATTATGAGAGCATAATAGCTTGGACACCTATTATGGAGCGATGTGTATTCAAGTGTTTTTTTTTTCCTTTCTTTTGATAAAGTAGAATTTTTTTAAAACTGTAATGGTGTTATGTTTCTAATGCAAAATGGACAGCACAGGGTTATTAGTTGATAATCAAAGTGCCTTTGATATCCCATCATTTGCATTTTAATGTTTCCTTTTCAGATTATGTCCTACTGTGTAACTACTTTATTCTGATGATGTAAGTTCAATAGCTGAGTTGAATTAGGCCATATAAGGCTGTGCCTTGCAGTCTGGGTTATGGTCATGGCAGTCAGCCTTCTTCAGGATTCTTTTTAGCTGTAGCCCTGAGTGAAGAGACTGTCCTTTGCCGTGACTTTGCAAAAAAATTCATGGCTTCCCAAGGAAAATGAAGTTCTAAGGTGTTTTGATAGTAGATGTAAAATGCTCTATCTATTGGCAGACTTTTAAAGAGGTCACTGCCTAAACTTTAAATTTAGATTCATCAGGACTCCATGGTAATGAAGAGCCTTGTTGGCCATGTTCACTGGAATTATTTTAAATGTTTATCTTATGACATGCCAACCAAAATCAAACCAGGATTCCATATAACACTGAGTATACTTCAAGTACGTGGATGACTTACATATTCTAAGACTGTGCTCTTGATGCTATTTATTTACCCATAGAAGAATAAAATGTGAATAGTCCAGTGAGTTCTGCTCCTTTACTTCCCTTGACTTTCTGGTTTTTTTTTAATGTTTTTGAGAACCAGTCCCTAAAAGATTCAGGCAATTCAGCCTGAATAACCACTCAGAAGCAGACATGCTTGCTGAAAATAACTGAGCTCCTTGATTCTGAGAAAGAAGTTGAAAAATCCCCAAAGATGAGATTCTTAGAAAAGAGGAGGCTGCAAACCTTCTTTCATTTATATCCCTGGATATTTTTTCTCAGAAAATTACATTCATCTGCACATTTCTTTACATAAATATTTTCCAGTTTGCAAAAGTGGTAGAAATTCACTAAGGGTAGCTTAAATGCTGCCATATATTAATTCTGAGAGATGAGCTTTTAGAATCTATTCCATAAGAGAACTGAAACTTTGCTCAAAATTATCCTCCATTCTTTTATATATTTTGTTAGTGTAAATATTTAAATGTCATGAAATAGAGCAAAATAAAATATAACAATACAACAATTTGTTTGCACAGATGTACTTTGGTACAACGTACATTACGGTACAATATATAATATAATGATCAAGTATCATGATATTTATGTACCTTCATTCATTAAATATGTGGTATGTCTAACATTACGTACAACAACAGTGTATAAAATGTTTTTTGCCCTCACAGACTTTATAGGTTAACAGAGAAGCAAGGTTTCAAGAAGGAAAAGAACTCCAGGGAACTCTCTTTAGTAATATAATTTAAAGATGATCAGGGTCAGTCCTTGTAAAATCCAATTGAATTCTATCATCATCTTTAAGAGAGGCAAAAATTGTTTCTGGGAGAAGTAAACAATGCATGTTACCAAACTGGAAAAACTGCACCCAGGACTTCCATGGACAGAAATCATTCTTTTGCCATCACTTGCATGGAGGCAAAACAGCTATATGTGTGGATGATGCTTGTCAAAAATTCCATGTGTCTACCATATTCTAGAAACTGAGCAACATGAAAGACAAGATCATGAATAGTGCAGAGAGTAATAAGCCTGACATGAAAGAAGGAGCATTGAAAAAAATAGGTAGTAGCATATCATAAAAATTAGGTAGTAGCATATCATAATGCCAAATTAGCAGCGGGTTATGTGTCTGAAGTAAATTAAATGCAGTTTTCCCGACAGCAGTGCCCAAACCTGACACACATATTTACATTCAAATACTTTCTCCTAAAGCTAATAGCCATATATACACCAATACTTTACAGGAGAAGCACACCCTAAACATTGAATCAATTTACTCCAGACTCTGATGTTCTTTAATATAACATTCAATCAAAACATGTAAGACAACATAGTCAACAGAAACAGAGTCAAACATGGCTCAGACAGTAGAATATTCAGACATAAACTTTAAAATAATTATGATTACTATTTTAGACTATCCAGTAGAAAATATATGTACAAATCTATGTACAAAATATGTACAAAATATTTTTCACACAGATTCAAAGTATACATGCCTAATAAAGTGCTAGATATGACACTGTCATAGGTGAATCTTTGCATGAGTTTATCAACAGATAAACACAGAAAATGAAGTCAGTGAACTCTACGATATACTCTAGGAAAGACATTATAAATGTAAGCAAAAAGCATTTTAAAATAGGGGGCAAAGCATCAGTAGGTAGTTGGACCAAATAGGTATATATATATATATATATATATAGGTAGGTAGGTAGATAGATAGATAGATAGATAGATTGATTGATAGAGGCAGACAGTTAATGTTAATAAATGGTAAAATATAGGCAATTGACATTATGGATTCAGAAAGGAGAAGAGAGAGAAATTGAAGTAGGAGAGCATTTAAAATACATTAATAGTCAAATATTTACTAATATTAAAGGAAAACAATTATTCACAATCAAAGAAGCTTAAAACAAACCCATATAGAAATGTCCATATCAGAGCTCTTAAAAGGCTCTATGATACACTGAAGTCCTAACCTCCAATACTGTGAACTGCTACTGATTTTAGAAAAAAAAATTCTTTACTTAGATGTTTAGATTAAAATGAAGTCATTGGAATGTACACCAATCTGTGATGTTTGGTATCTTTACAACCAAAGAGCATCATATCATAGAAAAAAAAGGAACATTGTGTTACAATACAGAGGTAGTGACCATTTATAAGCCCAGAGACTGAAGTTTGTCCTGCCAAGCAGCAATCTACAGGAGCCTGCTCTGTTGACACCTTGATCTCACACTTAAGTCTTCTGAATGTGAGAAACTCAGCCCTGTTCTTTATATCACTTGGTCAGAGAACTCAGTTATAGCAATCTGAGGTAACCTAAGATAGCCCTGAAAACAAAAACTGAGAGTTCTGGTTATACCCAGCAAAAACATAGTGCCTCCCTCCATCAAAAATACAGAAACAGAGTCTTCACTTGTGTGAAAACATCGCATTGAAATAAACAACCAAGTTCCTGATATACCTTTCTCCTAGATCCTAAAGACATCAAAAATGTCTTACCAAAAGAGAGGATGGAAACAAAGAAACCAAAAAGACAAACAACAGAAAATAAAACACTGAAAACCAACCAACCAACCAACCAACCAACCAACCAACCAACCAACCAACCAACCTATCAACTAATCAACCAACCAACCAACCAACCAATCTACCAAAGAACAGTTGAGCCAAATCATTATCATAAAACACAGTCTATGAAATACACAAGAAAATTATTTAAATAGAGACAAAAACTTTAGATCTGTGTAAACAAATAAAGGGCACCTAGAATGTAAGCATGTTTTTCTGTCTTCATAACCCAGATAAAAAGATCTTTCAGGTACAATAAAAATAGTTAAATTTAAATATAGCATAGACTTAAAAATGTGGAAATATAAGATTAAAAAGTTCAAATGAAAACATACTGCCTCAGTGTTACTATTTAAAGTAATATTCAGATTAAAGAAGATACAAGTTGCAAATTTCAGGTTTGAACCAAAAGCATCACTACAAATTTGATAGTTATTAAAATGACGTGATGGTTGAAAGTGTGTTATGCAGTACATGACTGCAGATTTGACAATGTATAATGTGGAAAAGTTGTTGAAATACACACACTATAAAAGTTCACTCAGGAAGAAAAGGATAAACTGAGGAATGCACAATCAATGAAACTGAATTGTGATCAAAACTCTTTGTTTAACAAACTTTCTCCCCAGATAGCTTCATTTGAATTGTATCAGATATTTAAGAATAACACTGACTTTACATAATTCAAAGCATTTAAAAATGCTACCAGAATTGAGAAAATAGTCTATAATAAGTAAAGATAATACATGTTTAAAAATTAACTGACTTTATATATTAGCAACTAAAAATTAAAAACTGAAATTTAACAAAGTACCATTTACAACAGCATCAAAATATGGAGTACTTAGGGTTGGACTGAATTGGGCAGAATTGGGTGTCAAGTCTATATACATGGGGAGCTACAGAACACTGCTGAAATTAAACATCTAGATAAGTGGAGAATTCATAGACTCACACTTAATATGATTACTTCCACTGTTCCTTGAACATTTTAAATATTTTATCGGGGAACCTTCTAGAAACTCAGACACCATATTACCTTATAACCTTTGCACATATTGTTCACCCTGCCTCATCCACTCTTCCAATGCTGTGTGTTGTATTCTCCACAGTTGCTCTATTTCAACATGGTTCCAGCTGCTGCCACCCTTTCCTCTGCCCTCACTTGCTATGGCTGCCACCCTCTGCTCTGCCCTCACCTGGTAAGGCTCCAGTAGCTTCTGATATATGTGTATACTATAGTTTGAATATGGCTCATTGTCTATTTGCTGTGATACAAGCTTCACATGGATTGAGAAGTATTTATAAATACTTACTCATTTTCTATTCTAATTAAGCTTATTTTACAGCTTTTTAAAAAATAATTCAAATTACTCAAAAGTATTAGCAGCAAAAATCATTTGAGATGAATTTTTTTTGAAAATAGATTTTGAAATTGATATTCCTGGTTCTACACTATGAATATCAAAAAACAAAAATTATGTTGTTTTGCAAATCAAGGAACACAATTATAATTAGTAGAAAGTTGTATATATAAGTTAAAATACATTTATTGAAAATTTTTCCTTCGAACATCCAATTGAATCAGTATCTCCTGATCCATCAATATTTCCTGAGCTCCCATGAAGAGTCACTGGTCATTCTAGGGATAATAAACACATCAGTGAACCAAGCTAGATTCTCAATCCATGTGAAGTTTGTTTCAATCCTTGTGAAGCAAATAGACAATGAGCCATATTCAAACTACAGTTTACACATATATCAGAAGCTACTGGAGGCATAGCAAGTGAGGGCAGAGCAGAGGGTGGCAACCATAACAAGTGAGGGCAGAGCAGAGGGTGGCAGCCATAGCAAGTGAGGGCAGAGCTGAGGGTAGCAGCCATAGCAAGTGAGGGCAGAGCAGAGGGTGGCAGCCATAGCAAGTGAGGGCAGAGCAGAGGGTGGCAGCAGCTGGAACCACGTTGAAATAGAGTGACTGTGAAGAATACAATGAAGAACACACTGCATTGGAAGAGTGGGTAAGGCAGGCTGAACAATACATGCAAATGAGGTAGTATGGTGTCTGAGTTTCTAGAAGGTTCCCAGATGAAGCCACTGCAGCTGAAGAAAAGAAAAAGATATGTTGAAAGAAATAAAGGCAGGGGATAGAAAATAGGAAAGGAAGTTATCAACCATGGATTATTGATTACACAGTATTTGCTAGGCTGTGGCAATGCCCACATGTCTCTTTTTCAATGAAATGTGAAATTAGTAATTCTTCCTTCCCATATTCAAGGAAAATAACAAAAAGGAATTCAGTAAAAATGGATGTTTCCTCACTGAGCACTCAGAGGCAGCCCCTCTGGGGTTCCTGGAGCCTGGCCTCACTGGAACTATCCTCTGGACAGTAGAGTTCTTCACAGTCCTTTGATTTCCTACCTATGTACAGAATTTACTATACGATGATGACCATTAAAATCTCTGTACATGTTCTATATCTTTTAAAGGCAATGACTCTGTCAATTTCCCTAATATAGTTAATATACTCGTGCAAAGAACTCAATAGATACTTTTAAGAGAGCAGGACCTCTTGACTTTATATTACTGCAAGTTCTTATACTTTGAGACAGATCTTAACTTGAGGGAGTAACAAGTGAACTTATATTGTGTGCCTTAATATGGGACACTTAATACTCTAGTTTAATTTATTCTTTGAGAAACATTTCCATGTAGCTCGATTTGTGAGATGAAAAGCCATTGCAAACCCCTCCTTTCTTCATACTGCTAACTAGTGAGGGAGGGCTCCTTCCGTGCTCATTCTAGCTCTCTCCTTGTCCCCCCTTGCTCTGTAACAGCTCTGCGTTAGGTCATTTATCATGCAAAAGTCTGATATAGTCCTGTAATGTTCCCATGAAGGTTTATACATACCACTATTCTGTATTTTATATGATATATCTTTTCACTACATTTAATAGTTTTATTTTAATGAAAAAGTTGGTGAAAATCAGGTTACCAAGATGATTTATAGTTCTACTCTGGGTGTACTGTCTTAGGGAACTCAGTTATAGGTCAGTCCTATGTCTTCATCATAGTTTTTCTTGCACAACATCTTATATTTGGAGAGTCATTCATGGCCCATTGGGAAAGGTTAGAACTATAATTAGCCTCCTCTCTAGACACTTGAGCAATGGAATGCATGAAGGTTAGTAACAGCTTCCCATTAATTGCTCCCTCATGGTTTTACAGGAAAGCCGCTAGCTTATACACTAGGGCTGCTTCCCACAGCATCCCTGCGCTGACATTTGAAGCAGCGATTAGAATGTCATTGCTTTCCGATGCCTCGTTGTTATTCAGGGGACACGTTGTAAGTCTCTCTCCTCGTGCTGCAGGGATCACAAATTCAAACACCAAAAAATATCATCTCTGTTACTTTATCATCGGAATATGCCTTTTGAAAGCGGGTTTGTTCTGAAAGCAGTGTGTGCACTGGACTCTGCTCAGCACAGTGTCACTGTCTTGTCTTTCAAACTAATGGGAACAAAGCAGAGTCATTCTTTATGTGCAAAGCAGTGCACCCCAAGGGCAAAACATCTATCAGTATGAAAAATAGTCAAGTAACAACCAAGAAATTGTGTTTTGTGGAAGCTCACGGTTTGATTGTATGTTTGAGCCAGCATTCTGCCATGTTAGTTTTCACAAAGCTTTGAATGTAATAGTTTCTTGCTCAGATGTCTTTCTTATCATTTACACTGCCTGCATCGAACTATTCAGTTTGTCCTGTCAGTACCTGCCTGTAACACCAACTAAGACAAAGATTTACTAGGCTAGAAAGCACAATTATCCTGTCTCAAAAGAAAATTATATCTCCAAAGCCCATCTTTGCTTCATCCAACTCATTCGTAGTTGAAAATATTTCAGTATCGATAGCATGAAGATAATCATGTTTTGATGAAGAGTGAAATTGCGTGTCTGCTTTGCTTGCTTCCTCTTAATGCATGCACGTATGTAAGTACATATGTGGTTACAATCAAATACACACATGTGATCAGATTTGCATCATTTATCACATTCAGTACAAAGAATACAGGGTGAAGTACCTGCCTGATTCAACTTCAGGTTTTTCTTTCATTTTTTTTTTTTATTGTAAAGGCTATGGCAGACCATATTTTTTAATGGAGAAAGGAGAAAATTCTTCCTTAAAGCAGCTATCAGATATATTGCCTTCCCTTAAAAAGATGTTTATGCCTCTGAAAGTTGGTGAGGAGTATTTAAAAACTAAAATAAACATGGAAAAACTGCAGTTTGGGGTCAAGGTGATGGAGAGGTTTCTACATATTGCTGAGCTATACTAGAGAAGAAATACAGCCACATGAGTTTAATGAGGAGGGTTGGGCTGTGGGGTATATTTAAGTTTCTAAATTGTTATGGGTCAGATTTGTAGAAAAGAAAATCATAGTTTTTAAAGTGGACATTTTTTTACAGGAGTAGATTAAAGCATTGGCAGTTTTAACTTGATTAATTAGATTTTGAACACATTTGCTTTCCTATAATTACAGTTCTAAGGTTAAAAAGTCCACTTTCCTTGTCTTGAACATATTTTTACTTGACAATGCACAAGAACAGAGATTGATTCTAGAGTTCCTGGATGCAGGTAGATAAGGTGACACATGTCCCTGAAAACCAAAGGTGAGGGAGACAACTGGTCATTTAGGGTCCAGTGAGTTATTTGAGAGCAAAAGAGGTGAGAGGCTTGAAAGATGTGAGATTAAAAATAGGAGAAAACTGAAAATAGCCTGAGCTCAGGTGTCATCAGGTCACTGTGCTAATTTCTCGTGAGTGCCCAGTTTGTAGGAAAAATAACACAGCACTTTCTAAAAGATAAACGCAGGGTAGACTGAAGGTGGACATGCAGATTTTTAGAAAAAGTACTCTGAAGTGAAAGCTAATGTTGCGCAAGAGACTGTGGGAAATGGATGGCTGCTACAAGACAGTCTTTTAGATCTTCACAACTAAAGAGAAGAACTCTTGGTTCTTCCTTTTTAAACGTTGTTTTATTTATTCTTTTCCCATACAATATATTCTGACCTCAGTTCACCCTCCCTCCTCTTCTTCCAGATGTGAGTGCATGTGTGTGTGCATGCATGTGGTATATGCAAGTGTGTGTGTGTTTGTGTGTGTATGTGTGTTCTTGCCACTTCCCCACATTCCATCCTTCCTCTATTTCCCTTTAGAAAAACAAGCATTTCAGAAAAATTAACTGCACAGGTTATAACAAGACACAATGAGAGCAGGCATAAGTTGGGTGAGACAACCCAGTAGAAGGAAAAGGCTTCCAAGAGCAGGCAAAAGAGTCAGAGATGCACCCTTTTCCACTGTTAAGAGTCTGACAAGAACATCAAACTACACAATCATAACGTATATGCTGAGAAAGTGGTGGAGACCCAGGCAGGCTCTAGGACTGGCTGCCTCATTCTCTGTGAGACCATATAAGCCATGCTTAGTTGATTCTGTGGGCTGTGTTCTCTTGATGTCCTTGGTTCTCTGGCTCTTAATTTTTTTCCTTCTTCTATGGATTCCCTGACCTCCAAGGGATATGGACTTAATGGCCAGTTCCAATTTGGGCTCTCTCTGTCTTAATGTATTGCTGTTGGTCTCTACATCTGTTCCCATCAGCGGATAGAGGATGCCTCGCCGATGATGATTGGGCCAGGCACTGATCTGTGAGTGCAATAATCATTAGAAATCATCTCATTGAACTTATCCTTTTCTATCCTAGGTTTGCCATAAGATCTGTGCCTCCATTGCTCAGTACATCTTGCAGGCACGATAGATTGTAAGGATAAGGTTGTAAAAGGTAAAAGATTTATATTATCTGAACCCTACATCCTACAGAGTCCTAATATCCAATATATACAAAGAATTCAAGAAGTTAGGCTCCAGAGAGCCAAATAACCCTATTAAAAATGGGGTACAGAGCTAAACAGAGAATTTTCACCTGAAGAATTTTGAATTCTGAGAAGCACCTTAAGAAATGTTCAACATCATTAGTCATTAGGGAAATGCAAATCAAAACAACCCTGAGATTTCACCTCATACCAGTCAGAATGGCTAAGATTAAAAACTCAGGAGACAGTAGGTGTTGGTGAGGATGTGGAGAAAGAACAACACTCCTCCACTGTTGGTCAGAAAGCAAGTTGATACAACCACTCTGGAAATCAGTCTGGTGGTTCCTCAGAAAACTGGGCATGACACTTCCGGAGGACCCTGCTATACTACTCCTGGGCATATACCCAGAGGATTCCCCTGCATGCAATAAGGACACTATGTTCATAGCAGCCTTATTTATAATAACCAGAAGCTCGAAAGAACCCAGATTTCGCTCAGTGGAGGAATGGATACAGAAAATGTGGCATATTTACACAATGGAATACTACTCAGCAATTAAAAACAATGAATTCATGAAATTCTTAGGCAAATGGTTGGAACTGGAAAATATCATGCTAAGTGAGGTAACCCATTCACAAAAGAACACACATGGAATGCAGTCACTGATAAGTGGATATTAGCCCAGACTCTCTGAATACCTAAGACACAAATCACATATCAAATCATTCCCAAGAAGAAGGAAGGAGAGGGCCCTGGTCCTGGAAAGGCTTGATGCAGCATTGAAGGGGATTATCAGGACAGAGAAATGGGACGGGGTTGATTGGGGAACAGGCAGAGGGAAGAGGGCTTATGGACTTATTGGGACCGGGAAAGGGATAATCATTTAGAATGTAAACAAAGAAGATAGAAAAAAAGAAAATACAGGTTACCATTATTAACAATGGAAATATTGGCCAAGAGACTTAAATATTTAGAAGTTAATCAGGCTAGCATCTATGTCCTTGAGGTATGAGTTAGTCATTGCAAATTCAGTACCTGCTGACTAAAGACCCACATGTTCAGAATTGCTATTGTAAATCTATAGAAGTATATTGAACTGTGTAGATGTTGGGTCTGGTTCATTTTGGTGTGTGATATTTTTGTTTGAAAATTCTTTCTAATAAAGTTAATTTTTTAATTAAAAAAATTAAGAATCATATTTGTGAGATCTAGATTACAGGGTTTGAGATGGAGCTGTTATGAAAGTAGAGGTCTAAAATCCAATATATATATAAAGAACTCAAGAAGTTAGACTCCAAAGAACCAAATAACCCTATTAAAAAATGGGATACAGAGCTAAACAAAGAATTTTCACCTGAAGAACTTTGGATCAAGGAGAAGCATCTTAAAAAATACTCAACATCATTAGTCATTAGGGAAATGCAAATCAAGACAACCCTGAGATTTCACCTTACACCAGTCAGAATGGTGAAGATTAAAAACTCAGGAGACTGGAGGTGTTGGCAAGGATGTGGAGAAAGAGGAACACTCCTCCACTGCTGGTGGGAACGCAAATGGTTACAACTACTCTGGAAATCAGTCTGGTGTTTCCTCAGAAAACTGGGCACGTCACTTCTGGAGGACCCTGCTATACCACTTCTGGGAATATACCCAGAGGATTCCCCAGCATGTAATAAGGATACATGCTCCACTATGTTTATAGCAACTCTATGTATAATAGCCAGAAACTAGAAAGAACCCAGGTGTCCCTCAAGGAAGGAATGGATAAAAAAAAAAAAAAAAAAAAAACGTGGTATATATATACAATGGAGCCATTAGAAACTATGAATTCATGAAATTCTTAGGCAAATGGATGGAGCTGGAGAACATCATACTAAGTGAGGTAACCCAGTCTCAAAAGGTCAATCATGGTATGCACTCACTGATAAGTGGCTATTAACCTAGAAACTTGGATTACCCAAGACATAATCCACATATCAAAGGATGTCTAAGAAAAACGAAGGAGTAGCCCCTGGTTCTGGAAAGGCTCAGTGCAGCAGTATAGGGTAATATCAGGACAGGGAAGTGGGAAGGGGTGGATGGGGGAACAGGGGGAGGGAAGAGGGCTTATGGGACATTCGGGGAGCGAGGAGCCAGAAAAGGGGAAATCATTTGAAATGTAAATAAAAATATATTGAAGAAAAAAGAAAAAAGAAAAAGAAAATATGCACAACGGAAATTTGTACGTTTCCTCAGAGAGACAGAAACTATTTTAGACTGTAGTAGCCACAAAAAAGAAAAAAGAAAACAAAAGAAAGAAAGAATAAAAACGAGCAACATTAAATGGTCCATTCTCAAGAAATGTGTGAAGTTCTTGGTGCAGGAGCTAAAAGAATCACAATCACAGCATAGACAATTAAAATAACATTAATGTCTTTTTTATTCTTTCCTGAAAATCTGCTGACCTATCAAAATATGTTGCTTATCAAGTTTTTAAATAACTTTTTAAAAATGAGTTGGAAAATATTACAAAATTGTCACAGTATGTATTGCTTGGTCCTGGTTAATTGAATAACCATATATCATAGTAACTTGAAGATTAACAGAGAGAAAGGTGATGATTAAACTCTAACCTTTGCTTTCAATGAAAGGGGCTGAGAAAAGATTTTGCATGAATTTACATCTTTTACTCTATTTTGTATCATAGACTTTCCAAATGACCTTTAAATGTAAAGTTAGATAGCAGCTTTGAAAAATGTTGTTTTAATAAAATAATTCTAGGTGCAGCATATGTACCTCATTTTATAATAATTCACTGATAGTGTAAGGTGAAAAGCAAACCTTAACACCACTCCACCCTGCAGGGAATCATTTTCTATGCAGGATGCTTTTGCTTTTTATTTATTTATTTTGAATTGAATGCAAGCACAGTTAAAATAGGTATGATCCCATCTCTTGATAAAGCAATTCTTGCCAAGTAAATGCCAACTGCTTCTTTTACCAGCTCAGCTATCATTTGCTCATTTTTCTTTTTTAATATTCTTTAGTTTTTTTAAATTTATTTATTGTTATATGTGAATACACTGTATCTGTCTTCAGACACACCAGAAGAGGGCATCTGATCTCATTATGGATGCTTGTGAGCCACCATGTGGTTGCTGGAATTTGAACTCAGGACCTTCGGAAGAGCAGTCAGTGCTCTTAACCTCTGAGCCATCTCTCCAGTCCCTGCTCATTTTCTTAATTAGCCTATTGCATTGGGCAAAGCTCTCTATGGCTCCAATAAGTAACACAGTAGTCATTCTCTCAAATTTGAATTAGTGAACATATTACTTATATAGCAATCAAAAGCAAAAGGATAAACAGTAAACATCAGATAGAAGAAGCAGGTACCTAGAAAAAATATTTTGCTATAAGCATGTAGCAATGAGTAAAGTTGTGCAATCAAGAGAGTAAACCAAAGAAAGACCATTAAATCAAGAGCTTACAAATATCTAGAAAAAAATCAGCCATATAAGCCCCTTTTAAGGCAGCCAGCTGGGGGGTTCTTGTAGAGAAAACCAACCGGTGACCCCTGGCATGAGGTTTTCATGGAAAAGAACAAACAGCAGATGGACAATATCATCAAAATGGACACAGTCATCCAGCAGACAAGGTCTCAGGAAATGTTGTCCTTACCGTGAATGAACTCTAGCATCCTGTAGCAGGATTTTCTCGGTCCAATTAATTTAATTATTAATACAACAAGAAGTCTGTGATTGGACAGGGAAAAGAGCTAATAGTTGCAGACACAGGGAATGACAGAAGAGAAGAAGAAGGAAGGAAGATGGAAGAAGAGGATGATCCGGATTTCATGTGACTTTAAAAAGCCACAGGTAGCTTTAATATGATATAGGGATAGAATAATTGGGAGAACTTGTCTAATCTAGAAGGGCAGCTTGCATCATATCGATTTGCTCTGAAATTATTGAGTGGGAACCTGGTGAATTGAGAATTTGTTGATAGATAAATCTGACTGTTTAATTATAAGCTTCTAGAGTTTTGATTTTACCAGGTTACTGGGAATTGTGACAGCTAACCATGAGGTGGGTGGTCATTGCTTTGGGGCTGACATGCCAATGACCTTGCCAAGGGAATTCAAGACCTCTCCGGGAACTTACCATCCCTTTGCAATATTTCCCACAATGACATCCCATTCCACTTGTAAGCATTTTTATATTGTGGAAGGAAGAGTCATGTCAGTCAGATTTTTTCTTTACTTTAAACTGTTTTGGGGACAACAGTGTTTTTTGCTGTCCTTCTTTTGCCACAAATTCAAGTTAAACAGCCAGTCTGCCTCAGGAAATGGTATTCTGAGGAATACTTGAAGTAAACACACGAGGGTTTGAGACAGTAACTCTCTCATCACTCTCAGAATCTCCTTCCAACCCATTTAAAGAGCCATGAAAATCAATCAATATTATGCATAGCACAGCTGTCATTAGAGAAACTGAAGAGACAGACAGAGCTAAGGATGTGGTTACCAAGATGATAGAGGTAAAAGTCAACATTTTGATCAACAAAAAGATCTGAAGTTGGACATCAAGAAAAATCAGTGGTTCAGTCCAAATGACAGGAAACACAAAGCCTTAGAGCTAATGACTTAGTTCAAGTTAGTTCAATGGCAGGGAAAAAAGACATTGTCTCAGGCTGAAATAGTCAGGCAGACACTTCTTATTGGGGCCTTCAGGTGGTAGGTGTGGAGCAGGCACATTAGGAAGGGCAATAATTTCAAATGTTATTTTTATTTAAAAAAAAGTCATAGAAACAGCACCTTATAAGACCAAGTAACTGAGTATTCCAGTCTGATAGCCTTGATCATTGTACTAGCCATGACACCTGTTGTTTTTTGATTAGTTCTAGTGATTTTATTATTCCTTCTCCTATCTTATTAAACCACATTTCTGCCCATCATGCATCTCTAACCTCAAGCATGTCTCTTTCATTTGGGCTATTGCTTATTGCCTCACGAAGGCATCTTACATTTTGTTCTGCAATGATGGGATGCATCTCACATAATACAGTAGTCGTTCTCAATCACAGCTGCATGTTAATTACCTGAGGAGTCAAAAAATGTTGATGCTAAACCTCAAATGACATTTCAACTTGGGAATAGATAGATATTTAACTAGTACTGCTTGGGACTTGAGTTGGGATCCCAGAATCCTCATCAGGCAGTTTACAATCACCCATAACTCTAGTTACAGGAAATTTGATGCCTTTCTGGATTCCCTGGGCCCCTACACTCACATGCACATATTCACACACAGGAAAACATATGAACCCATCATTAAAAGGAAATTCCAGGGTTGGGAAATGGGAGTCGATGGGTGTGAGGGAGTACTTTCATAGAAGCAGGAGAGGGGAGATGGCATAGGGACTTTCTGGAGGGGAAACCAGGAAAGGGGATAGCATTTGAATGTAAATAAAGGAAATATCCAATAATAAAAGTAAAATCTTTTAAAATAAAATTATAGCCTCTGGTAGTGAAGACAGGTTTTGCTGGATATTTAAAGTATCCTTAACATTTCTTCAAATACCTGAGTACTGCAGGTGTGTTTGACCCTAAATGTTGCAGAACAATGAACTTTTTAATATGAATAATGTTAACCAGACTATCAAATAGTTTGTGAGAATGTGTGTGTGTGTGTGTGTGTGTGTGTGTATTTATTGGCTTTATGTGGAGGTCCTTGATCCATTTGGATTTGAGCTTAGTACAAGGAGACAAGGATGGATCAATTCGCATTCTTCTGCATGCTGACCTCCAGTTGACCCAGCACCATTTGTTGAAAAGGCTATCTTTTTTCCATTGGATGTTTTCAGCCTCTTTGTCGAGGATCAAGTGGCCATAGGTGTGTGGGTTCATTTCTGGATCTTCAGTCCTGTTCCATTGATCCTCCTGTCTGTCACTGTACCAATACCATGCAGTTTTTAACACTATTGCTCTGTAGTATTGCTTGGGGTCAGGGATACTGATTCCCCCAGACTTTCTTTTGTTGCTGAGAATAGTTTTAGCTATCCTGGGTTTTTTGTTATTCCAGATGAATTTGATAATTGCTCTTTCTAACTTTGTGAAGAATTGAGTTGGGATTTTGATGGGTATTGCATTGAATCTGTATATTGCTCTGGCAAAATGGCCATTAGTATAAAGTATCTTGGGGTGACTCTTACCAAACATGTGAAAGATCTGTATGACAAGAACTTCAAGACTCCGAAGAAGGAAATGGAAGAAGACCTCAAAAAATGGGAAAACCTCCCATGCTCATGGATTGGCTAATATCCTCTTATAACTGAGTACATAGCATGTATGTATGGGACTGAAATACTTCAGTAAGGATGATATTTTCAAGTTCTATCCATTTGCCTGTAAATTCACGATGTCTTTGTTTTTAATAACTGAATAGTATTTCATTATGTAGATGTTCCACATTATTTTATTCATTCTTCAGTTGAACATCTAGATTGTTTCCAGTTTCTGGCTATTCAGAATAAAGCTGCTATGAACCTAGTTGATCAAGTGTCTTTGTGGGATGGTGGAGCATCTCTTGAGTATATGATGAGGAATGGTATAGCTGGGTGTTGAGGTAGAACTATTTTCAGTTTTCTGAGAAAATACCAAATTGATTTACAAAGAAGATGTACAAATTTTCATTCCCATCAACAATGAAGGAGTGTTACCCTAGCTCCACATGCTCTACATCATGTGGTATCTCTTGGGTTTTTGATCTTAGTCATTCTTATTGGTGTAAGCTGGAACCTCAGTTGTTGATTTGCATTTTCTTTATGATATGGACTTTGAATATTTCTTGTGTTATTCTTAGCCAAGTGCTTTTTTTGCAGTTCAAGGTTGCTCTGTTGGATATGATATTCTCATTCAGCTCTAGGCCCCATTTTTTAAATTGGGTTATTTGGGTTGTTGGTGTTTAACTTCTTGAGTTGTTTGTAACTTTGGATATTAGCACTTTGTCAGATGTATGCAGGAATTCTCTGATAGAATTTTTGGGGTCACTTATGAATAGTATCAAATTATCTGCAAATAGTGATACTTGGACTTCTTCCTCTTCAGTTTGTATCCCCTTTATCTTCTCTACTTGCCCTGTTGCTCAGGCTAGAACTTCAAGTACTATGTTGAATAGATAGGGAGAGAGTGGGTACCCTGACTTGTCCCTGATTTTAGTGGAGTTGGTTTAAGTTTCTGTCCATTTAGTTTGATGTTGGCTATTGGATTGATGTACATAGTTTTGATTATGTTTGGGTATGCGCCCTGTATCACTGATTTTGCTAATACTTTTAACATTAATGGGCATCAGATTTTACCAAAGGGTTTTCAGTGTCTAATAAGATAACCATGTGGCATTTTTCCTTTCAGTTTATTTATATGGTGGATTATGTAGATGAGTTTTCATATATTGAGCCATCCATGCATCCCTGGGATGAAGGTTACTCGATCCTGTGTATCATTGTCCACCACAATGAAGTCAAATTTACTCTTATGGGAGAGGAAGGATTAAAGATAGGAATGGCAGGAAAATGATGCGGAGGCAAGTGATAGATTTGGGAAGGCTGACAGTAAATTCTGCAGCAGCCTTGAGTTTATTTTTTGTAGTCATTTAATACCTCACAGCACATGGGAAGCCAAGTTACAAGCTAGCAGAAACAATTGCTGAGATATACACAACATATCTGCTCCTATCCAGAGGACTTCCTCTTCCTTCCAATGAGGTCAATAGAATTTTCATCCTCTCCACCTTGAAGCACGTCCTCTTGTCTTTCCATGCCTCAGCGGACCAGGAAATCTGCCAACATCTCTCTCTCTCTCTCTCTCTCTCTCTCTCTCTCTCTCTCTCTCTCTCTCTCTCTCTCTCTCTTTCTCTCTCTCTCTCTCTCTCTCCCTCTCCTTTCTTCTTTCCTTCCTTCTTTTTTATTTCTTCCTCTCTTTTTTTCTCTCTGCTTTGGAGAAGGAGACAAAGGGCTATGTACAATTATGATGGATAATGTCTTTGATGTGTTCCTGTATTCTGTGGATATTATATTGAGAATTTTTGTTGAAATATTCATATGAGAAATGGAACTGAAGTTCTCTTTCCTTGTTGAGTCTTTTCGTGTATCCCTTAGGTATCAGGGTGACTGTGGCCTCATAGAATGGGTTTCAAATTGTTCCTTCTGTTCCTATTTTGTGGAATAGTTTTAGAAGTATTGGTATTAGCTTTTATTTGAATGTCTGATAGAATTTTGCACTAAAACCATCTGGTCCTGGCTTTAATTTTTGGTGGGGGCAGGGTTTTGGAGACATTTAATGACTTCTGCTTTTTCTTTGGGGGTTATAGGCTTATTTGAATAGTTTAACTGATCTTGATTTAACTTTGGTAAGCTTAGAATACTGTCCATTTCATTAAGATTTTCCAATTCTGTGGAGTATAGACTTTGAAGTAAGATCTAAAAATTTCCTCAGTGTTTGTTGTCATGTATCCCTTTTTCATTTCTGATTTTGTTTATTTGGTTTATTTGTTGATTTTGTCTGTCTTTGGTTAGTTTGGTTAAAGGTTTGTTTACCTTGTTGATTTTCTCAAAGAACAAATTCTTGTTTTCATTGATTCTTTGTATTGTTTCTAACTGATAGATTTCAGGCCTGATTTTGATTATTTTCTGTCTTCTATTCCTTCCTTCTAATTTTTTTTCTAGAGCTTTCAGGTGTTCTTATAAATTGCTGGTATGAGAACTTTCTAATTTCTTTACGGAGGCATTTAGTCCTATGAATTTTTCTCTTAGCACTTCTTTGTTGTATCCCATGAATTTGGGAATGTTGTGCCTTCATCTTCCATGAATTCTAGAAAATTTTTAATTTCTTTCCTTATTTTTTTCGTGACCCAGAGATTGTTGAATAGGGAGTTGTCCAAAATCCATTGAGTGAGTAGACTTTCTGGTGTTTCCAATTTTGTTGAAGTCCAGCTTTAATCAATGGTGGTCTGATAAAATACAATGCATTATTTCTGTTCTCTTGTATCTGTTGATGCTTGCTTTGTGACAGTCTATGGTCAATATTGGAAATGAATCCATGAAGTGCTCAGAAAAGGGTATATTCTTTTATGTTTTGGTGAAATATTCTATAGATGTCTGTTAGATCCATTTCATTCATTATGTCTGTTAGTTTTATTATTTCTCTGTTTAGTATTTTTTTTCTGGATGAACCTGTCAATTGTTGAAAGTAGGATGTTGAAGTATCCCATGATTTAAGCTTTAGCAATGTTTCTTTTACAAATGTGCATGCCCTTAGGTTTGGAGCACAGATGTTCATAATTGAGATATCATTTTGCTAAACTTTTCCTCTAATGAGTATGAAGTTTGCTTCCCTGTGTCTTTTGATTAATTTTAGTTGAAAGTCTATTTTATTAGGTGTTAGAATGGCTACTCCATCTTGCTACTTGGCTTTGTTTGCTTGGGCAATTTTTCTCCCAATATTTTACTCTGAGGTAAAATATTGTCTATTAGAGATAATAATGTCTATCTCTACTGCTGAAGTGTGTTTCTTGTATGCAGCAGAATGATGGAGCCTGTTTTTGTATCCACTCAGTTAGCCTATGTCTTTTTTTTGGGGTAATTGAGTCTATTGATATTGAGAGATATTAATGACCAAAGATTGTTATTTTCTGTTATGTTTATGTTGATGGTGTTAGTGTATTAGTGTGTGTGTGTGTGTGTGTATGTGTGTGTGTGTGTGTGTGCATGCTTCCCTTGCTTTTATGGAATCACTTATTTCCTGTGTTTTCTTGGATATACTTATCCTTCTTGGTTAGAGTTTTACTATTAATATTTTCTATAAGACTGGATTTGTAGATATATATTGTCTGAACTTGAATTTGTCTTGAAATATCTTGTTTCCATCAACAGAGATTGAGAATTCTGCTGGGTTTAGTAGTCTAGATTGGCACTTGTGGTTTTTTTTAGCGATTGCAAGATATCGGTTAAGTTTTTCCTAGCTTTTAGAGTCTCTGTTGAAAAGTCAGGTGCTATTCAAATAGGTCTGCCTTTGTATGTACCCTGGACTTACTTCCCTGCTACTTTTAATATTCTTTCTTTGTTCAGTAGATTTGGATTTTCACTTTTTTTTTGTGGTGGGAGGATTCTTTTTTGGTCCAGTGTTCTCCATGCTTCTTGTATATTTATAGGTATCTCTGTCTTTAGTTTGGGAATTTTCTTCTATGTTTTTATTGAGATTTTCTGGGCTTTGGAGATGGGACTCTTCACCTTCTATTAGTATTATTCTTAGTTTAGGTCTTTTCATGGTATCCAGGTTTTTCTGGATCTTTTGTGTCTGGCATTTTTAGATTTAACATTTTCTTTTCTGATATATTAATTTCATTTATTGTATCTTCTATGCCTGAGATTCTTTCTTCCATCTCCTGTGTTCTGCTGGTTATGCCTGCCATTCTTGTTCCTGTTCTCTTCCCTTGGCTTTCCATCTCCAGGATTCCCTCTGTTTGTGTTTTCTTTATTGCTTCCATTTCCACTTTCAGGTCTTGTACAATTCTATTTATTTGTTCCACCTGTTTCATTGTATTTTCCTGTATATCTTTAAGGGATTTGTTTCCTCTCTCAAGACCTCTATCTGTTTGGCTGTATTTTCCTGTATTTCTTTAAGGGATTTATTCATTTCCTCTTTAAAGGCCTCTATCATCTTCTTAATATTGAATTTAAGGTCATGCTCTTGTGCTTTGTTTGCATTAGACTATCCAGGGCTTGCTGCAGTGGAATAAAGGGGTTCTGGAATTTTCATTATTTCCCTGAATTTTGTTGATTGTGTTCTTTTGAGGGCCATTAGCCATCTAGATGGTTTTGGTCTTTGCATGTTCTTTTTTGTAGTAGCTATTGGGAGGAGTGGAAGTTTACCTTGATGGTCATGTGATGCAGACCTCTGATGGTTATCTTTGGACAGTATGGTTCCATACCTGCAAGTTTGTATGGTTTAGGATCTGAGGGTCCAATGAAGCTGAGTGGAAAGGTGGTGGGAGAATGGAGGTTCCCTTGGCCTAGTAGGCTGCTCAGGGAAGTTAAGCTTGTCTCAGAGGGCTCAGTGATCCGGGATGATAGTTGATGGAAGGGAAGCTAACCTGTATGGTTCAGGAGCCACAGGTCTGATGAAGGTGGGAGGAAAGGTGTCAGGAGAATGAAAATCCAGACTGGATAGCAGGCTGAGCAGAGCAGCTTGGCACTGTCCTGAGGGCTTACAGAGCATGGAAGATTGGAGAAGGATCAAAGCTTACCTGTATGGCTTAGGATATGCAGGCCTAATGGGAAAGGAGGTGGCACGAGACTTCAATCTATACTTCTTAAAGATTACATTTTATCATCTATGTTTAATTTCATCTTGATAAGAAATGCATGTAGTAGATACAAATATTATTTATCCTTCACAGAAAATCAGGCCTGGAGGTGTCCTCCAATTTGTTTACTTCACACTGTATATGTTAGCACAGTGCTAGAATTCTGGCCCAATGATGTATAATTAATTGTGCTCTTATCTGTGACAGCAATCTGGTATCTGAGTGCCAACAGATCTAAGGGCATTGAAAATGCCACAGTCTGAATTCACTGAAACTACAAAATGAAGGCTTTCCCCTAGAATATCTCAAGGGTATTAACAGCATGTTGCTGTCCTCAAAGCATCTCAACATGCTGGCGTAGGTCAACCCAGTTTTTAGAATAAGAATGTACATTTCCATCTGTGGCCAGTGCTGTAGCCTTCCCTTGGTAACATTTGATGTGATGATACGGGAACATTCAACAATTGTTTTTTATGTAAAGAATCCAGCTAGAAAGTCAGAGCTATGGCACAGGGCATGTGTGGCACTTAGTGTGGCTATTGGTGGGTACTGACATGCCATGAATTTCTTAAGGCACTGATGGTTTCAGGGCTCTCACAGTCAGCCTCTTCATCAAAGTGGGCTCTGCAGAGAGCAGGGATAGGAAGTGTGCCCTGGGTCTGTCATGTCAAAGTGATGGACACCATTTGATTTACTCTATTCATATTTGTATTTACTGGAGTGGGGGTATCTTATCACAGTACTGCCTGCCAATCATCTGTGTTCTAGAGGGGTAACAGTACCAATCCCAGTTACATTTACGGTGTCTTTTATAATCTGGTCAGCTTCTGAGAAATTGCTGCCATTTTCTTCTTCTTAGAGTCAAAATGTCAGTGCCTCTAGCCAAATGGGCTTTGCTCCTTGACTATGGGTTCACAGCACCATAAAGAAGCTAGTGTGAGTCAAATTTGCAGGAACACAACAGTGGCCTTATTTTACATAAACATGTAAGAACTATTTTAATAGATTAAAACAACCCCTTTTAAAAAAATAGGAATGTTTTGTTCTGAAAGCAGATTACTTAATACAACTTCAGGTATATACAAAGATTATGTTTATACAGTAAGAAACACTTTTATACTAAGGAATGTAAGACTATAAATATGAATATGCTAATCTTTTATAGTACTGTAGCTGACCGTTATAGATACCATTTCATCAGGCACATTTCTGTGTCAACAGTTTCAATACAGTCTTCCTCTCTAAGAAGTGAGGCTGAGAAAGTAAACAGACATTGAGAGCAGCTGCCTTCACTGTCCTTGCTCAAAGCAGAACCCAGCTAGGAGAATGCCCTCTAAGAGCTACACGCAGACTGCCATGGCAAAGGAGAGGCTCAGAAACTGAATTTACTATTCACATATATTTTAGGAACTTGCAATACAATGACAGCAGAGCAAATCATAGACCACTTATGGAAAAGGCAGGGTGGACTTAGCTTGCTAACTTTCCCAGTGATTCGACTTTAGTGAGCTTGCTTTCACTCTAATTTTAAGAATTTTTTTTATCATTTTGGAAATGCCAAAATAGTTATTTCTTTTATTTTATTCGATATATTTGAATAATATTTTTTTTTACTTTTTTTCCTGGATCCCCCCTCCCAGAAAGTCCCATAAGCCCTCTTCCCTCCCCCTGATCCCCAATCCACCCCTTCCCACTTCCCTGTTCTAGTATTCCCCTACACTGCTGCACTGAGCCTTTCCAGAACCAGGGGCCACTTCTTCCTTCTTCTTGGGCATCATTTGATATGTGGATTGTGTCTTGGGTATTCTAAGCTTCTAGGCTAATATCTGCTTATCAGTGGGTGCATACCATGAGTGTTCTTTAGAGACTGGGTTACCTCACTTAGGATGATGTTCTCCAGCTCCATCCAATTCTAAACTTGATATGAGGCTGAGAGTATACAGTGAACAAATTGTGATACTTGTCTACTGTTCTTCCACACTGTTATTGTCCTCTTCATGTTCCTGTGCAGTTCTGGCACACTTATGTCATTGTCTACTTGAAGCTCATGTAAAGCTCTTGCATTCTGACTTTATTGTCTTCAATAAAGCAGTAAACTTAGAAAAGCATATGGTATAAAGCTTAGTGTTTATGCTGAATGTTACTGTTATGTTTTAGGTCATGTATTAGTCATCAGGTGCCCTATGTTATTAATGTTGATTTCTATGTATGATATAACCTTATCACTCTGATATGTACACTCTTGATGGAAGTATCAGACTAGCCTCCTGAAGAGCTGGAAAATACACTTAAATTAGCAAAATGTGGCTAAAACTGAACATGTTAATGGTTAAAGTTAAGAATAAAATGTTGGCCATAAAAGGATCAACTTAGCAGAGATTTCTTTTCATACACACTGTTTTTGCAGAACTCTTCTCCATGCTACCACATCTCCCTCTTTCCCCAGAACCAACTGTGTGTAGAGTACTGATGTATAGTGCAGACTCAATGTTGGACATGCCCACAGTCTATCCAAAGTTCCAATGGCCATGGCCCAGTGCTCGCATGGACACAGGTCAAAGACACTAGGCATCATTGAAACCACGGAAACAATTTACCAATCAATGAAATCACTTGTGTTTAAACTTCCAGCAAACATGAGAGTTGCCTAACTACTGGCTGATTGATCACACACCATTATTGTCCATTAAAAAATAGAACCTGTGTTTGCAAATCTAACCTAGTATTGCATTTTATATTTTGGTTGACAGCAAGAAGTACCTTATATATCAAACAAATCTTATCATATGAAGTAGAATTTAAAAATCTTAGTTTTGGTCATTAGGAATTTAATTACAGAAAACTTGTGCTATTGTTCTTTGAAATGTAAAATCAGAAGCACAACATGAGACAGGGAAATTGTCTGAGGTTGGGATGAGCTCAGACCTTTTACCACTATATATCCATACTTCTACTTTCGAGACTGTGTGACCATGAGCAAGTTCAGTAATGTTTCTGGTCCACAGATTGTGCTATGATGCAATAAAATGAGAACTATTTATTACTTCTTATTTTAGCAAGAATCTATATAGATGTGAATTCCTTGAGGACAATTACATTAACTTATGCCTTAATCAGTAATAAGAAACAAATCCCAAGTAGAAATAATAAACACTCTATAAAGTTTTGAACTGGCATTTGAAAGAGTATATCAATGAAATAGAAAATGAGGGTTGATTTATTTTATTTTTAATTATGTGTAGGAGTGTCTTAGTTAGGTTACTACTGGCATGATAAAACACCATGACCAAAAGCAAAGTGGGGAGAAAAGGGCTTATTTGGCTTGTCTTTACTGATCATAGTCCTTTGTGAAGAGAGGCCAAAGCAGAAACTCATGCAAGGCAGAAACATGGAGGTAGGACCTAAATAAAGTAGAGGTCATGGAGGAATGCTGCTTACTTGTTTGCCTCCCATTGCTTGCTCAATCTGCTTTCTTATAACACCCAAGAACCCCTTTGTAGAGTTGGTACCAGTAATTACATATAAAGTTAGGCCTTTCCTTATCAACCTTCTCAATAGGCAATGTGATAAAAGCCTTTTCTCAATTGAGGCTTCCTTTTCCAAGATGATGCTTCCTTGTATCAAGTTGACAAAAATTACCCAACACATTAGGTATGTATACATGAGTGAAGTTGCCTGCAGAGGACAGAGATGTCCTTTCTCCTAGAGCTGGAGTTATAGGTAGTTACAAACCTCTGGACATGGGTGCTGGGTACTATAACTAGGATTTGTGCAAGAGCAGTATGTGTTCTTGATTGTGAGTCCATTTCTCTAGCCCTGATAGATTGACTTTAAAAAACTAACATTTTGTTTTTAGTATGCATAATATATACCTGATACCATAGCTTCATGTATAAATGAACACATAGAAAACTGGTCAAATTGTATCTATTTTGGTTATGTATAGAATCATGATTTGTGTCAGTTTCTGGGGAGGGCTGGCCAGCAACTGACTAATTCAGATGTGGATGGTTGGATCCAACCATCAAACTGAACTCAGGGAACTTGGTGGGGGAGCTCGCAGAAGGACTGGAGGAACTGAGGGGGATTGCAATCCCATTGGAAGAACAACATAGGCTGGTCTGACCACCCAGTTCTCCCAGAGACTAGACCACCAATCAAGGAGTGTACCTAGAGTGATCCATAACTCCAACTACATATATAGCAGAGGATGACCTTGTTTGAGAGCAATGGGAGGGAATGCCATTGGTCTTGGGGAGGTTTTATGCCCCAGAGAATGAGGATGCTGGAGCAGTGAGGCAGGAGAGTATGGATGGGTGGGGGAGCACTGTCATATAGGTAAAAGGGAGAGGGAAGGGCAGATGTGGGATGGGGGATAACAGAGGGTGTAATCAGGAAGTGGGTTTTCAAGGGACAGTGGTGTTGGTGGAGGGGGTAACTGGGAAGTGGGATATCATTTGAGATGTAAATGAATGAAATGATTAATAATAATTATGGTGATAAAAAAGAAAACACAAGAAATAGTTTGACACCAGTAAAACCAATAAAAAAACCACATACACATATACACAGCCACCCCCCCAAGAAAGTACAAAGTCACCATCCTGTGCCCAAAGTATCTATTTTCGTGAAGTCATTGTGGATATTAGGATTTGGTTTTGGTGACAGTTATTTTTGTATAGTACTACTCATGTAATTCCAGTGCTGAGAACGATTCTTTGTTCATTTTTATCAAACACACACAAGGTGTTTATTGTGGATCTGGCAATGTTCTAGCACCTTGGAGTGCATGAATTTCCTTATGACATTCTCGAACACCAGGGTGGGGAGCCATGTGCTGCTATAACCGGTTACTCATGCTTTAATGGGAAAGAGCCTGGCATAGGAAAGATATGTACTAGACTGGAGGCTGTCAGCTGCAGAGCAGCAGAACAGCCTTTTAACCCTGTCTGATTTCACAGTCCATGCTCCCAACTACTAGACTGCTTCTCCTATTGGCTGATTAGTCATCTTTTCGAATAGTTTGTGAAGATCTTGTAACTACTTAGAACAAACTCTGAATAAATTATTTTGGATTATGTAGTTTGTGTTATATACAAAACGAAAAGACACTGCCCCTCAGTAAATGGACATTGCAAGTTAACTCTGGATGGGGAGTCATTACCACCTGTGGCCTAGGGCCATCCTGTTCTCAGTTTTTGTCTGTAACCACTCCTGGGAATATACCCAAAAGATTCCCCAGCATGTAATAAGGATACATGTTCCACTATGTTCAGAGCAGCCCTATTTATAATTGCCAGAAGTTGGAAAGAACCCAGGTATCCCTCAACAGAAGAAGTGGATGCAAAAAATGTGGTATATATACACAATGGAGTACTATTCAGCCATTAGAAACAATGAATTCATGAAATTCTTAGGCAAATGGATGGAGCTGGAGAATATCATACTAAGTGAGGTAACCCAGACTCAAAAGATGAATCATGGTATGCACTCACTAATAAGTGGATATTAACCTAGAAAACTGGAATACCCAAAACATAATCCACACATCAAATGAGGTACAAGAAGAATGGAGGAGTGGCCGCTTGTTCTGAAAAGACTCAGTGAAGCAGTATAGAGCAAAATCAGAACAGGGAAGTGGGAAGGGTTGGGTGGGAAAACAGGGGGAGGGAAGGGGACTGATGGGACTTTCGGGGAGTGGGGGTCCAGAAAAGGGGAAATCATTTGAAATGTAAATAAATATATCAATAAATTAAAAAAATAGAAAAAAATGCAGAGACTGAGGCAAAGCCTTTCATGCGAGTTTATTTTAGACGGCAATTTAAAATATTATTTCCCTGGTCTGGCTTTTCCATCCTTTGGGTCTAGAACTATATAACAGCTTTCTGTAGAGGTTCTCCCTATCCAGGTACTTGGATTAGGATCTGCCTACATATCTCCTCCCTTAACAACCAATGTTTTCCCCCTTAGCACAGGATTGTAATGTTTTGTTTTACCTGCCTCTTATGTATATCTTACACTAGAAACAAAATTTCCCATAAAAGTAAGACCTCAATATGAGATTCACCATTATATTCCTAAAGCCTAATACATTATAATATATATGGTAGAATACAATACATCATTGTTGAAAGAATGATTTAAGACATACCAAAAAAAAAAAAAAAAAGACAGCGTTCAAACATCTATGTGAAAGGCTTGGCTCTTTTGCTAATCCAGTGAGATGTTGAGATGTGTAATACTCTGCATTCTCTAGCTAACTCATTTTTCCATCTCTAAAATAAGCATGATGTAACATACATTTCCAAGGATAACTGAAGAAAGGGCCCTTTGGAACTTTGTCCATCTTGAGTATGTATGTCTTAGAGACCCTTAGGTGGTTCAGGGCATTTAGATATTTGTCAATAGGCTTAAACAAAATTCAAAATTCAACTTTCACAAGAATTTTATGGGGTGAAGTGCTTTTTCTTCACTGACCCATTTGGCAAACTGAATTCTTATGCTAGTTTTCTGCTACTATAGCAACCTATGCCACTCTAAAAGCCAGTGTTAAGATGTATACAGAAGTGAACCTAGAAATAGAAAATTTCTACATTGGGACGTTACCTTTAAAGAGATGTGATTTTTGTATATCTTACTGTGTGATGATATATGCTCATTTAAAATTGAGAATGTTTTTGATTGGAATGCCTAGTACTTTAACATCAAAGACATTCCCTGGGGTTATTTACTTGTCCCATTGTTTAACACCAAGAAGTTGAATTATTATCTTTAAGTTAGGCTATTCCTGGTATAATTATAAACTGCAATTTCAATCAGAAAGGAAGGAATTTAATTGCCCTGTTCAGATCCTAGAATGTCTAATCAAACAGTGTGTAAATAATTTAAATTATTAATTCTTACTTAGATAAAGTGGTAGGGACGTGAAAAGAAGACAAAGGGGCAGAGAGAAGGGGTTAAGGCAAGCTCTGATTCTATATTGATATCTGAATTCTATGGTTAAAAAATACCCTTTATAGCCCATTGATGTTCAGTTTGAGTGATTTTCTTTCAAGGATTGGCCCATGGAAAGTTAACATGTAATTTCAAATACCCTCACATACATCAATGAAGCTGTACCGGGAGCAAGTAGGAAGTACAGTGGTATACCAAGAAAAGAGGTCTTATCAGTCCTAAGCTGTCCCACATGTGTGAGAATATCAGGAAAATTGGATAGACATTGCCCATTGGCTTCCAAAGATGCTTACCAGCTCCAGTGAATTTAAAAATGTAGGATGATGGATCAGCAAGGAGCACTCCAACAGATGGTGTATTTGGGGATGACTTGAGTCTACATCAAGTCAGCGTTAATAACAAGACTAATGACAACTTAAATAAATCTTACCTCAGCCATGGGTAAACAGCCCAAGTGATGGATGCAGGTTTGCTTGCTAGGTATGTCAGTTCAGAAGCATCTCTGGAGTAAATGTAGAGGAGATAGAGATATGTGCTATACAGAGAAGTGCTACATCCCACATGGCTCCAGAGACTGCACTGAGTCTGCTAGGGATTGAACAAGGGACATGTTTCGAAATGATGGGACAGTGTGGCCTCAGATCTCTAAGATATATAAGCCACAATATCCCAGGAGCTCAGCATGTTTATTATATTCAATTTAACAGAGAGGCAGGGTTATTGTATATAGCTGAACAAGAAGGCAGATCTTGTATATTATGTATAAATATACAAGAAGGAAGGGTTTATGGACTTAGCTGACTCAAAGAAGTAGGTTTAGCTGGCTTTGATAAGCATTCTATCTATAGGAGAGCATACTTCATCTGGAAGTCAGGTAGTCAGAGCCATGATGGACGTTTCCTGTACACAGTATCAACATCTTTACACAGATGAGGGAAAGGCGTTTCCATCCCTCTGATTCTCACCCAAAGAACACTTTGCTACTCCATGGATCTGAGGCAATGAGGACCTTGACACGTCTCTATCTGAGTCAACAACACACCACTCAGGACTTTCGAGTTCCCAACCAAAGATTGGACAATAAAGAGAAGTTAGAAACAGGTGGAAGATAGAAACATGTGGAAGAAGGCATGCCATGTGGAAGATTGGCACATGTGGAGGATCGGCACATGTGGAAGGGCACGTGCAGGATGAGCATATATAGAAGATGAGCAGATGTGGAGGAGGAAGAACACATATGTTGGATTAGCACATGTGGAGGATGAGCAGATGTGGAGGAAGAACACATATGTTGGATTAGCACATGTGGAGGATGAGCAGATGTGGAGGAAGGCACATGTGAAGGCTGAGCACACATGGAGAGTAAATATGTAAAGAAGATGGACACCTGTGGAAGACTGGGACCATTCATACAGAGAATGAATAGAAATGGAGGATGGACATATAGATCTATGGTAACAACTATGGAAACAAAGTTCTCAGCTGAGCTTCTTCTGATGCTGGAACAAGAACTGAGGTTTGGAACAAAGGATTATTTGGAGACGCTATGTCAGCCACCAGTTTTAGTTGTCTAGACAAAATTAATTGGTCTCTATTTTTCTACTCAATTCTTTTCTGAAATAGAAAAGGGAAAAATGGCAAGCAAGTGCTTACACACACACACACACACACACACTGAGTTACTAGATGTAATCTATTCCCTCAGGACTTTTATAGGTTCCCAAATGAAACTGTAATATTTCTGTTTGGTGACTGTTCTCATTACTACATATGAGCATGAATTTAAATGTTTACTAATTCATTTGACACTAGCACTAGTCAGAGGCTGCATCACGATGAAAACCAACTCTACTGTGAATAAATATTTGACTGCTCTCTACATGTTCCACTCTTTCCTGGGAAGGTGAGTCATGCTCGCACAGTGCTTTCTGGGCTAGGATACTATCCCAGATGAGAGCTTCTGCTGTAAATATCCTGTTTCTTAAAACACTAATGCACATTGCATTCATTTGCCTTTTCATCTGGATTTGCTATTTTTATCATAGACTTTTTAAGACACTGTTTTTTTCACAGGTTTAGTGAAAAAGTAGAAAAAGCAGAAAAGTATTATTTCCAAGTGCTGTGTGATACACATTAATATTATTGAATAGTTTTTCAGGGAAAATATCCAAATGCCTGGCTACATTTTTTTTTTCTTTTTGATGATGGTTACTGCCTTGATGATGCTGGCATGTCTCCAAGTGAGTTGCCTACATACCGCAGCAACATCTATATGTTCTTGTAGGAGTTACATTACAACACTTCATAAGGCAACACTTGCAGGCAGGAGAAGTAACTCTGTCATACTTAGAACCTACTCCCAATTGTATAAATAACATCAGAATGTGAATCAGTCCAGACGGTGGGCCCGGGCTCCCTCCATGCTCCATCACCATGTACCTCTAAATGCAGCAGGTCAGAGGTATTAGGGAGTTATTGACAAATGGTACCTCATAAAATTACAAAGTTTCTATAAGGCAAAGGACACTGTCTAAAGGACATAATGGCAACCAACAAATTGGGAAAAGATTTTTCACTAACTCTACATCTGATAGAGGGCTAATATCCAATATATACAAAGAACTCAAGAAGTTAGACCCCAGGGAACCAAATAACCCTATTAAAAATGGGGTACAGATCTAAACAAAGAACTTTCACCTGAAGAAATTCAGATGTGTGAGAAGCACCTTAAGAAATGCTCAATATCATTAGTCATTAAGAAAATGCAAATCAAAACAACCCTGAGATTTCACCTCACACCAGTCAGAATGGCTAAGATTAAAAACTCAGGAGACAGTAGGTGTTGGTGAGGATGTGGAGAAAGAGGAACACTCCTCCACTGCTGGTGGGGCTGTAAGATGGTATAACCACTTTGGAAATCAGTCTGGCATTTCCTCAGAAAAGTGGACATGACACTTCCAGAGGACCCTGCTATACCTCTCCAGGGCATATACCCAAAGGATTCCCCAGCATGCAATAAAGACACATGCTCCATTATGTTCATAGCAGCCTTATTTATAATAGCCAGAAGCTGGAAAGAACCAAGATGTCCCTCAATGGAGGAATGGATACAGAAAATGTGGTATATTTACACAATGGGATACTACTCAGCAATTAAAAACAATGAATTCACAAAATTTTTAGGCAAATGGTTGGATCTGGAAAATATCATTCTAAGTGAGGTAACCCAATCACAAAAGAATACACATGGAATGCAATCTCTGATAAGTGGATATTAATTAGCCCAGAAGCTCTGAATACCCAAAGTACAATTAACATAACAAATGTCTCTCATGAAGAAGTAAGGAGAGGGTCCTGATCCTGGAAAGGCTTGATCTAGCATTGGAGGGAATTATCAGGACAGAGAAAAAGGAGAGAGGTGATTGAAGAATGGGTGGAGAGAAGAAGGTTTATGGGACATATGCGGAGATGAGAACTGGGAAAGGGGAAATCATCTGAAATGTAAACAAAGAATATAGAAATTAAAAATTTATAATAAACAAAAGAAAAAAAGAAGTATTAGAGGGTTAAAGGAAGATCAGGTAACTCATGTAAGGAAAGCTAAAGCATTTTGAAATAGGTTTCTGTGAGAACTCAGAGAATAGGTTAAAAATGAAAAGTAAATCTAAAATAAAACTATTCGTCCCTGTTAGCCTGACTGTAGCTATAAGACCACAGAGGATGATTAATAAAGATTTAATCTCATAGCATTTCTTTTGTTTCTTCGCAGAGCATCTCCGGAGCAAAGAGTGGAAGTCCTAGAGTCTCCTTGCAGGAGTTTCAGTGACGTGGCCTGCCTTCAGCCTTCAGACCACACTGCTGATGAACTCTCGCCTGCCTTTTAAAAACCAATTCAACATTCACTTTATCTATCCAGAATCATTCAGGGATAACATGCTCATTAGGGACATAAAATGTAACAAATGTCTACCTACTTATCATACAGGTTAGTTTCGATATGTGTTCAAGTAATTGTCAGTGCAATGGAGTCTAATGTATATTGTTGTGCAGTTACTGTTTCATTGATAGTTTCTCTCATTCTTTGAGACCGTCTGTCAGTAGTTTCCCTGCATTTCCCACAGAACTGTATAAGATGTGTGCTGTCTTCCTAGTTTGTCAGCTTAGTCCACCCCTTTGGGCTGAGGCTGCCTAAATATGGTTTAATCCTGGCAGTGGGTGAAAGACATGGACATAGATAGATACTATCTATTTTAGTGTGCTCCTTTTCTCATACCTTTTGGTTTCATATGAATTATTTAGATGTAATTACATATACATATATGTGTATGTATATATGTTGTATACGTGTATGATAGTGTGTGCAAATGTGTGATGGTCTCCTCAGAGACCAGAGGAATCATATTCCACAAAGCTGAAGTTACAGGTAGCTGTGAGCCACCAACCAGGGTGATAGAAATTGAACTTGAGACTCCCATGCGAACCTTACATGCTCTTAACCAGTGAGTCTTTCCCCAGGCCCATCTTTTTATGTTTTATATTGTACAGACAGTGTCCCTCTTCTTTCTTGTGTAATTTCTGCCTCTATATCCCTATTGATAGAAACCGTTTCTGAAGGCACATACATTAAGAATATGCCAAGAGGAAAGGTCAAGAAGTACCTTCTGTAAGCAAAATCTCTCAGTCTTCATATTGCTGAGATGGTGTTACATGTAAAACTTAGAAAAATTGTAAGCAACATTTTAATTTTAAAATAGCTGATGAATTGAACACATGACTAATAGGTACTCTTTTCTCCCTAAGTTTCACTGAGGTTGATGATCACAATATTTATTGTTTCAGAAGTCACTCAGATGCTCATCTCTGAAATAGTACAGAATCAACCGAGCTGGAAACAGAAATGGAGCAGTGTTGCAGATAATCTTATGATTTCCAAAGGCATAGAGCAATGAGCACGGCCCTGAAGAGATTTTCACTGAGCCTCATTATGGCTTGGGAAGATGCTTATGCTCACACAAACGAGACCTCCAGGCTGCAGTAATAACACCCTACAGACAAAGCCACTATCCATGGCAGTTCAGTGGATGTCTTGCTTAGTTTTCAGATCATAACCTGAAACACTGGTGTTTATCAGCAGCCTCCTGGACTCGCTTTTTTTTTCCTAACAGGTTTAGAAGATGACAATTCACTAACTTCATATTACTCTTAGTTTGAAAACAAACAATATCAGGTGTCTAGTAAAAAAAAATACATCACTAAAATATACATTGAAATTTAGATGTTTTTGGTCCCTATACCTGCCTGCAGCCAATTATGGGCAGAAAGGTCCAAACAGAGAAAAGATTTATACTCTAAATATTGGTGAAAAAGGCTTTAGTCCTGAGGGTTCTCAGTGACTTCACATACCATAATGACACTGGTGGCAGGTTAATCTGTGGGAGAAATTAATCGAGTAGAATTTCATCTTGAACCACAGGGCATTTTGTCCACACAACCAGTGGATCATACACATTGCTTCCCATTTTCAAGACTCAGTGGTCATATGGTAAGCACATGCTGTTTGGCAAGCCCATGGAGGGAGTATTGTGGACTCAATGGAACATTCTGGATCTGGGAATGACAAGAGCAGCCAAATGTCACCTTCACTGACTGTGGACAAAACTCTAAATCATATGACATCATGTATCTCAACGACCAGATGTTGTCTGTAGTTTTAGAGTTTTCTTATTCCAAGCTGTTTGCATTGCCTATGATCTATTTGGATTCTATATTTTCCTACTTACCTCAGAGTCTAGTTGGACTATGGTTATTATAATTATGAATGAAAACTAACAGCAAAGATAAATTATTTTATCATCAATGGTATGATAGATTCTAAGTAGAGTCTGACATTTCTTTTTTCTTTTTTTTCTTTTTCTTTTTCTTTTTTTTTTTCTTTTTTGACTTTTTTTCCAAGACAGGGTTTCTCTGTATAGCCCTGGCTATCCTGGAACTCACTCTTGTAGACCAGGCTGGCCTCAAACTCAGAAATTTGCCTGCCTCTGCCTCCCAGAGGGCTGGGATTACAGGTATGTGCCACCACCACCAGGCTGAGTCTGACATTTCATACTCTTAATCATTACCTAAAATGAAACATTCACCTTTTTTGGTAAAAAATAAAACTTCATGTCATAAAATATAATTTAAATGAGTCTCTGTCTTGTGATAAAACATATATAATTTGTTTGTGGTACTTAGCGTAGGTCAGCAAAATCATAGACCTAGAATTGCCCCTGTGAGTTTGTCAAGTGGATATGTCTCCGGAGGCATTCTCTTTTTGCTGATGTATGTGGTTGGAGGACTAGCCCACTGAGGGCAGTGCCAGCCCTAGCCAGGTGTGCCTGAATTATTTATGAAATGTAGTCGAGCAATCCACAAGGGGAAGTAAACTAGTAAATATCATATTGCATGGTCTCTGCTCCAGTTCTGCCTTGAATTCCTGCCTTGGTGTCCTTGACTGTGAAGTTTTGCATACAAGAACACCTTCCTTACTCAAGTTGGTTTTAGAAATGGTGATTTTTCTAAGCAAAATAGAAGTGAACTGATACACAAGCTCACATGTGACCTGGGTGTAATGATGCTGGTTCTGTCTGGTTCTAGATACTATGGATATCAAGGATCAACTGAAACTAAGAGTGCAATACTAGACTGGTCAATACAAGAAGATACATATATAAAAATATTTCACTTCAACTATACTACTTATTAGGTGAAGGTAGCTCACAGTTTGATCTCTTCAGGTTTGTATGCAGGCAGACTAGCTGAGATAGAAATTTAGTGTGACTTATATTAATACTGATCAAAAAATACAACAGCCAAAATGATCAAAGCATTCTAATTGGAACGGGCCTTTGGAATATTGTCTGTGAAGAGATGATAATGCCTGTGGGTAGAACAGTTTATATTGACATGCTGGTATACACTTCCCATTTCTTCTTGCACATGTATAATCAAGTATGTTGTAAAACCTGAGTACATGGAAATTTTTACTTTAATGTAAATCAGTAATTAAATCTCCCTGTACTTTAGACTGGATACTTTTGACTGACTTAGCAATAGCTCATATAAAGTGACTAATAAATATCTTGTGGAAAAATGAGTAAGAAAACACAAAGGTAATTAATTCAAGTACATTAACAATATCAGGTAAACTGTTTCCCCTAATTGCATGGTTGTCACAATGCCAAGATATAAACATGGAAAGATAAAACCTTTAATTGTGCCAAAATTATACACATCTATATATCTACAGCTATAAAATGCCTTAATGTGTTGGTTCACTTGACATTTATTATTTTTATATTGCATTCTTTCTATGCAATCCCAAAGTCAGCTGACTTGTGCATTCACCTTGTCCAAAGCAAATCATTCTCACAGCATTTTACATAGCATAACACATATTTTTTAAACCACAATTATTTATGAAGCCTGAGAAGAGACTGCAGAATTTATTTACATATTGTAAGTCCTCTAAGGATTCAAACTCATGATAAAGTAAACTTTCTTGTTACTAATATATTTTCCTCTTTTACTAGTACTTTATTAAATAATGATTATCAAGATAATGATCTCTTTTCTCCAACAACTTTTTAAATGCTAAATTCTATTGGAAATAATATAGTTGATTCTCTTCATGCTTATTTACATATTTTGAATTATAAATTACTATTTTCAGAATAGTTCTTTCTCTTTTGTATGGTTCTCTCTGTAATAACTTTAAGACATATTCTGTGAATAATAGTTTTGAATTTTTCCTATCAATTATTAATTTAATTTTTAAAATGAGAATGGCTGTTCCTCCATGTCTTCAGTTATAAGTTAGAGGCAGTTATTTACAAGAGCCAGAAAAATTGAAGCTGAATTTCAGCTCCTGTTTATATTGGTCATTTTAATTAAGTGAAAAATAACTCAACCTGTTTGAGTCTCATACAATGTCAGAAATGTAAGAAGAAATGAAATGTCAAATATGAACTGTCTGGTATTAAATGTACTCTATGATATATTAAATAATACAAGATATACATTGCCTCAACTTCTGTTTAGTCCTCAGCATGTTGAGATAATCAAACAGAAGTCCTGTACCCTATACCTTAAAATAAGGGCACAGTATTTCATCAAAATGCAGTTAGCTAATAGCTACACCTCTAGATAATAACCACTATTATTCCAGACTGCATAAAAAGAAAGAAAAGATGAATGAGAAGTTCAGATATATTGGAGATTGTGGTTAAGACTATTTATTTTGAGTGTGACCTGTCCCTCCAAATCCCCAAATATTGAATGAAGCTTTGGCCCATTTAGTGAGTAATAATTTGATCACAAAGGCCAGGACAATCCATAATAGTGGATTAATCCATAATGGATGCACAGTTTGATATCATTATTGTGACATAAAATAAGTTTCCAGAGGTGAAATGTAGCTGGGGAATTACACCACTAGGGACATGTTTCAGGGGCTATGTTTCATAACAGGATATTTCCTCAGCCTCTTTACCTCATACTCACACTGAGAAAATTCATGGAGACCAACACCAAGCTCTTCACGCTGATGACCTACCTCACTGTGCAAAGGCCCAGCAACAGCAGAACCAAGTGATCATAGCCTGAAACATCTGAAACCATGATGATAAAATTATATAATCTTTGAAGTTACTTGCCTCAGATATTTAGGACAGTGTAAATTTCTAATGGAACTATACATTGTAAAATAACTCTGTTCCCTTCTTAGAAGCTATAAGTGGGGAAGCTGGAATACCTTCCTCAGCCTTTCCTGAAGCTTTGTGAGACTGGTTGATGGTGGGAGGCAGCTGTGTAAGCCAATTCCAGGTTAGGCTGTCAAGACAGCAGATGTGCCTGTTCATGTCTTCATATTTTCTGAGTGGATGCAGATGAAGATGGAGAAAGGTTAGAATAGATAAAGGAGGAAAGACCTGGAGTGGTCTAACCTGGATAAAGGCTAACTACTAATTTAACCACCGCTCATGACCATTACCTATTTGTGATCATTTCTGGCATGTTTTGCCTAACATAGAGTCTAAGTTCTCTGGGAAAGAGTTATTGGAATACAATGGCATTTATCTTTTATAGATGTTCAAGGAGCAAGTTAGGAGACTGAACAGGCCCGAACCAAACAATAGTTATTTTATGTCTTCTTCTTCTTTTTTTATTTGACATATTTTTTATTTATATTTCAAATGATTTCCCCCTTTCTGGCTTCCCACTCCCCGAAAGTCCCATAAGCCCTCTTTCCTCTCCCTATTCTCCCATCAACCCCTTCCCACTTCCCTGTTCTGGTATTGCCCTATACTGCTACACTGAGTCTTTCCATAAGATTGCTCCAGGAGGCAATCTGAGATTGGGAACAAATGATACCTATACAACATCTAAAGGAACTTGGAACTGTGCCCGGCCCATGTAAGATGCCTTATAAATGCCTGCTCATGTTACCCGACTCTGTTTATCTTGACATTGACCTTTACCTTTGTACCCTTCACATAGATCCCATCAAATAAACACAGATTCACTTCTACGTTACCCATGTTTAACATGTTCTTACATGATAACCATTCCAATTTTTCATCTTGTCATTCAAATATTTCATCTGGATATAGTTGTATCCACTGATCCCTGAAGAGAAAATACATGCATTTAAATATGTCTGCGTAGTAAAACCATGCTCTTTCTTAGCAAACATTGCTTATTTTTTGTCAAATATTTTACCATTTTCTAGAAACCAAATATTGTCCATTTAAGATAAAATAGCCTCAAAATACATAACTTCAAATCTGTTCTAATCAGAGTCCTGCTTTAGACAGTATTCTCAATTCAGAGGTATAAGTTTGGCAATAAAGCAAAAAACATAGCACTGATATGACGCTCTGTAGTGCCTTTTTCAGAGTACTATTCAGCAATTCTATTCCAAAAGACAGAATGTGTTATTCATTGGCACATTTTTGCAAGATACCTATATAGTCTAATCAACATGGAGGAAAGACTGATATTGACTAGGAATTGTGTAGGTTCAAATTCACACATGGTTAGCTTTATTAGTTTGAGACAATGTGTGCTATAAAGAAACCCTTCACCTAATGGATGGGAATAAAAAAAAAGCAGAGAGAGAAAGTTCTAAATTCTTAAGATGCAAGATAGATCTCTTAGTTCCTTCAGGAGAGCCACATTGTGCAGTGTCCAGAGGCCTCCCACTGAGACCTGTCTTATAACACTATAACATCCAAATTGTAGTGAGTGGGGTGGAAAGTGGGGATCAGATACAGGGAGAAAGGAAAAGAGAGAGAGCTGCTTACAACAATGTCCAGGGTAGAAGTGCTGCATGTAAAACTCAGAAGATTTGGTGTGAATTGGGCATTCTGAAAGAGTAGCTGTCCATGAACTAGTTCCTAAGAGACACACAGTGTCTGGTTCTTGGATGGTCCTGCCTGATCACTGTCTTTAGAGACCTCATGCCTTGGAGCATCCAGGTATTTGATATTAACAAGGTGATCAGTGATTGTAGCTAACTTTATTTACAACCTAGGCTGGATTGGGGAAACCTAGATAACTGAAAAGCACTACCATTGGACTTGTCTGGCAGATGTTTGCAGAAGGAATTAACATGTGAGTTGGTAGATTATGTATAAAAAATGTAGCCTTAATACACAGGTTGACTGGAACTCAAGATGGAATCAAGGAGAGATGTTGATCCTTCTCCCTTCCCAGGTAGGTACACTCTCTTCCTCTTGTCCTTGGGGTTCCAACTATAGGCATTTTGGTGTTGCAACCTCAAGAGCTCTACTAGCACCCACAGTTTTCAGGTCTTATATGCACTGAGAATTGTGTCCTTGGCCTCCCTGGTTCTAAGACATTTGGATTTTTGCTGAGCCTGACGTGGCTACCCAAGTGTCTTTTGCTTCAAGTGTCTTTAACACCACAAGTGCTATCTTTTAATGTTTCCTCCTTCAACTATCTCTGTGTGTTCTATTTGTTTTGTTTTTGTGGGGGATATTGATTTGCTCAGGAGCAAATGTCACTTTCATTCACCTGGCTATGGTGTTTCAATCTGATCTTGAGAGAGGCTAAAGAAAGACTAGCCTATGTCACTCACAGAAGTAACTTCTAAGAATAAAAACTCTGGCTCTATGCTCAGGTAAGTGTTTGTGCTTGCCAATAATATGCACATGTCACCACACATATTTGCTGAGAGAATTAATTGCAGTCCTTCTAGCTCCAAGGGGAGCTAAAAAGCCACCTTGATTTCCCTTGGACTTTTTCCTGTGAACTTGTGTTGCTTTTCTTATAGCTATAGATAAATACCAGACAGAAAGAAAGCTATGGGATAATGAGCTCACTGGGGCTCAGAATTTCACGACAATGAGGGTGCACCCAGGGGTCAGCATGTGACTACAGCCTTAGGTGGCTTGTTCATATCTCTAAATATCAACGAGCAGAAGGCTTGGGCTGGATCACTGCATTTATGGCTCCACATCTACAATCTAGAACTTGGAGATAAAGGCTCTACAAGCTTCAAAAACACCATTACCCACTGGTATACAGCTGTTCAAATACAAAAAAAAAGGCTGTCGATTTTCATCATAAAGCAATCCTTTTCCTTTGGTGCTGTATCCTGTCTGTATAATGAACTTAATAATGACTATGACATGTTTTCTGAGTTCCTTAAGTGCTTTTAGACGATGAGTGAACATGGTGTTATGCTTAGAATTATTGACACATTAGCATAGCTGGTTTGAAATAGTTTTGTCATATAGATATAAACCAGGCTAAACATGTATGAACAATGAATATTTTATGTGTCTAAACCCTTGCACAAAAGCTATAGCAAGAAAAATCTTATCTATATTTTTAAATACCACTTAAGAAATGAAGAAATTTCAACATATTAACTGACTTATGGAATTAGGAGGCAACTTCTAGCTGGTCAGACTTCCGAGCTCATGTGTTCATCCACTGTACTTCATGTTTGCGTGGAGCAAATGCCATACTAACCCAACTCTAAGAGGATATTCAATTCATCCAGATTCTCAAAGGATACATCCCATAAGAAATCATGAACTTCAATGTAAGTTCAGCAGTTGGGAAGCGACATCAGCCATTAGCATATATATGTATATATATATATACCTATATATATACATATATATATACATAGTATATATAGTATATATATATATATACATATATATGTATACATAGTATATATATATATGTGCATATATATATATATATACATATATATATATATACTAATTTTGGCAGATATGTAACAATTGAATGAGAGCTCTTTTTTGATACCATCCAAATGAAAATTTCATGCCTATTTGTCCCCCACCTTGGCTGAGACTTTAAAATCCTCAACATGGACTCTGCGTTTTCTTTTCCTGTTTCCACAGTCTTAAAGGAATTGACTATTCTGTTTTGTATCTGTCTTCTTGATGCCATCGCTTGCTTTCATGGGATTTCATGGATTTACTGGGAGTTAATTTGAATAGATATTTGTGGTTCCTAGAGAGCTGAGGCTGTGTATTGATTTCACATTGCTGTAAAACCATGACGTTCAGCATCTGGCATTTCAGTATTTTGTAACCATCAGCTCTGTTTTGTTGCAGATTCTGTGGATAGAGTTTAAGTAACTCCATTTTTTCCACTACATAGTTCAGTAACTTTAATAAACTCATCTACTGGCTTAGCATCATGTTAACAATCCTATGCACAATTTCTTCAGAGCAGGAATTTATTACCAGTTTTACTGTAATGCAATATTAATATAAAATGATGACTCATGGACTATGGAGACACTATCATGCATTTACAATAATATTTATACAAATAATTAAGCTTTCTCTTACAGGGTGGGGTATGTATATGAAAGGAGATCTTGTTTTCAAACTACTTGAAAAATAAACAACACAAGGCTATATTGACCGCTGCTGTCTCTAGCTGTATCTTCTCTAGACTGCAGGAAAATGTAATTTCAAATATTGCATCTGTCATCTGCACTTCATATCAAGGAATTAATCAAACTGGCACTAGAGAGACTTTTTTGAATGTTCATTATTTCAGCTATTAATTTTTAAAAGCAGCAAATGTACCAAGTCAATAGCAGCCATAAAAATTGATTTATTGTGCAATTTCCTTCATCCTCCTGGAAGCCAAGAGCAGATTCTGTGTATCCAGTGCTTTCCATTTCTAAGCCACCTCGTCACATCCATTTTTTTAAGGTAAATTATTTAGATGAAAGAAATGCAATCCTGCTTGAATCCCACTGATTTGAATTTGTGAGAAGTGACCACATCCAGGAAATGTGAAATTTAGCATGAAAAAGAACTACACATGGAAGCAATTACATTCCAAAAATCAGAGAAATTTAATTTATATTAAAAATGCACAAGATTCTTCATCAATCACATTACTTCTGTGATGTGGGTGACCTCATATTACACTCCACTAGTGTTCTGAAAGAGTCGGAACCTATTCATGCTATTCATACCTTGATGCCCATGTTTGGGCAGAGACAGTTTCCTCACATACAGTCCTGTTATAAGGAACTGTTCACTAATCAATGCATTGACATTTGAATCTCAGAATGCAGTTTCGAGTCAGTCAACCTGGGTTTGAGTCTTGAATCCAGCTCTGCGTTCTCAGGTAATCCTCTGAAAAGCAGTTATCTTCCCTGTGGATATATAACACTACTTTTAAAAAACAATCAAACAACAACAGAAAAACCATAATATTTGTAAGTACATGATCTCAGTATTTTCATTCCATGTTATTCATTTGCCCTCTAAAAAGACTCAGGTATCTGAAAATATAATTTCATTATGAAAAGTACACATTCTTTAAAATGAAAATTTCGAAGGCTTTTTGTTGTTCCTGAGACAAGGTCTCTTACTCTGTAGCCCAGTCCAGACTGGAACTTACTATGTAATCCAAGCTCTCCCCAAACTGATTATAATATTCCTGCCTCAACCTCCCTAGTAAACACTCCTATCTCAGCTTTTCAAGTATGAGATTATACTATAATTATATCTTTTCCCTCTTTCTTTAATATACCTTTACACTCTTTCAAATTCATGACATCTTTCATTAATTTTATTTGTATTCATATGCTCATAAATGCATGTATATAATTTCTTTGTCTTTATAATGTTGCCTATATTATATTTTCAGGACTATTCAGTACTGAGTAAGCAACTGGTGTGCTTCTCCCTAGGGAAGAGTATTTCCCTCACTCCCAGAATTCCTAAGTTGCCTATAATCATTTGGTATGGTGGAGGACTCCTAAGGTCCCCCACCCACCCCAAGTCTGTTTTAGCTTGCCTATTTGTGTCATCCTAATGCATGCCTAGGTAGTCACATTGATAAGACAGTATGGGCATAACTTCTATTGTCCCCAGAGATAGAATCTAAACTCAAAGTCTCTATTTCTATAACTTTTAAAATCTGTCCGCTCCATTTTCCACAGTGGTCCCTGAACCTTAGATGTTGGAATTGTGTTGTAGGTGTATCAGTTAGGACTGGCCTCTACTATGCTGCATTTTCATTGGTTGCAGTTCATTTGTTGCAAAGAGAAGTTTCTTTGATGAGGATTGGAAACTACCCTTTCTTGGGGGCTATAAGAACAAATATTAAGACTGTAGTGGGGATTATGCTAGTTTAGTAAAGTGGTAGTGGTAGGCTCTCCTTCAATATCCTCAACTTCATTAACTCTGACTAGGTTTTGGCTAGTTTTCCAACACCAGGAGTAATTTCCCTCCTGATGAGGAGTTAAGAGAGCTATTAGTTACTACTGAGGTATTTAAATAGATTACAAACTGCTTCTCCATCACAGCCATATCCAACATATACTGAGAGGTATCTCAGTATAAAATATGCACAGCACATACTTGGACTGTTCCGTTACATGTCAGAAATAAAACTTCCAGCAATTATATGTGTGATTATATTATATGAGGATTACATGAGGATTATAAAATATGTCCTGTGGGGCTGTATTGAATGCCGTGTGTCCAATTGGAAGTGTTATTTTGTGAGGTAAAACTTCTATGAAGGAAGTAGGTCACTTTTATAAGACAATGTTGCCAGCAACAGTGTTCCTCTTTTCTCCTTTGCCCTGATCTCTCTCCACTGTGTTTATTAGGAAAGCAACAACGTGTTCTATCACAGCCCTGTGTCACAGCAGTCTGCCTTACCACCACCCAGAAAGAATGGATTGAAATCTTTTAAATGGAGACAGCGTGAGCCTTCCCTCCACACTATTTTGTTCTGGCATTAAAGGAATGTCCTATATCACAACACCAAACTCCTCTCTTGATTTTCAACATTAATGCAGATCATCATATTATGAGCTGGGACCAAGCACTCTTGAGTTAGGTCATGCCTTTTGGAAGAGGGGATTCCATGTTCAGTGGGTTCCACTTGGCCAATACAGATAAAAGAATAAACCTGTTTTAAACAAAGTGTGAAATTCTATTTTCCTCCTGATACCTCATGCTGCTCACACCACTATATTAACCCAGTAATAAAATAGAACATTTCTTCAGTAAGAAAATATCTCAATGTATTTTTAGTATTTTCTTCTAATTTAAAATTTTATTTTATGTGCCAAAAGTTTTAATTGTGTCTATTGTCATAAAGATGAATAAGCATGGAAACATTCCAGCAGCATACTACACAAAGAGGAGAACCATTTGAGCATTCATAATATACAGCATCCAGTGAATCACTTGTCATAGGTAACTTTAGGGACAATTTTTCAGAGTTTGTAGAGATTCTAAACAATACTCAGGAAAATTCTCACAGACAGTTGAGGATTTTAACATAGTGATACAATGTTTAAAACAATTATTGCTGGATTAAGAAACATTTATTGTTGCTGAAGGCAGCATTTTGAACTTAGCTAAAACTGAATTAGTACTTCCTAATTGTGAAGCCCAGATGAGGAAACAGTTCTGATGCGATACAGGGAAAGAAGGGTGATTCGACAATGTGTCTATATATAGACTCAAGCTATATGTTCTCTGAGGTTTAATATGTATAGAACACAGGCAATAATGAAAGAAATGATATGCAACATTTATGAGGCTACAAAACCCCTGTCAGGGGCCTTCTACTGCTGCCAAGTTCCAAAAAGGTTAGTAACTTAAAATAATACAAGTATATTATAGTTCAGTAGCTTTTAAGCCAATACAGGATTCTAGGGGCATAATTCAAGGTTTTGGCAGGGCTGTGTCCTTAGACATGGTGGACAATGTGTTTTCCTGCCCTTTTCCAATCGTATTCCTTGTCTCATGTGCCAGTCAGCTTTGTATTTCTTTGGTTTTTTTCTCCTGCTAAATCTCTTACCTTCTTCTAAATCTCCTGCGTGTACACTGGTCCTAGATGAGTGACCTATATTCCCTCCCCCTCCATCTTAAGATCCATAATTTAATTATCTGTAAACTCCTTTTGTCACAAGACTCCATACATTCTACATTCAGCAGAATCAGGAGTAGATCTCTTTGGGGGCACTTTATTCTGTGTAGTGCAACATGACTCTCCCTGTGGGGGCAGCACTCTTAATTTAGACTAGAATTAATGCATAAGTGTTGTGTATATACTCTGAATTTCAGGTTTAGAAAGAATATGCAGTAAGCATCTGGAGTTTTAAAGCTGGTTATTATGAAAGGGGAGAATTTCATTAGCATAAAACCTGTGAAATATTACGACTCACAAAGGGTCTTCCGCTAACTGTGGTGAAGTATGCAGGTGATTTCATAGCAGCCCATCTCAGAGGCCTAATGCAGTGATGGTTGCTTCCTACTTCAATCAGACCCAGGGGTGCTTTCTGAGTAACAGACTTTCCTGTGCCCTTTCTGAGAATCTGCCTTCTCTTTCTAAACAAACCGCCTCTGAATATTCGCAAGAACTAATTTTCTGTTCAGATGCGACTATTCTGATATTCAGCCAACTCACTGAGATTGTAGGATCAACAGTGACCATCTCTGATTGTAGTGGTTTTGTATGACTATTTTAAAAATCCACTTTAATTTGCTCACAATGATCTATTCTTTATTAGAATTTTAAAGCTTTGTTTTTTTATTTCAATTATTTTCTAGTCTACTTCAGACTTTTCTGTGATCTAAAATTTTTAATGTGCTAATTACATTGGTGATATCTGCTCAGTGAATCACGCAGCTTCTTTCTTATGCAATCTGAGATCATGGTCTATAGGTACGTGTGAGGGTCTGTGTGTGTGTATGATGTTGATTTGCTTTTCTCCTGGGAGCCAGTGGATCTTGAAGTATGAAAGGCTTCCTCTCAGCACTGGTGAATTTATGCTCACCTGATGAGCTCACAGTGACCCCAGGCTAGTTTGAACTTTAGCATCTACCTTACAAAGCACTACAGGCCTTATATACTGGCCTGTAGTTATGGGACCGCTCCTGTTCTTATCCTTCTGAACAGGAGTAGTACCTCACCCGTGCTCCTGTCCTTCACCGTTCTTGGAATTAGTCCTCCATGTATGTCTTGTTGGGTGATGCTCTCCTCTTGAAAGCAGTTTTCCTGACCCCTCCCTCTGGCTCTTGCAGCCATAGAAAAACTTCTAAGCTTAGGTGGGCCGCTTTCTCCCATGAGTCCAGAACTCACTCTAGGCCCTAGCATCTGTGTGATGACCCAGCATGTCTAGCCTGACTACACATTTGTAATTTGTTATTAAATTTTATTGTCAGGGTGCCAGTAGGAACATTTTACCACAGTCTTTAGTTTCATGTAGCATTAGGAACCAGACCCTGGCTACCAAGATCTTTGTGATAAAAGTCCTGCAAGAGGCCAGGTAATCTATTCTCATCCCAATTATCTATCCTTCCCTTCACTTCTAATTCTCTCTTCCTGCTTTTTGTTTGTTTGTTTGTTTGTTTGTTTGTTTGAGATAGGGTTTCTCCATGTAGTGAGGCTCTCCTGGAACTTATAATGTGAACCATGCTTGCATTGAACTCAGAGACCTCTTCCTGCCTCTGCCTGTTGAGTGCAGGTATTAAATGTATGTACTGCCATGCCTGACTCTTCCTGTCTTTTGGATAGGTGGAATGAAAGATAAGAAGATGGTTCAGAGTTAAAATGTTTGCTGCTCAATCATGAGAACTGTAATTCAGCTCTCCAGAACAAACTCAATGGCTGTTCTGACATGGTAGTTGCCTGTGACCCAGACCTGGAAAGCAAAGACAAGGAATCTGTAAACTGGCTAGCTGGATTAGCAGATTCGTTCTATGAACAAAGTTTGTAGTTTAGTGAGAGACCCTGCCTTAAGAAATAAAGGAAAGAGCAGTTGGAAAATGCACTCTGTTGTCAGCTTCTGGCCTCTAACTGCAATTGAATGCCTAAGTATACACAGCACAAGTGCACATGCACACACACACACAAACACACACACACCAAAATAACCAAGCTAATAAACTCAGAGATGAAAGGGGAAGACACTACAACAGTCGTTGAGAAAGTTCAGGGACTCATAAGGTCATATCTTAAAATCTATATGGAGGTCAGCATGCAAAAGAATGCAAATTGATCCATTCTTATCTCCTTGTACTAAGCTCAAGTCCAAGTGGATCAAGAACCTCCACATAAGACCAGACACACTGAAACTAATAGAAAAGAAACTGGGGAGGACCCTTGAGGACATGGGCACAGGGGAAAATTTCCTCAACAGAATACCAACAGCTTATGCTCTAAGATCAAGAATTGACAAATGGGACCTCATAAAACTACAAAGTTTCTGTAAGGCAAAGGACATTGTCAAAAGGACAAAATGGCAACCAACAAATTGGAAAAAGATCTTTACCAACACTACATCTAACAGAGGGCTTATATCCAAGATATACAAAGAACTCAAGAAGGTAGACTCCAGAGAGCCAAATATCCCCCTTAAAATTGGGGTACAGAGCTAAACAAAGAATTTTCACCTAAGGAATATTGAACAGCTAAGAAGCACCTAAAAATGTTCAACATCCTTAGTCATCAGGGAAATGCAAATCAAAACAACCCCGAGATTTCAGCTCACATTAGTCAGAACGGCTAAGATCAAAAAGTCAGGAGAAAACAGGTGCTGGCGAGGATATGGAGAAAGAGAAATACTCCACTGCTGGTGGGGTTGCAAGCTGGTACTACCATTCTGGAAGTCAGTCTGGCATTTCCTCAGAAAACTGGGAATGATCTTCCAGAGGACTCTGCTATACCACTTCTGGACATATACACAGAGGATTCCCCAGCATGTAATAAGGACACATGCTCCACTATGTTCATAGCAGCCCTATTTATAATAGCCAGAAGCTGGAAAGAACCCAGATATCCTTCAACAAAGGAATGGATACAAAAAATGTGGTATATATACACAATGGAGTACTATTCAGCCATTAGAAACAATGAATTCATGAAATTCTTAGACAAATGGATGGAACTGGAGAACATCATCCTAAGTGAGGTAACCCAGTCTCAAAAGAACACTCATGGTATGTACTCACTGATAAATCAATAGAAGCTTGGAATACCCAAGACACAATGCACATATCAAATGGTGCCCAAGAAGAAGGAAGAAGTGGCCCCCGGTCCTGGAAAAGCTCTGTGCAGCAGTGTCAGGGAATACTAGGACAGGGAAGTGGGAAGGGGTGGATTGGGAAACAGGGGGAGGGAAGAGGGCTTATGGGACTTTCGGGGAGGGGGGATCTAGGAAAGGGAAAATCAATTGAAACATAAATAAAGAATATATCGAATAAAAAATAAAATAAAATCTATATACCAGAAAACTGGTAAATGTAAGACAAATTTTAAAAGAACAAGGGCCGTAACATAAATTGTAGTTTTGTTTTTGTTGCAGAGGGTAAGGGAGTAAAATAATCTGTGTCACTTAGAAACTGGCATGTATTTAGAGCTGATGCTTTTAGGAAACATTTCATTATTAGTAGTATGTTGTATGTATGTGTGATTGAGTGTGACACAAAATGCAAGTGGGGGTCAGAGGACATCTTTGTGAAGTTGGTTCCTGTTGTGGATAGTCCTGGGCTTGTATTTTGATGTTAATTCCACTCCTGGGAGGGGGTGCAGACAAGGAGTTTTTCAAGTATACAGGTGAGCCTTCTCCCCACCTTAACTTTTCAAATAAAGACTAGAAACTCTGTAACCTTATGAGGTCCCATTTGTCAATTCTTGCTCTTAGAGCATACGCTATTGGTGTTCTGTTCAGAAACTTTCTCCCTGTACCGATGTCCTCAAGGGTCTTCCCCAGTTTCTTTTCTATTAGCTTCAGAGTGTCTGGCTTTATGTGGAGGTCCTTGATCCATTTGGAGTTGAGCTTAGTACAAGGAGACAAGGATGGATCAATTCGCATTCTTCTGCATGCTGACCTCCAGTTGAACCAGCACCATTTGTTGAAAAGGCTATCTTTTTTCCATTGGATGTTTTCAGCCTCTTTGTCGAGGATCAAGTGGCCATAGGTGTGTGGGTTCATTTCTGGATCTTCAATCCTGTTCCATTGATCCTCCTGCCTGTCACTGTACCAATACCATGCAGTTTTTAACACTATTGCTCTGTAGTATTGCTTGAGGTCAGGGATACTGATTCCCCCAGATTTTCTTTTGTTGCTGAGAATAGTTTTAGCTATCCTGGGTTTTTTGTTGTTCCAGATGAATTTGATAATTGCTCTTTCTAACTCTGTGAAGAATTGAGTTGGGATTTTGATGGGTATTGCATTGAATCTGTATAGTGCTTTAGGCAAAATGGCCATTTTAACTATATTGATTCTACTGATCCATGAGCATGGGAGGTTTTCCCATTTTTTGAGGTCTTCTTCCATTTCCTTCTTCAGAGTCTTGAAGTTCTTGTCATACAGATCTTTCGCATGTTTGGTAAGAGTCACCCCAAGATACTTTATACTGTTTGTGGCTATTGTGAAGGGGGTCATTTCCCTAATTTCTTTCTCAGCCTGCTTATCCTTTGAGTATAGGAAGGCCACTGATTTGCTTGAGTTGATTTTGTAACCTGCCACTTTGTTGAAGTTGTTTATCAGCTGTAGGAGCTCTCTAGTGGAGTTCTTTGGGTCACTTAGGTAGACGATCATGTCGTCTGCAAATAATGATAGTTTGACTTCCTCCTTTCCAATTTGTATCCCTTTGACCTCCTTATGTTGTCGAATTGCCCGAGCTAGTACCTCAAGTACAATATTGAAAAGATAAGGAGAAAGGGGGCAGCCTTGTCTGGTCCCTGATTTCAGTGGGATTGCTTCAAGTTTCTCTCCGTTTAGTTTGATGCTGGCTACCGGTTTGCTGTATATTGCTTTTACTATGTTTAGGTATGGGCCTTGAATTCCTGTTCTCTCCAAGACTTTAAGCATGAAAGGATGCTGAATTTTGTCAAATGCTTTTTCAGCATCCAATGAAATGACCATGTGGTTTTGTTCTTTGAGTTTGTTTATGTAGTGGATTGTATTGATGGATTTCCGTATATTGAACCAACCCTGCATTCCCGGGATAAAGCCTACTTGATCATGGTGGATGATCGTTTTGATGTGTTCTTGGATTCGGTTGGCAAGAATTTTATTGAGTATTTTTGCATTGATGTTCATAAGGGAAATTGGTCTGAAGTTCTCTTTCTTTGTTGGATCTTTGTGTGGCTTTGGTATCAGCGTAAGAGTTTCTGTAAGGCAAAGGACACCATCAAGAGGACAGATCGGCAACCAACAAATTGGGAAAAGATCTTCACCAATCCTACATCAGATAGAGGGCTAATATCCAATATATATAAAGAACTCAAGAAGTTAGACTCCAGAAAACCGAACAACCCTATTAAAAAATGGGGTACAGAGTTAAACAAAGAATTCTCACCTGAAGAACTTCGGATGGCGGAGAAGCATCTTAAAAAATGCTCAACTTCATTAGTCATTAGGGAAATGCAAATCAAAACAACCCTGAGATTTCACTTTACACCAGTCAGAATGGCTAAGATTAAAAATTCAGGAGACAGCAGGTGTTGGAGAGGGTGCGGAGAAAGAGGAACACTCCTCCACTGCTGGTGGGGTTGCAAATTGGTACAACCACTCTGGAAATCAGTCTGGCGGTTCCTCCGAAAACTGGGCACCTCACTTCCAGAAGATCCTGCTATACCACTCCTGGGCATATACCCAGAGGATTCCCCACCATGTAATAAGGATACATGCTCTACTATGTTCATAGCAGCCCTATTTATAATTGCCAGATGCTGGAAAGAACCCAGGTATCCCTCAACAGAAGAGTGGATACAAAAAATGTGGTATATCTACACAATGGAGTACTATTCAGCCATTAGAAACAATGAATTCATGAAATTCTTAGGCAAATGGATGGAGCTAGAGAACATCATACTAAGTGAGGTAACCCAGACTCAAAAGGTGAATCATGGTATGCACTCACTAATAAGTGGTTATTAACCTAGAAAACTGGAATACCCAAAACATAATCCACACATCAAATGAGATACAAGAAGAAAGCAGGAGTGGTCCCTGGTTCTGGAAAGACTCAGTGAAACAGTATTTGGCAAAACCAGAACGGGGAACTGGGAAGGGGTGGGAGGGAGGACAGGGGAAGAGAAGGGGGCTTACAGGACTTTCGGGGAGTGGGGGGGGCTAGAAAAGGGGAAATCATTTGAAATGTAAATAAATTATATCGAATAAAAAAAAAATAAAGACTAGAGTCAATGATTGAGCAGAATGAAGGAAAGAGGAGCTGAGAGGATTTGGGGGGGGGCAGAGAGGGAAGTGGGAGGATCTATAGGAGGAGAGAGGACCACCAGAGGAGGTAGAAGAGGAGGGAGAGAAGAAAGTCACAAGTTATGTGGGATAACATAGATGGGAATAGAGTAGGCTAGAGGGAGATCTGACAAATCTAGGAATCTAGGCATATAGTTTGTCTAAATACTGATTGAGTTGTGATTTCTTTTACTGGGTAATTGAGTTGGAAAACTAATGCAACAGGTACAGCAGAATGCTAGATACAATCCAAAAATTAATAGCACATGAAGTCCTTTATTCACTCCAGTTATTTAATAACAATTTGAATGTCTGAAAAGTCTGGTAAATGATTCTAAGTAAACAGTAGTGAATCTGCCTTCTCAGGCAGCTCACAAAACTAGCAACTCAGAGCAAAGCACACTCACTGAAAGCCAATGGACACTAGGCATTTGGCACATCATAAGAACTGAGGCTTCTTCATGACATTTAAATATATTAGGATACATCATCATAAAATTAGACTTGTGTTGACTTATCATGTAATTATATAATCATCCCAAATGACAAATCTTTCAATATCTGCCTGTGATAAACTGTCAGGGTATAAGATGTTTAGAGAGTTACTTACTTTACAATTTTTCACTAAGAAAATAGCAAACCTTGTTATTTGGAAAAATGAAAAGCAAGTCACACATAGTAAAACATTTTGCTATTTATAATCCAACACTATATTTTGAAATATAATGTCAGTATTAAAAGTTATTACAGGACTATATTACTTGTAAATTATGTACTTTCTCAGTAGAACTAAGATATAGTTAAATTTTTTTTTTTTTACAAAATAGGTAATCTTGGTAAGTTCCATGTAAAAATAAAGATATTTCATACAATAAAGGAGACAAAATTATTCTAATTATAATAACAGTTTTAGATAACTACTGAAAAGTACAAATGAGTTAGTGAAATGACATCTATCTCTTTTGACAGAGTCTCAATATTTAAAGACATCAATTCTCACAATTAACTTATAAATTGTGTGAGAAATAATTCTCTTGATGAATTTTGGAGGAAACACCAGAAAAATAATTACTAGGTTAATTTATAAAATAAATGGATGAGAATTGCCATCCATTAATATAGCAGAGTCAGAGTAATGAGAAACATAATGCAATGTGTACCTTGACCAGATATACAGTGTGTATGCTTTTAGTCACTTAAATGTTCTCTATTCAAGAACAGATAAAAGTTCTTGAAAACAGATAAAATAAGCAAAACATTAAGCAGTGGATTGATAGATGATGACAGCACATCAGATTGGAGGAGAAAATTCTTCCTAAGCAGTATTTTCCAAGGCAAAGTTTTCTTTACCCTTTTTAATGGAACTGTAAGTATTTAATAATATATATTTTAAAAGAAAAATGTGTATCTTTTATGCCCACTTTTCCGAGGCAAAACATCTTTTCTCTCTTTTTTATGCTTTCTTTCCCCTCCGTTTCCTCTTCCCTCTTCTTCCCTCCTCTCCTAGCTTCTCTGGCCCCCTCTTGCTTTCTTACAGCCACTTAGAATGAAAGAAAATAACTGCCAACATTGAAGTACAGGAAAATAAAACAGTTTTGTGCTTCAGACATATGCCAAATGGAACCGTAGCCAGTATTGGTTATGGAATACACACACACACACACACACACACACACACACACACACACACACACACACACACTATAAAACTGAAGAGAACCTGGTATATCACTGAGCTTAAGCTTCAGGTCTGAGAGGAGTGCCTCCATCTAGTATTCCTGCAGTACATATGAATAAAGTCTTTTTAAACTAGACAAGTTATCTCCCTGTCCGCACACACACACACAGGGTGGGAGTCATAACTGAAATCACACACAAAGTGCCAATACCATTTAGGAGTATGTAGCAGTTTCTTGTGTGCATCAAGACTAACATCCCTTTGTGATGCTTGTTGCGTTTGTCCCACCTTATGACTGATGAATATCGCATATTTAATTTCTGATTCTCACAGTTCTTTGTGGTCAATGGTTGCCCTAAGAGATTTTTTTCCTCTCTCACCATCTCCCTAAACTCTTGAAAAGGACAATAGACAGACAGAAAATCATCTAACTTCAACACCCTCAATTTGCTGTATGGTATAATTCTATATAAAGTCCTAAAGTCTGCTTGAGGTCAAACTCATGGCAAGTTTGGTGTTTGGGTTCTACAATCATATCAGTGTATTTGTATTCACTTAGATCTGTGAGCTAATAGGACTCGATAAATGTCTAGGACTTGAAGACATACATACACATAACCCCGAGTAGCAATCTTATCAGTTAGGGGTCCTGAAGTGCATATTATCTAGTCTCCTTTACCCAGATTTACTGGGTCCTAAGAAATGATTTGTTTCAAGTGTTTTGATTTGATTCCCAATTTAATCTTTCTTTGTTTTATTTCTCACTCAAAGACTTTTTCATTTTTATTTGTTTTCTCACTGAAGATGAGAACCTGTTGGTATTTTCAGTCTGTAAGTTCAGTTATCCTTGACCCTTTTCTTTTATGTGAAACAAAAGATTTAAAACTCATCTCTTTTTTAAACAAATATCTAAACAGCAACCAGGACATGAAGCCAACTTTTCATCTTCTGTGGTGTTCACCAATGACACTGTCATAATTGGGATCATCCAAGTTCATCCTGAAGGCTTCACCACCACATATAACAAGTCACTCTCCATCCCCTAACAGACAGCTGAACTCCCATCTCTTTCTGTACCCTGATGCAAACATCACATATTTTGTTGTTGTAACTTCCTTTTCTTATTTAAGCATTAAAATTATTCCTAATAACCCAGAATGATCTAATAAGACACTGCCTATGAACAATAAAAGTACAGTTGTTTATCACTTTATATTCACCCTAGGTTTCTTCATAAAATCGCCTTCTCTCTCACAGCAGTCTGTCATAGTAGGCTCAGTATACAAATGAAGAGCTTGTTCTTAAATTTTCAACTAATTTTATTGGAAGAATAATTTCCACATACAAGCTCAATAGACTGGGTGCTGTAGGGTCAAAGCTGTCCAAAGAAACAGAGGAAACAGAATGCAGATTGATTCACAAGAGCACAGTCATTACAGGATTTGCCTAACTTGATTATGGGGAAGAAGGCTTAAGATATGCTTAACATAACATGGGATTATACAAAATACAATAAATTCAACTCAACTCCATGGAAGGCTTATAGAGCTGGAGTTCCAGCTCTCAAGGGCAAGACAAGGTGGATGTCCCAACTTAAGAGAGCACCAAGGTTGCATTTTGTTTCTGTCCGTATCTTCAACAAACTATCAAGTGCTTTAGAGAGGATAGATATTTTTATGTAGTTTCCTGATTTCAAATGGTAATCTCTTTCAAAACTTCTGCACTGGCACACAAAGAAACAGTGGTTCATGAAGTGAATTAACTCATTTAACATGATTGAGAACATGACTGAGTCTGAAAGGCCACAGCTGCACATTGCTTAAACAGGAAAGTGAATTGCTGGGAGAAGAATTGAGCAGAAAGAAATGGAGCCTAGTTTATTGATCTGGGAAAATCACATATAGATGAAAGTTACCCAAAATATGGGGTAATAGGTAGTTTGGCTACAAAACAAAACACAGAATCACATTTCATTCAAAACTAGTTGTGATTTCAGAGACAGAGAAATGAGGAGGTATCTCAGCAGATAACATGATTTCAAATCTTCATCATCCATCCAAAAGCTACATGGGTGTTGGGTATTACCTATGTGTAACTCCAGAGATTAGGAGAAAGGCATAGAGGAAGCAGGCTAGAAGATTAGAAGAATCAATGAACTTTGAGTTCACAAGGAAGCCATGCCTTGGTAAGCAAAGTGGAGATACACTGAGAAAGATACCCAACATCAACCTCTGGCATCCATACATAGGCATGCGCATCTACATAATCATACCTACACACACACACACACATACACATACACACAAATAATTAGCAAGATATAATTTAAGAACTCACAAAAAATTAGCAAGATATAATTTAAGAGTTCACTATAATTTTGTGTAATATTATTATAGAGTATTTGAACAATATTTACTAAGATTCCTTAATGTAGACTTGTTGCTTATTCACAAATTCTCCATTTTATTAATTATTAAGATCCATCATGAGAAAATGCATGCCCTGGTTTACCTGTCAATTTGACACATTACAGGATTATCTGGTGTGAGAATATCAATTGAGGAATTACATAGTCCAGATATGCCTATGGACATACCTGTGAATTTTGCCTTGGTTGTTATTTGATGCAGGAGGTCCTGATCCTCTGTTGTAGTACCACAAGCCAGAGACAAGCAGCATCCTCCATGATTCCTGTTGCTTTTCATGGGTATTCTTTGGTCATGGATACTACTGACTTAGCAAGCATGCTGGCTTCAAGTTCCTGACCTCAACTTCTGCTTTTCCGTTCTTTAATAATTGAGTTTGATCTGGAATTGTTAGACAAATGAACTCTCTGTCTTTCTATGTAGCTTTTGTTCAGGTGTTGGTCAAGACAACAGAAATGAACATAGAACAATGTACAGGTGTATATGGTTGTATGTAGAAAACATTGCATTGTAAGATAGATACACAAATCTTATTTAAATAGCAAAAAGTAAACTATTTACTGGGGAGTCAGCAATAAAGGAAAACAGACAAAGGAATGAGTGACTAGATGGGGCAATGCTTTACTCAGAGAATACCTGCAAAGGGGTCTTTATAGGAACAACCCTGCATCTGATTACAAGCTAGAACTGGTATAGAGCAGAGGGAGAGACAGAAAAAGAAGGTTGTTTTCCCACAGTTGGCCATTGTTAGAATCACTGAAGTCCGATAAGTAATGTTAGAGAATCAATGTACATCTTTCCTGGCTTGCCTTTGCTTCAGATTCACAGGACCAGGAAGGTAAAACTCTAGAGAAACATGCTACTTACCTTGAAGAAATGAAATTATCACGATTAAGGGAATTTTTAGAGTTCAACCAAAACAAAAGCACTTTATGAAAACGGCATGACCCTAGCTACATTCTTCTGGGTTTTGTTGGTCTGTTTGATTTTTTATATAGGTAGAAAGGTATACAGTTGTCATGTTTTGCAGCAATTTTTTTCATGGGCAAGAAGCGACACACTTCCTCCAACAAGAATGACCCTTTAAGTCCTGCTTAAAGTGTTCCATTGCCTTCCTACATCCCAAAGTCTACATTCTTCCAACAAGCAGCATGGGCAGATCTGTCACCATAATACCCTACTCCCTGGAACATACATTTGTCTTAGTTAGTCAGAAGAGACACTATGACCAGGACAATTCTTATAAAAGAAAGCATTTAATTGGGACTTGATTAGAGTTTCAGAAGGTGAGACCATTATCATGATGGGAAACATGGTGGGATGCAGACAGACATGTTGCTAGAGAAGTTGCTAATAGTTCAAATCTGGATTCATAAGCAGCAGGAAGAGCCACACTGGGCATGCAATGGGTTTTTGCAACCTTAGAGCATATCTCCAGTGACACACTTCTTCCAACAAGGCCACACTTCCTCATCTCAAAGAATCCTACTCTATGGTGACTCAGCTTTCAAATATACAAGCCTGTGGGAGCCACTGTTCTTCAGACTACCACACTGTGAGGCTATATAGCTCTCCAGCTTATTAATGTCTGTCTAGCTAACTAACGTCATCCTCTCAAGATTTGAGAACCTAAAATCGTTAAAGAAAGGATGTATACTCAGTCTAGCTTCTTCCAGCTGACCATGGGAGTGTAGAGTGGTTTAGGGTGTCTGCTTTTTCTGATTTTCAGACACTGGAGGGCAATCAAGGGGGCCCAGATAAATGGAATTAGATTGTCTCAGGGCCATCTGACTGTGGATAAAGGCAACAGTTGACTACACAGGGAACAGTGATGTACAGTACCACTGCTAGCATTGTAATACATTTAACCCATTTTTATTATGAAAATTCAGAGATCATTAAAGTTGTTCGCCAATGGAATGATTGTGTTTAGTGTGATTTTAATCTAATTATGTAGACATTAAAGTAGAGGAGACATGAATAGAATTCATTAGGAATATACAATCAGTTGTATGTTTATGGTTACAAAAAACATGAGTGTCCCTTAATTTGGTTACAGCTGGATAGCTATGAATATTCAACCTGGCTTGTTGAGAGCCAATTCAGGCCTGTAAAGGCTGGGCAATTATTTGTTTATTCTATATTATTTGTTACACATTCCTGCTGTGTGTTTAAGACCATGCAGGTGGCCAAAATTAATCGATTTCATTTTAATATCAAGGCCAATGGAGAATCCGGTCTTTGGAAGTCTCTTGAAGTTGGGAGGAGACCTTGCTACTCTTACCTTGGCTTTCGAATTATTCCATGTTGTGAGAATGAGCCACAGCCCCACTTGCCTTCTTGGGAAGCACAAGGACTATGTCTGTCCGCATTCACTTGTCTGTAAATAATATTAATTATAGTCTACCAAAGTGGGGTCTCCACGGCCTCTCTGAACAGCAGTATAGATCCCTCACAAGACTCAGGCAACTCGGAAACTTTTGTGAGAGATGCCCCATAATCCCCTGGGGCCTAGTTGACCTTGGAGGGCAAGAGTCAAAATACTTCACATTTTCATCAATATTCACATTGGTTTAAGCCTCCATTTGAAATTATCAAACACTCAAAAAGTCTGTTTTAGCAGTCTGCCATTCAAAGATAGTGTAGGCCTCTGTAGGCCTCTGTAGGACTCAGAGTGTGCCATCCTACTTACAAGCCCAGATGGCTAGAAGTAAGAAAGAGGCAGTGGGATGGTGGTAGAAGTTCTCTTTAGCTCTTATAATTAGTATCGAGGTAACCACTGAGTAGTGAGTTACAGAAACTTAGGTGGTCATAATACATTTCTCCCAGCTGTCATTTTTTAAGTCTAATGGGCATGGAGCCAAGATGCTGGAGAGAAAAGTTATTTTGTTTCTAGAACAACTCACCATAATTACAGGAATTGCTACACTTGAAGCAAGATGGGATTTACAGAAAAGCTTGGCTGGGCTAACATTTACATTGTGCAACATGAAGACAATAGTTATTAAAGCACAGTTTAAACATGGAATGGTCTATAATGTTACTGTTAACAAACACGTTATAGATAAGGGTTTTTGCCACATCATCACTATGGCTATTAAAAATTGTAAGGTTCAAATATTTTATTAAAATCCTGATTAAAATTGTGATTGAACCCTAGTTTTCAAATGAGATTTCTTGGAAGGCTTGGCTTATTAATCTGTTTATAGTGAGATATGCCTTTAATCCATCCATAATTATTTGCTCTATTGTTTTTCTTTATCTTGTCATTGTGAATTTTCTTTCCTCTCTGAGAGATAGACACTGAAAAAGGCAAAAGTTTCTGCTGGAAGCTGTTTAATTCTACTTTACATTTTTGGTTATGAACCTAGCCTTTAATGGCTGAGCCTTTTTTCCAGCCCTTAATTCTGTTTTAATGGTTTCCTCCTGGTTGTTGAGTTTTTTAACCTTCAATCTGTATGTTCAGTCTATTTCTAAAACAAGAATTGTTTTAGAATGTGTATCCTAAATAGCTGAACATGATCACCAACTTTGAGATAATTAAATAGATATTACTTGATTTATTTCTGTTATATTTAACCAACTAGAGTATTAAAACCTGTCAAGTTTATCACTAACATTAAATGCATTTAAGCCATTTTCTCGAGAAAATTTAAAGAAAAACCAACAAACGCAAAAGAAAAATGACAAAGAAGAAATAAATTAAAATTACACGTAAATAGACCTAACATAATTTATGTTCTTGCACACATATATGTCGTCAACTTGACAATCTCTTGTCTTCACCTAGTGATATTTTGTAGACATATTTTCATGATTCTAATGAATAACTTTTCTTTCAAGGCAGGATGCTTTAAATGCAATATAGCTTAGTTTCAATGTTTGCTCATACACACCAAAATGTTTATAATGGTCATATATGAAAATCAGAGCTGCTTCTACTGTCTATTTACATCCTTTAAATCTAAATATTTACTCATTTTTATGAGAAAGTGTTAGCAGTAAAACAAGAAATACAATCTTCTCACTTATGTTCTTTTAGACAAGTCAATTCCAGATCATTAGCTTTTTCAGGTCACCCTGGGCAAGGGAAACATGCTGCTGTCCTTGTGTCCTGCGTTTGTGTCAGAGTGACATTCGTCTCTCCTTTGTCCCCAAGAAATCTTCTCTTGCAATTCATCAGCTCCTTGGGGACAAACAATGTGTTTTATTACTCCATATGGTGCATGCAACCTTAGCAAAGGATCAGCTAGAGTGCAATGCTTTCCCATGAATTTTCCACAAGAATGATTGAGACCAATGAACTTGCTGCCCAGGTCTCCTCCAGTTTGCATGGAGAACTCAGTCATTATCTGTGAGTCACTGTGACTTTTTGTGTGTTGGTGATCTTTAAACACCCATGTCTAGAGCAGCATAGGTATTAAAAAATAAACCTTTAAACCATGATTTTTGAAACCTTTTTATAGTCACCTAAAAACTGAATAAAAAAATCACTGATCACTTAATTTTAGCTCTCAGCTTATTTCTTATCTCAGACTTGTTGACATGTTTAAGGTCTCTTCAGCATCTGTGAGAATGGGTCTCTACTAAGTGTCTTGGACAACTGTGCCAGATTCAATCTCTCTCTGTTTTGATCTTAAAATCCTATTTGTATATCACGTTTAAATGATTCTGAGAAGTTGGCATACTAGTATAAGAATCAGGATATACATTGCTTTGCAACTGAGATACCACGTACTGTTTGGGATGCATGCCTAATAGCCTCTTACCTACGTATTCCTACCATTGTTTTGTTACTTATGCCAGAGTGCACTTGGCCTTTAGAGTCTGGTACACAGGGCCTCCTCATGATTTGAGAATGTTCATCCAGCTGCACTTGCAGGATTTATGATATCCAGAGACACTTTTAAAAACAAGTCCACTGTTCTGTTGTTCTTATGTAAGCATTTTAGCAAATGATAATTCGAAGTATGTCAGAAGCTGTTAGTTGAAATAAGCAAATATTTTTAAAAGAATTTTGAAAATACCAAGAAAGAACATTAGTGGTGAGCACAACTGGCTTCTTTTTAGTAAGATAATAATCTTCCAAAAGCAAGAATCTTAGGTTGCATAATAGGGTCTTTTAAAAACTGTTTATGTAGTTTTGCTTTAAGCTTTTGTACAATCCTTGGGTGGGCATTTGAAGACACCAACATCCACCTGCAGGGGGTTTGTGGATTAAGTAATAAGTGGGAAGCCTCCAACTGAGGCTTCGTATTTATCACTATCATCTTGATACAGAAAATATTCAGACTGGTAATGATTCTGGGATACCTGCTGTGGGGATTTCAGCCTCAATGTAACATTTAATAAAACATTATCACTAAACTTCAATGCAACTGTATTGATAAGAACTGCCTTCAGAAGATGTCAGGAGAGTGATCTATTGAAGTGCAGAACACAAACTCCAGAATAAGGAAATAAAAGGAAGATTCATGAGACTAGGCTTAAAATAATAAGAAATATAATAAAAGAATGAAAGTAAGGAAAAGCACAGATAGCGACCTACCTAAAACCCAACAATTAAAGAGATCAAATGAATTTGTGAATGAAAATCACATGTTGCAAGCAAGGGAAAAGAAAATGGGAGAAATACATTTCACCTTTCCAGCATAGAGCCCAACCATTCCGTACACCGGGTCTTGGAATACTGATTCAAGCAACAGCATGGCTGGGAAGTTCCTGGGTCTCAAGAAACTCAGAATCCTGCCTGTTTGCAGGTTGTCTCTCATGCTTGGGCTTCCCAGCCTCTGCAGGCCTCCTCTGTCAGCTACAGTTTACTCCTGAGCTGCATGTGTTGACTCTCTTTATTTGGATCCAGTACCTGTCAAAAGTTCAGAGTAATTGTGTCACCAGGGTCTTTGCCCTTTGATTATCCTGACATCTGCTCCAGCTGCTGGTTAGTGTAATTCCAAAGTGCTGACCTAAGCTCATGAATCCTATTGTGAGGAGCCAGGACTGCCTGAGAAACCACTCATCAGGAATGCATGTTTCAGCAAGAAGTTCTTTGGTGGGGGGGGGGAGGGGTGTCTCGGTTATTTGCAGGCATTGTTTGGGAATCTTACGATAACAATTTAGCACTTAATATTGTTTCAGAGAAAAGCTCCCTCCGCCCAGCCCAATAGATTGTCACTTAATTAACCTTTAGTGCTTCCTGTAAGAGGCACATCTTTAAAGTTTTCCGCTCTACTAGCTGTACATTGTTAGGGTTGTTTCTATCACTAACAATGGGCTAAAATGCTTACTTAAGAAATGCATTAACGCTTATAGGTCGTCTAGATATCATTTAGAATGTCATTATTGTTTCTAGTGGACTAAATACTCTGCATTTGACCTTTAAGTCTCTGTCACTGCTGGAGACCAAACTGACTAATGACTTCTCACAATGAACAATTATCGAATTAATATATTTTTTTCTTCTAATTCCATGGTGAATTATTAAATAAAGAGCCTATAATCTTGGCCAATATCAGTTCACATTTTGGGAGTTGTTTGAATTTATGCTGTGCTGCATTACAAAAGAAGAAAGAGTATCAAACTGTACTTCCAAGTGCTGACGAGAGTTTCTAGTCTTTAATGAAGTAAAACCTTCAGAGCATCACTATAATCAGAGAAAATAGCAATGATCAACTCCTCACTGATGATATTTTGTTTGGCCACTCTACTCTGAATTTGACCTTCAGATGTGATAGATGTGTTTTTCAGAAGCAAACAGTGTTTATTTTCTCACTTGTCCCCCTCATGAAACAACATACTTTAATATTTTAAGAATCTTTTAAAATAAATTTTAGTTAAGCATCAGCTGGTCCGTGGGACATATTCCAGTCTTAGTTGAGTTGCTCATAAAATTTTAAGAAGAGAATTAGACTCTGAATGTTGCTGATGCAGATGATACATTTTTTCTTATTCACTTCATCAATAAATATTTGTGACACAAGTGTGTGTATGAACCTTATAGATATTTCAAGGATGCAAAGTGAGGGAGATACTGACATGGGAGTTAAAGTATGGGGGAAACTATACATGTAATAACCCAAGGTTGAAATGTTACACAGTTAAATGAAAATTTAAATCAAAGTTGGAAGATATATAAGCTTACTATCATTGTTTTATACCCTAGATATTCACTTATCATGAGGGAATTTTAAATATTTTCACTCAAGCTTGCTTCAGAGCAGTTATTGCCAATGTTTCAGCCAGGAACCGTATATTTGTCTACACAGGGCAATTTCATTTCACAGTTTTGGAGGTCATGGAAGGTTGGCCATGTCACTTTTGAGCCTGAAACAGTTTCAGGTCACACCACTATTGGCATCACTTCCCTCTATTTTGCCTCATCTTCTAAACTCTATACTACCTCCCAGCAATACCACAGGACGGTGGCTGTCTTCACATATAGACTTTATTTGAGGGACACTTATGCCAAACACAGTAATCTATGTAAAATAGAGGCAGAGGCAAAGATTTGTCCTGATGGCTAGATATTCTTTTGGAAGAGTCTAAAACTGAGAGGACAGAGATCCCACCAGAAATAGTCTGGCTTCAAGTTCACAGGGTAGGTTGATGGACAAAAGACCAGACATAACAGCCAGCAAATACAAAATTGGCGATTCTAATGAATGCAAATTATTTTATATTATATAACTTGTATGATATAAAGGAAATGAACTATTGAACAACTACCTCAAAGTCATATGTCTGTGATTTGAACCAATGCCAAACACACTAAAAAAAAACAAACCAAACCAACAACAACAAAAACCAAAGACCATATAACCCTTATCATTATTGAATAAGTATTTTTTATCCTTTTATGTCAAATAGTAATATTCTAAAATAGAAAAATAAATGGAAACAAAGTATAATCAAGCAACTTTTCTCTCTTTCTTGTTTTCTTTAATTGCATTAACACGCCTGCCTTCCTCTTGGTTCCCTCTCTTCCTCTCTCTCTTTTCTTTCATTTGGTTTTATTTTTATAAATGTAACTGTAAAAGTAAAATGGAAACAACCTTTAGTTTCTATTTAGACTTAGATGATAAAAATAAACAAACAACAACAACAACAATAATGAACACAGCAAAACTTTTCATTCTTCTTTGCATGTAGGCCATCTCATCTCAGGTTTTATGTTTTTGGTTCTGTTTTAGGTCTGTTTATTGTTTCAATCCCTTCTTGTCCTAATAGGAAATATGTATGTTTTATAAAAGTGAGTTTGTTAGAATCATTTAAGAGATTACTTTTCAAATTTTTTATTTTTTTTATTTTTTTTTATTAATCATTTTATTTGTTTACATTTCAAATGATATCCTCCTTCCTGGTTTCTTGTCCACAAATCCTCCATCCCATTCCCCCTTCTCCCCCTCCCCTTTGTCTCTATGAGGGTGCCCCTTCACCCACTCACCCACCACTTCCACCTCACTGCCCTTGCATCCCTCTACTCTGGGGCATCAAACTTCCACAGGACCAAGGGCCTCCCCTCCCACTGATGTCAGATAAGGCCATCTTCTGCTACATATGTATCTGGAGACATGGATCCCTCCATGTGTACTCTTTGGTTGTTGTTTTAGTTCCTGTGAGCTCTTGGTGGTTCGGTTAGTTAATATTGTCCTTCCTATGCGGTTGCAATCCTCTTCAGTTCCTTCAGTTCTTCACCTAGCTCTTCCACTGGGGTCCCTGGGTTCAGTCCGATGGTTGGCTCTGAGTATCTACTTCTCTATTTTTCAGGAGCTTGTAGAACCACTCAGGGAACAGCCCTACCAGTTTTCTGTCAGCAAGCACCTTTTGGTATCAGCAATAGTGTGGGGGTTGGTGTCTGCAGATGGAATGGATCCCTAGGTGGGACAATCTCTGGATGGCCTTTCCCTCAGTCTCTGTTCCGTTTTTTTGTCCCTGTCATTCCTTTGGACAGGAATATTTGTGTTAAAATTTTTGAGATAGGTGGGTGGCCTCATCCTTCGATTGCTTGCCATGCCTATCTACTGGAGGTCGTCTCTACAGCTTGTACCTCCTTTTCGGGTATATCAGCTAAAGTCATCACCATTGGCTCCTGGGAGCCTTTCACTTCCCTGGAGTCTGGGACTTTCTAATGGTTATCCCCAGTTCCTGCTACATATTTCCTTCAATTTCCTGACCCTCTGTAATTTCTTCTGTCCTTTCCAATATTTGATCTTGACTCCCTTTTCCCCTTCCCCTCCTCAATCCTTCCCAGATCCCTCCCTCCCCTACTTCCTGTGATTATTTTGTTCCCCCTTCTATGTGGGATTGAAGCATTTACACTTTGGTCTTCCTTCTTCTTAAGCTCCATACGACTTGTGGGTTGTATTGTGGGTATTCCGAATTTGGGGATAATATTCACTTATCAGTGTGTACATACCATGTGTGTTCTTTTGTGTTTGGGATAACTTACTCAGGGTGATATTTTCTAGTTTTATCTATTTGCCTGCAAATTTCATTAAGTCATTGTTTTTAATAGCTGAGTAGTACTCCATTTTGTAAATGTATACGGCCTTTTCTGTATCCATTTTTCTGTTGAGAGATATGTGGGTTGTTTCCAGCTTCTGTTTATTATAAATAAGGCTGCTATTTTATTATTCATTAAGATCATTTGTGATTACTTTAAACTTTTGGAGGAATATATGCACCTTTTCACTTTATTTGTTTAAATCCAAATCTAGTGAGAGAACAATGTATTTTTCTTAGTGTTTTCAGACTGTCTACTTTAGCAACTAGTTTTATTTTGGAAAATTTATTCACAAATACATTATTTTTTAGCATTTATCCATATCATTTTATTAGTCTTTCTAGACAAATATATATTTCAATCAAATAAAAAATATATACATATGATTTATATTTTCAGAATTAACCTTTGTCTTAGGTGGGACTTTCTGGACACCCAGTCTAGAGGAAGAGACGTGAATGACACAGATTTTTGGAAATAAACTCTGGGGACTCTTGGAAATAAACTCTGGGTAAAGTACTTCTAGGTAGAGTTCAACTGTGAGCCAGTTCCTGGGAAATGGCTACAAAGATCCCATATAGGTGACATACGTGTCATATTCATGTTAGCCTTCAGGGTGGTCATTAGACAGTTGATGTCACAGGCACAAAATAACAGTAACTGCATTGAATGAAAACTGAAATTTGATTTTCCAGTGAATCTAACATTTGCTACTTTGTTAGATAGATGCATGCTATGTGTAGATAATTTCTGTGGATTTTTTTACATTGCCAAAATTTACTTCTCCAAATCCAAAAAAAATTAGAAATACCTTTTCCTATATGCAGAGTTTTGTTTGCTTGGTTTGTTCTTGCAATCCTGAAAATTGTGTTGAGGACCTCACACATGCTAACTGTGTGCCCTAACACTGAGTTACATCTCCAGTGGCATGCATGAAATCATTCTAACCCAGTGACATAGTCTACTTTATAAGTAGTGTTGCGTCTATGTCTGTTACTATAAATTATATCGAATAAAAAAAAAAAGAATGTACAGTAACATAGTAAACTTTTGAAATTTTATTTTCATGGTTACACTAGAATAACTAACAATAAAATACTATTTTATGCAGTCTTCTAAGATTATAAAGAAAAAAAAAAGACAATCACTTTACTTTTTCCATAAAAGTAACCATTGGTCATTTTCTTTGTTTGGAAATAAATACCTTCTACCACATTTAGTAACTGAAAGAGAGTGACTGTATCACCTCACCATTAGTTAACCATTCATTAACTGCACAGAAGGCCCAACTCCAGCCTGGAATGAAATCCAAAGGCAAGCTTTAATTTTCTCACTTCTTGGCTTAAGGATTTGAGAAACACATAACATTTGAAGTCCCTGTTCCTCATCTTAACATAGGCAAAACATATTTTCTGTCCATCATGATTCTCCTGAAGGTCAAATGATATAATATTCTCAAAACATAAATCAATGTATGCATGTTTTAAAACTGAGCTGTATAGTCAAATATCAACAACATTGCAAACTGTAGAATTTTTTTCTTATGAACCTCATTGGTAACAATTGGAGCATGTGAACATAGTCCAGCAATTGGGGGAACTGGAAGAGGATTTCTTGTTCCATCAGTGGAAGATGAGCCCTGCCTGTTCAGAGGAAATGGGGTGTCTGGTAATTGAGGTAAGAAGAGTTGACCAGGTGCCTGGAATGGGAAGCTACTAGCATGAATGTGAGGGGTTTTCAATAAATAGACAATGACTTAACTATGTGGATAAAGTTAGGGTTAAAATGAGAGCAACTTCCAGTGTATAGCTGTGGGTGGGGCAAGAATGCTTAGTGGAAGGATTGGAATGGCTCTGTAGCCAAGAAGATGATTGGGGGTGTCAGATGAATGCAAGGGAGTCTTTTGAGGCATGTTAGGAATTCTGACTTTAAGAAAACTGGAAAACCATATAAAAGGATTCACGCTAGCATCTGTTCCGGATGCTATAAATAGGGTTTTCTCTACCTATTGACAGTGTTTATTATTCTGGTGCATTTTTATTTGTTTTTAAAATTAAGAAAATTTATTTGGAGAAGTAAAGGAAGAGGAGCAAGAATGCAAATCTTAAGTGGATGAAACATGGGTCAGGTCAAGTGTCAACCCAAAACTTGGGAATAGGTTTCTCTCTCATTCTCTCTCTCTCTCTCTCTCTCTCTCTCTCTCTCTCTCTCTCTCTCTCTCTCTCCTCTCTCTCTCATTTGTTTCTAAGATTGAAAGAAAAATTGAGGAAGAATAAAATGCTGTAAGTTGTGAAAGGTATACAAAATTTCAATTTTCATGACCCTGAGTAAAACTCTGTTGGGACATAGCCATCCTTGTTATATTATGTTGCTATTCTGCAAAGACCTCATGCTTGCAAAGCTTGGACTGTTTATTATCTTGTACTTTAAATCAGAGTATGACACAGATGGTGAATTTACCAGGTGCTGCTAAGCTTTGCATCATAGCAGCAACTAGACAAAGACTAGCAGCATCTACGCATGAATCTACATGGCTTGGTTCTAGGATGCACGGTAAACTCACTTGTATGATACAGGGTCTGTTCTTATACTTTGGTGGGAGAGACAGAAGGTAATAATCCATGTATGTAATAGGTATGTGGAAGTGGAATGTATCCTGATTTAACATAGTTTATTCTCTATTAACAGGAAAGACATTCTGGAGAATGCAACATATGAGTTAGTAAATGGACCATAAAAGGTCTTGGGAAAGCTTTTATGTGGGCTATGGATTGGAAGAACAAGTTGAAGCAGGCCTGAACCAGGTACTGAGTATGTTTAAGGGAGCAAAAATCCTTATGACTGAAGCACAGTGAGGAAAAATATCAAGAGATATAATACAGGTTTCATGTTCAGGATTCTGTGGATATAAGGGAAGCTTGGGAAGACTTCCAAAATAGTGACTGGATGAATATACCTTTAAAAAGAATGCTGGTCTTCTAAAGAATATCTGTCTTGGACAGTAACATGAGAAATATATTGGATTTGGAAGATAGACAACGGTTAAGTAAGCCTAAATCAATGAAGAGAAGGATCTGATAGAGGGGGAGGTGGACGACAACAGGTATAGGCAACCTGTGGTAGAGGTGAGTCTGTGGGAAGGACAGACTTCCAGAAGCTTCTTCTAACTAATAGCTGACTCACTAAATCACAGATCTAAGGAATCACTGAGTAGATTTTTTTTTTTTACCAACATCAAACATATTGTAGGGTATCCTACCACTAACCATTACACAAGTGTGCCTCTCCTTCCCTTTCTACTTTCTTTCTCCTGTTAAGATCTGCCTCTTGTTTCAGACTTTAAGAACATCCTGTGGTTAGAGTAGGGTTCTGTGAATGCGCTCAGTCATGCGATGACTCTGCCCCTGACCTCCTCTTTCTTTCCTCTAAGCATTTATTCACTTTCTTCTCTACCTCTTTCCTGCACCTACATCTTTCTCAAGTTTTATTTCTCACTCTTTCATTTCCTCTCCCCTCACCTGTACCTCCTACACCACTCTCTCTCTTTTCTATCTCTCCTTTAATTATACCCACTGTAATGTCTTCTAGCTGTGAGGCTAAGTAGAAAACTACATTCATATAAGATAATTGAATATATATATATATATATATATATATGCAAATAGATATGTAGACAGATAGTTATATTTCTGTTTCTTTAAGTTTTGTGACAGAAGACAACTCAGGGTAAGTTTTATTTTGACTTGTATTTCCAAAGCAATAAGAATCATCACTGTGGGGATGGCATGGTATCAGGCAGGTGAATGTGGCACGAGGAGCTAGAAGATAACTCATACAGAAAGCAGTGAGCCAGGAGAGGAAGTTGGGTGAGAATATGAAATCCTGCCCGGAGTACCCAGGAAATGACTTTCTCCAGCTTGGCCTTACTTTCTAAAGGTTCCATGACCTTTCCCAACAACATCACTGGTTGGGAAGCAAGTGTTCTAATTTATAAGCCTATAGAGGAAGTTTCTCATTAAAACACACAAAGATAGGCAGAATCATGATCTAGGCTGTATAAACAGATTGGTTGAGTTCTACGTGAAATTTTATGAATCTTTGTTTTAATAAACCCTTTTTCATATCTGAGGGTCTCTCTCTCTCTCTCTCTCTCTCTCTCTCTCTCTCTCTCTCTCTCTCTCTCTCTCTTGCCTCCTCTCCCATTTGCAAATGATTCTCCACATCATTTCCTTTGTATTAATAATGTAGTAAAACATTGGTTATTTCAAGCTGCATGGTTTTTGCTTGTGATTTACATCTGTGGTTCATCATGGTCCACTTTCTTTTCTGAAGAAATGAAAGTAATTTTTAAAGTTATGGGGAAATGGTTTTCCAACCTATGAAATTAGACAAAAGATATATTTCCAAATGATAATAGTCACTTACTTCTCTACTAGTATTATTATACTGGCTCTTGTTGGTCTAAAAATTTCCCTTAGGAACTTCTACTTTCACGCTATATAAGTAATATCTGGCATCTGCGTCAAACTATGATTAGGACACCACAAGGGAGGGAGGAGAGCTTCAGACAAACTGAATTTTACTTTAGGGCCAGTCATGAAAAGTGGAGATAATGCCAGGTGGTGATAATGACAGATAAAGTTTCTGTCACCTTCCTGGGCTAGTTTATTGCTCTTTGAGTTACTTCTCTATCCCTGCTTTTGTTCCTCAAAGTTAGGTTTTAGAACATTTATATATCTTCTATGTTCTGTTTCCTTTGCTTCTTACTTGAGATTCTGACTGTATCTTCAGAACCACCCTGACAGTCTGCTTTTGGTTGATTTTCCCTCAGATTCAGGCTTTCAGACCTTATGCTGGGTTTCAGGGTTGTCTCAGTCATTCTCTGATGTGATAACCTGCTGGTGGCCAGCACATATCAGAGGCACAGCACTAGAATGTGAATACACAGCTGCCCATTTAGTTGAGTCCATAGCTCAAGAATGTAACTATCATCTCATCTACATTAATACTCAAATCCTCATGGCCACAGCACAACTGAATTTTCTCCCATATATCTAGACTCTTGTGCCATCCTCCATATTGTGGCTACTACCTAACCCACAGTGCTAACATACCTCATATGAGAACAGCTTAATCCTAGTCAATCAAGACTAAATGACAGTGTGTTAGAGGAGCAGAGAGAGATGACACAGGGTGACAAAGTACAGTTTATTGAGGGACTCACTGATAGCATAATGACTCTGGATAATGCAACCCCAACTAGATGTTGAAGAATAATATGGACCAGGACTGTGGTCCCGTATGTTAGCCAGGCAGACAGGGACTACATTCATGATAGAATAGACTTCATTTACTTTCAACTCACAAGGCACATCAGTAGTCCTAGTGCTATTCCTAGTTGTAAAGCTCACACATCGCGCCAATGTTTTGTCTCTTTTTAGTGTGTTTGGAAACTATGTGGAGAAAACCCATTAAGAGTTACTCTAGGAACAACCAAAGCAGCTAGTTACAATTCAAGCTGCTTGTAGTCATGGCTAGCTAAATTCATACAAGGCTTTGGAGTTCGACACAGCATGCCAACTGGCCGGTGTCTTCCAGTCACATTGGTTTTACAGAAGCATTCTCAGTGGTTCCTTACTGTTCCTGAAAACAGTACTTCCCTCTGAGCTGAAGACCACAGAATGCTGGATCTATGTGGAATTGTCTTCTAAGATCACACACACACACACACACACACACACACACACACACACACACACACTGTTATATGTAGCTTTAGGTAAGTAAAATAAGATAATGGCTGTTTCAAACATCCTTTGTGTTATTTTGCCCTCCTCGCTCTTTCTCCCTTTTCTCCCTCAATATTGACCTTCCCCACCTGTTCCTCACTAAAGACCCTCCTATTTTGCCCATTTCCTACTTCATTTAGCATTATTCCTGCTAGAGGGAAAATAGCCCTGCTTGATTCTCAATGACAGGAATGTGGGAGAGTGGAGCTGCAAAACTGTTTCAAAATGTCATAGTGTTAGTCACATGACTCTAGCATTTACACAATTTCAAGGCTGGCATATCTGGTTGAGGATTAATATTAGGTCTGTGGTGACGTTAAGTTGTGATTATTTGGTTAGCCTGAAATATGGTTGCATATAGTCTCAGGAATTCCATTTCTAGTTATGCATACAAGTAGACTGGACTTCAAATTACAGGGAAGAAATGATCTCCTTGTGGCATACACACTTCTTTTTTCTCATATTAAATTGATACTTTTTTGTCAAAAACCAGGTGGTCTGAATGGTTCAAGGGAATATTATCATTGGTGACCCTGCCTTGCTTAATAGGAAGGCCTTCACAGAGGGCTTGTGCCCTGAGATCAAAGGCTCCCAACAACAGCTATGCTTCCAATTGCTTTCGTGTCTCCCTCCTTCCTGACAGATGCCTATTGGTGATAAACTTTCCTTGTATCTTTGGTCTTCCTTTCCTGAGTGTATGCCCTACAGACTTTGGATTTGTTTAGCTAGAGTCCTAAATATGCTCATTTCTGGTGTAAGTGCATGGGCTTTGCAATGGTTTATCTGGCTGAACTGTAACCAACAGATGTCTATGAAAACCACCTTGGATCTCCGGCATTGTTTCCCCATTGTCTTATGGCTCACAATACCAAAATTCTTTCCTCGTGGTGAAAATCTTTCCTTGTGGGGAAAATGTCCTCAGATGCTGCCATCAGAGTTCCTCCGCATACTTCCCTGGATTTTATCTACCCAAACCATCTACTTCTTCCCGAAGAATATTTCTTAAACAAATTCTTATAATAACACCTCTGTCAGATGGCAGCAGGTATTCTGTGAGAGGTGTTGCCCAGCACTGTGGTGAATTGAAGATTTTCACAGTGATTTAAAGATTCTGCAGCATTAGAGAAGAGTTCTCTTTTTCTTTTTCTTGATTTTTAAATAGTTGAATGCTGAAGCAATTTGACTAAATTACATGTTTCAAGAGATTTGGTATCAAAATTGATCATGAATGTCAATGCAGAATTCATGGATGGCTGGTGTATAAGAAATCATGAAATATGGCTGAGTGACCAGAAGGTAATGTACGTTTTCAGGTGGCAAAAGTCTATTTGGCAAAAATACATTCCACGAGGGGTATAATGACTGGACTGAAAAAAAAAGATATTAAAGATTTTTTTTAAATCAAAACAACCCTAAGATTTCATCTTACACCAGTCAGAATGGCTAAGATTAAAAATTCAGGAGACAGCAGGTGTTGGAGAGGGTGTGGAGAAAGAGGAACACTCCTCCACTGCTGGTGGGGTTGCAAATTGGTACAACCACTCTGGAAAGCAGTCTGGCGGTTCCTCCGAAAACTGGGCACCTCACTTCCAGAAGATCCTGCTATACCATTCCTGGGCATATACCCAGAAGACTCCCCACCATGTAATAAGGATACATGCTCTACTATGTTCATAGCAGCCCTATTTATAATTGCCAGATGCTAGAAAGAACCCAGGTATCCCTCAACAGAAGAGTGGATGCAAAAAATGTGGTATGTCTACACAATGGAGTACTATTCAGCCATTAGAAACAATGAATTCATGAAATTCTTAAGCAAATGGATGGAGCTAGAGAATATCATACTAAGTGAGGTAACCTAGACTCAAAAGGTGAATCATGGAATGCACTCACTAATAAGTGGTTATTAACCTAGAAAACTGGAATATGCAAAACATAATCCACACATCAAATGAGGTACAAGAAGAAAGGAGGAGTGGCCCCTGGTTCTGGAAAGACTCAGTGAAGCAGTATTCGGCAAAACCAGAACGGGGAAGTGGGAAGGGGTGGGTGGGAGGACAGGGGAAGAGAAGGGGGCTTACGGGACTTTCGGGGAGTGGGGGGGCTAGAAAAGGGAAATCATTTGAAATGTAAATAAATTATATCGAATAAAAAAATTAAAAAAAAAAAGAAAAAAAAAGAAAAAAAATAGGCAAATTTAGTAATTTTAAACATGTTTATGTCTTCTAGTTACATTGGTTTTTGAGCCATTACTATTAATCCACAGGGTGCCCAAGCCAATCTGCGTTAAAGCTACTCACTTCTTCTTTGTAAGTTTCTCTTCATCAGAACACACACACACACACACACACACACAAACACACACACACACACACACAAGCCCTTTTCAATTAAATCCTAATTTCCATCTTTAAAAGTGAAGAGTTAAGCCCTCTGGGGAGCAGTAATTTAATATGTCTAGAGAGAGATTCATCTGGCCTCAGATGTCCGTTTTGTTCTGAGTTAAATGTGTTAATATACACAGTTTACCATTTACATAGCAAGTGACTATGCAAGATGAATTATTTATTGTGTGACAACTACCTAATGCCCATTGTGCTATCAAATGCAAAACCATTTTTTAGTTGACCTCTATGTAAATTTGCATTATAGAATTCATTACCTTTATGTCTAAGTCACACTGGAGTTATGTGCTGCTATCTCTTAGAGAAGTTGCAGGTTACTCCTGCTCTGATTTAATTGTCATTCTCCTTGTAAAAAAAAAAAATAAGCCGGGGTCTAAAATGGAAGAATTACAGGAACCCCAGACAGGCAGCCCAGGAAAAGCCTCTCCTTTGATGCAGGGAGTAAGGTGAGAGAGAAAGACAAGCCCAAATTTAATTAAAATGTTATGAAAGCTAGAAACCTGCACAGGAGACAAAGTAAAGGGAGCAGGGTTTGTGCCTCCTGAAGTGTGAATGCTGCCAAGGATCACCAAGGTAATAAAATTCAAGCTGCTTTCCCTAGGCAGCAGGTGACCCCATCCTCAGCAGAGCGCCCTGTGTTTACATTCAAGGGGAACTGTGGAGAAGACTTCTTAAATAAGAAATTGCCTCATTTCCAATTTATTCTTTAGTCTCCAGAATGTAATTTAATTCATCTTTGCAGTTTTCACGTGGCCTTTCAAACTATTCATCTCTGGATTATCTTGCAACCTCTAATAATGTGGTTCATCAGGGAGGTTGGGGCCTCTGAGTGAAGCCAGGCTAAGACTAGTCCTGACAGGGCAGATAGCAGACTAATTACCCACCTTGTTGGGGAAGCAGTACAATAGGGACTAGAAGTCTCTGGTATTGAAATGACTGATGGGAAGCCTTTAGAAGCCCGAGACTGTAGAAATCTACCCTGTTAGATTCATAGGCAGGTGCTTGGGGCTCTGCAAATTGGATGGTCTCAGGATTTGCTTTGCTTGTGAGATTTTTTTCCCTTTTTGTTACTTTCAAATTCCAGCTGGACTGCAAATACTGCAAGAAAATCCTTTCTTATTATTGGCATTTTGGTCCTTCTATTTCCCATCTCACCTGGAAACATCAGTGCAGAGGAGTGAGAAAATGAAGAGAACAATGGGAAACGTAATAGAAGTGCGCTGAGCCCTCTCAGAGATTTACCATGGATTGCACACGAAGTTTGAGACACCCCCAGGCTCCACTGAAGTCAACCCAGGCTGATATTTCTCTTTAATATAACTCCAAAACTTGCTCCTTTGTGAGAGAAACCATTTCCTATGAGATCTGTTAGAAACTTACACAGTGACAAAGCTTCATTAGCCTTTCTTATTGGGTTAGATAATTTATATTGGGTTAGATAATTCATATTGGGTTAGATAATTGGGTTAGAATGAATTCTAGCTCATTGCCTGAACTAGAAGGATTTTTCTTCAGTAAATGAAAAATTTGGATTAATTATTCATATTATAACCTAATTCTTTACTCCCGGGAATATGATCTGGGGACAGGCTATATTAGTACCATCTAGAACCTTTTTAGAAAGGTTCAGAGTGAACATGAAATCAGATTCTTAATGGCAACATCATCTTGTTTACTTGTAACTTCTTTAAAGAATAAGTCTTTGGCATCGAGACTGATGATCATCATTTATTTACAGTTTTTAATCCATTTATTATTTTTTCAACTGTCATCTATGTAGTGACAATGTACTTATCAGTTCTGATATGTGAATATGTTTTTGTTTTAATCCCAGGTGTGGGGATAAGAAGCTGCTTCCTGGTAGGTGCTTAGGATTTGCCTCTTGCACTAGCAGGGTCATCATTTTTGCCAGAAGCAGATAGTTTAATTCTGGGGACTCTAGACAGAGTATAAATGGGAAAGCTCAGAGAAGGCCTGAAAAGGGTGAAGGCCCCCTTCAGCTCCTCACTGCTGTTGCTGCAGTTTGTCAAGTGTTCATGAGCAAGGAGACAAGATGAAAAAGTCGGCGATATCCTGCCTACAAAAATTGGACTTGCTCCAAAAACTCAACATCCTTAATCAGCAAGAAGTAACCTAAAGAGGGCTCTGACCCCTTTCCCCTCTAACTTTTCTTCTCTCCTACTTAGTGTTGGGGGTTGGAAGGGATTTGTGTGGAATAAAGGCTAGAAGGGAGGTATAGAAAGCCAATAAAATAGCCAAAAGGCAAAAACAAAATCTGTCAACACATCTATGAGATTGAGACAAGGGAGGGGTGCTGGGCTGAGACAGATGTTGAAGGCTCTTCAGCTATTGGGTCTCTGTTACCCCAGAGCACTATGAAATACCGAACAAAACACTAAGCAATCTCATCGTCGCACTGTGTACCGAGATGGAGTCTATGTGAGGTTAAGTAGCTTACTTTGGGTCACAGAGCTTGTTAGTGCTAATGCTGGGTCTATAAGCCAGATGGTTGGAGTCCTAGTTCAGTTCCCTTTAATACTGCTTCGTACTGACACTGAGGATTTACAATAAGCCTTCGAACAAAAAAATAAAGCTCTGTCTGAGACTGAAGTTATTATCCAGGCTTCTTCATTTCCCGGACAGTGAACAGCATTTAAACACCTGTCCTTGTTTAAGAGTGATTGGGTACATTGTATGTTTATGGCTGTGGTAATTTACCCTATGCATACTATTGCATTTATAGAACAAAATGGGGCTTACACGCATACTTCCTGTTCTGATTATAAATGTTTACTTAAAAGATGGTTCTGATTCAATGCTGTAAAATCAATTCTAGGCCTCCAGAGGGCCTCTGAATATTTTACTCTATGGGTCAAGAAGAGGAAGCAGGCTTTGGGTGGTATTATAGACTGAACACCATGGCCCTGCAAAATGCATATGTTGAAGCCTTAAGGCTAACATGGCTGTATTTGGAGATGTCTGCTTTAGTAGCAGATTTAGTTTAGATGAAGGTCTAAGTGGCAAAGCCCCAAAAATATTCCTATTGGCCTCATAAAGTGATACCAGAGTTTCCTTCCTACCGCTCTGCTCTCCTTCCCCACCTCTCTCTCCTCTTCTCTCCCCACTTCTCTTCCCCTCCACTCTCCTCTCCTTCCTTTCTTTCCCATTCCCTCTTCTTATGCACACATAAAGAGGCTATTAGAGCCACAGTGAAAGTCTTAAAAATGAAACCCACTTTTCTGAAACCGTAATCTTAGAAGACTTCCCAGCTTCTAAAATTGTGTGAACTGAATTACTTTTACCCAGGCCATCCAATCTATGAATTCTGTTATGATGTCAATACAGATTATTAAAGATGGCATGTCTTCCATTCTCATTTATAAATGAAATCAGGACATCATAATGAAAACGGAATAATAAGAAAAACCATCATTTTATAAGTGACTACATATCAGAAACCCCCCAAGCATTACACTATTATGATTTATGTTCATTGCCTATTTATCATCAAAGCAAAGCTTCAAGACAAATTCCTGAGGAGAGAGAGGATATTCTTGTCCTCCCTGGAAGATCCTAGTGTAATGCTCAGCATGTGACAGGCCCAGAGATGCCATTACTATACTCAAAGTTACAAGAATTTCCCAAGTTTGTGCATTAGCTAAAATTCAAATCTAGAAATCCTTTCCTAAAGCTCATCCTGGTATGTTGAAAGTAATGACCTTAAATTATTTTTCTCACTCCTAAAAGACCTCTATGAAAAGTGACACTTCATGTAGAAGGAGAATGTACTTTGGCACTTTTTTTTTTATTATTATTCGATATAATTTATTTACATTTCAAATGATTTCCCCTTTTCTAGCCCCCCACTCCCTGAAAGTCCCGTAAGCCCCCTTCTCTTCCCCTGTCCTCCCACCCACCCCTTCCCACTTCCCCTTTCTGGTTTTGCTGAATACTGTTTCACTGAGTCTTTCCAGAACCAGGGGCCACTCCTCCTTTCTTCTTATACCTCATTTGATGTGTGTATTATGTTTTGGGTATTCCAGTTTTCTAGGTTAATATCCACTTATTAGTGAGTGCATACCATGATTCACCTTTTGAGTCTGGGTTACCTCACTTAGTATGATATTCTCTAGCTCCATCCATTTGCCTAAGAATTTCATGAATTCATTGTTTCTAATGGCTGAATAGTACTCCATTGTGTAGATATACCACATTTTTTGCATCCACTCTTCTGTTGAGGGATACCTGGGTTCTTTCTAGCATCTGGCAATTACAAATAGGGCTGCTATGAACATAGTAGAACATGTATCCTTATTACATGGTGGGGAGTCTTCTGGGTATATGCCCAGGAGTGGTATAGCAGGATCTTCTGGAAGTAAGGTGCCCAGTTTTCGGAGGAACCGCCAGACTGATTTCCAGAGTGGTTGAACATTTGCAACCCCACCAGCAGTGGAGGAGTGTTCCTCTTTCTCCACACCCTCTCCAACACCTGCTGTCTCCTGAATTTTTAATCTTAGCCATTCTGACTGGTGTAAGATGAAATCTTAGGGTTGTTTTGATTTGCATTTCCCTAATGACTAATGAAGTTGAGCATTTTTTAAGATGCTTCTCCGCCATCCGAAGTTCTTCAGGTGAGAATTCTTTGTTTAACTCTGTACCCCATTTTTTAATAGGGTTGTTTGGTTTTCGGGAGTCTAACTTCTTGAGTTCTTTATATATATTGGATATTAGCCCTCTATCTGATGTAGGATTGGTGAAGATCTTTTCCCAATGTGTTGGTTGCTGATTTGTCCTCTTGATGGTATCCTTTGCCTTACAGAAACTTTGTAATTTTATGAGGTCCCATTTGTCAATTCTTGCTCTTAGAGCATACGCTATTGGTGTTCTGTTCAGAAACTTTCTCCCTGTACCGATGTCCTCAAGGGTCTTCCCCAGTTTCTTTTCTATTAGCTTCAGAGTGTCTGGCTTTATGTGGAGGTCCTTGATCCATTTGGATTTGAGCTTAGTACAAGGAGACAAGGATGGATCAATTCGCATTCTTCTGCATGCTGACCTCCAGTTGAACCAGCACCATTTGTTGAAAAGGCTATCTTTTTTCCATTGGATGTTTTCAGCCCCTTTGTCGAGGATCAAGTGGCCATAGGTGTGTGGGTTAATTTCTGGATCTTCAATCCTGTTCCATTGATCCTCCTGCCTGTCACTGTACCAATACCATGCAGTTTTTAACACTATTGCTCTGTAGTATTGCTTGAGGTCAGGGATACTGATTCCCCCAGATTTCCTTTTGTTGCTGAGAATAGTTTTAGCTATCCTGGGTTTTTTGTTGTTCCAGATGAATTTGATAATTGCTCTTTCTAACTCTGTGAAGAATTGAGTTGGGATTTTGATGGGTATTGCATTGAATCTGTATAGTGCTTTAGGCAAAATGGCCATTTTAACTATATTGATTCTACCGATCCATGAGCATGGGAGGTTTTCCCATTTTTTGAGGTCTTCTTCCATTTCCTTCTTCAGAGTCTTGAAGTTCTTGTCATACAGATCTTTCACATGTTTGGTAAGAGTCACCCCAAGATACTTTATACTGTTTGTGGCTATTGTGAAGGGGGTCATTTCCCTAATTTCTTTCTCAGCCTGCTTATCCTTTGAGTATAGGAAGGCCACTGATTTGCTTGAGTTGATTTTATAACCTGCCACTTTGCTGAAGTTGTTTATCAGCTGTAGGAGCTCTCTAGTGGAGTTCTTTGGGTCACTTAGGTAGACGATCATGTCGTCTGCAAATAATGATAGTTTGACTTCTTCCTTTCCAATTTGTATCCCTTTGACCTCCTTATGTTGTCGAATTGCCCGAGCTAGTACCTCAAGTACAATATTGAAAAGATAAGGAGAAAGGAGGCAGCCTTGTCTGGTCCCTGATTTCAGTGGGATTGCTTCAAGTTTCTCTCCATTTAGTTTGATGCTGGCTACCGGTTTGCTGTATATTGCTTTTACTATGTTTAGGTATGGGCCTTGAATTCCTGTTCTCTCCAAGACTTTAAGCATGAAGGGATGCTGAATTTTGTCAAATGCTTTTTCAGCATCCAATGAAATGACCATGTGGTTTTGTTCTTTGAGTTTGTTTATGTAGTGGATTGTATTGATGGATTTCCGTATATTGAACCAACCCTGCATTCCCGGGATAAAGCCTACTTGATCATGGTGGATGATCGTTTTGATGTGTTCTTGGATTCGGTTGGCAAGAATTTTATTGAGTATTTTTGCATCGATGTTCATAAGGGAAATTGGTCTGAAGTTCTCTTTCTTTGTTGGATCTTTGTGTGGCTTTGGTATCAGCGTAATTGTGGCTTCGTAGAAGGAATTGGGTAGTGTTCCTTCTGTTTCTATTTTGTGGAATAGTTTGAAGAGTATTGGTGTTAACTCTTCTTTGAATGTCTGGTAGAATTCTGCACTGAAGCCATCTGGTCCTGTGCTTTTTTTGGTTGGAAGACTTTCTATGACTCCTTCTATTTCTTTAGGCATTATGGGACTGTTTAGATGGTCTAGTTGGTCCTGATTTAATTTTGGTATTTGGTATCTGTCAAGGAAATTGTCCATTTCCTCCAGATTCTCCAGTTGTGTTGAGTATAGGCTCTTGTAGTAGGATCTGATGATTTTTTGGATTTCCTCAGTTTCCGTTGTTATATCTCCCTTTTCATTTCTAAGTTTGTTAATTTGGATACTTTCTCTGTGCCCTTTGGTCATTCTGGCTAAGGGTTTATCTATCTTGTTGATTTTCTCAAAGAACCAGCTCCTGGTATTGTTGATTTTTTGTATGGTTCTCTTTGTTTCTACTTGATTGATTTCGGCCCTGAGTTTGATGATTTCCTGCCTTCTACTCCTCCTGGGCAAAATAGCTTCTTTTTGTTCCAGGGCTTTCAGGTGTGTCATTAAGCTGGTAATGTATGCTCTCTCCATTTTCTTTTTGGAGGCACTCAGGGCTATGAGTTTTCCTCTTAGCACTGCTTTCATTGTGTCCCATAGATTTGGGTATGTTGTGTTTTCATTTTCATTGTGTTCTAAAAAGTCTTTAATTTCTTTATTTATTTCTTCCTTGACCAAGGTATCATTGAGTAGAGTATTGTTCAGTTTCCACGTGTATGTGGGCTTTCTGTTGTTTCTGTTGCTATTGAAGACCACTTTTACTCCATAGTGATCAGATAGGAGGCATGGGATTAGTTCTATCTTCTTATATTTGTTGAGGTCTGTCTTGTGACCAATTATATGGTCGATTTTGGAGAAGGTACCATGAGGTGCTGAGAAAAAGGTATATTCTTTTGTTTTAGGATAGAATGTTCTATATATATCTGTTAAATCTAATTGGTCCAAAGCTTCAATTAGTTTCATTGTGTCCCTGTTTAGTTTCTGTTTTCCTGATCGGTCCATTGAGGAAAGTGCAGTGTTGAAGTCACCCACAATTATTGTGTTAGGTGCAATGTGTGCTTTTAGTTTTAATAAAGTTTCTTTTACGAAAGAGGGTGCCCTTGCATTTGGGGCATAGATGTTCAGGATTGACAGTTCTTCTTTTTGTATTTTTCCTTTGACCAGCAAGAAGTGTCCCTCAGGGTCTCTTTTGATGACTTTGGGTTGAAAGTCAATTTTATCTGATATTAAAATGGCTACTCCAGCTTGTTTCCTGAGACCATTTGCTTGTAAAATTGTCTTCCAGCCTTTTACTCTAAGGTAGTGTTTGTCTTTGACCCTGAGGTGTGTTTCCTGTAAGCAGCAAAATGTAGGGTCCTGTTTACGTATCCATTCAGTTAGTCTGTGTCTTTTTATTGGGGCATTAAGTCCATTGATGTTAAGAGATATTAAGGAATAGTGATTGTTACTTCCTATCATTTTTGACGTTATTTTTTAAATTTGAATGCTTAACTTCTTTTGGGTTTGATGAAAGGTTACTATCTTGCTTTTTCCAGGGTGAAGTTTCCCTCCTTGTATTGGTTTTGTCCTCCTATTATCCTTTTTAGGGCCGGGTTTGTGGATAGATATTGGGTAAACTTGGTTTTGTCATGAAATATCTTAGTTTCTCCATCTATGGTGATTGAGAGTTTTGCTGGATATAGTAGTTTTGGTTGGCATTTGTGTTCTCTTAGAGTCTGCATGAGATCTGCCCAGGACCTTCTAGCCTTCATAGTCTCAGGTGAAAAGTCTGCTGTGATTCTGATAGGTCTTCCTTTATATGTTACTTGGCCTTTTTCTCTTACTGCCTTTAGTATTCTTTCTTTGTTTAGAACATTTGGTGTTTTGATTATTATGTGACGGGAAGTATTTCTGTTCTGGTCCAGTCTGTTTGGAGTTCTGTAGGCTTCTTGTATATTCATGGGCATCTCTCTCTTTAGGTTAGGGAAGTTTTCTTCCATAATTTTATTGAAGATGTTTGCTGGCCCTTTAAGTTGTAAATCTTCACTCTCATCTATGCCTATAATCCTTAGGTTTGGTCTTCTCATTGTGTCCTGGATTTCCTGGATATTTTGGGTTACAAGCTTTTTGCATTTTGCATTTTCTTTAACTGTTGAGTCCATGGTTTCTATGGAATCTTCAGCATCTGAGATTCTTTCTTCTATCTCTTGTATTCTGTTGTTGATATTTGCATCTCTGTCCCCTGATTTCTTCCCAAGGCTTTCTATCTCCAAAGTTGTCTCCCTTTGAGTTTTCTTAGTTGTTTCTACTTCTGATTTTAGATCCTGGATGGTTTTGCTTAGCTCCTTCACTTGCATGTTTGTGTTTTCCTGTAATTCTTTAAGAGATTTTTGTGTTTCGTCTTTCATGACCTCAGCCTGTTGACCAAAGTTCTCCTGTATTTCTTTAAGAGATTTTTGTGTTTCGTCTTTCATGACCTCAGCCTGTTGACCAAAGTTCTCCTGTATTTCTTTAAGTGTTTTTTGCATTTCCTCCTTGTTGGCTTTTGTATTCTCCTGGATTTCTTTCAATGATTTTTGTGTTTCCCTTGCAAGGGCTTCTATCTTTTGATCCATTTTCTCCTGAATTTCTTTATGTATGTCCTTCATGTGTTCCTGTACCAGCATCATGACCAGTGATTTTAAATCCAAATCTTGTTTTACTGGTGTGATGGGGTATCCAGGACATGTTGGTAGAGGAGAATTGGGTTCAGATGTTGCCATATTGCCTTGATTTCTGTTAGTGACGTTCCTGCGTTTGCCTTTTGCCATCTAGTTCTCACTGGTGTTAGTTTATCTTGTCAGTGCTGGACTCACCAGTGCAAGCTGCCCCTTCCCAGTTGGCCTCTGGTGCACAGCTTACCTCCTGCACTGCTTGTAGACAGTGTGCTGCTGCCCAGGCTGTTCCGATCCCAAAGCAGGCACCCGAAGGCTCCCGCTGGGGCCCGCTGGATTCACTGGAGCACACTGACTTCTCCCAGCTGGCCGCCCTGAAGCCCAGCTAGCCACTTACAGGACTTGGAGATGTAATGCTGCCGCCCAGACTGATCTGGATCTCAGTCTGTCCGATCCCTGGAGTACGGAACCAAGATGGATGCACCTCTCCTGACTGGTGGGAGGCCGAGTTCTGAAGTGGCCTCCGTGCAGGACAGGCGCAGCACAACTGCAGCTGCTTGCCGCCCGGCTGGTCAGCGAAGGTCAGTGGTCGTGGGCGCAGGGCCTAACTGGTCCCTGTGACGCCTTGGTTCCACTGCTGATGGCCCTTCAGCTGGAGCAGTCACTGCTGCCGCCGCCGCCGCCACCGCCGCCGCCGCCGCCGCCGCCGCTGCCCGACCGGCACTTTTTTTTAAGTGTATGTGGGTGTTTTGATCAACAGAGTGTCATCAGAAATGACAGGTAAATCTTGGCCTGAGACTGTGATACAAAAATACCTTGAATAATGTCTTTGAGGACAGCTTTGCTGTGGTCAGGTTATGACCACATAAAGCCATCTTGCACTATCAAGTCTAGCTAAACTGAGCATTGACACTTGCATGCATCTAGTGAGGCAGAGGAAAGCAACAGTGGACGTGGTCATGGACAATCCATGATTACTGTGAAAGCTACTGCTTGTACTGTTTTGTCACTGAGAACTGGTATTCGCATACATCCTCTAACCACCTACCTGATGTTGAGGATGCTGGTGTAGATAGAGAAGACACTTTTAACATCATAAGGCTCATTATCTGCAAAGTGATACTCTAAGAACATTGCATCACAAAGACCATTTAATCAGTTCAATGTTCCAATAAAATGGCATTTCTCACTGGTGAGAAAATTAGATCCAGGACCAAACTCAGAACCTGTAATTGCTAAAGTAGATACACTTTAGCTGTATCAACCTGTGCCCTAAGCCACTGAGTTACATCCCATAAATGCAAGGAGTGGGGTGCAATGAGTTTTAGGAAAGGAGCGAAGGAACATCTAGACACACTGAGTTGATGAGTTCAAAGACTACAAGGAGAATGGTGTCACACTCGTCCCCTGTCAAAATTTTAAATTTTCAGTCTTGGAATCTCTGACTATGTTATATCACATAACAGGACAGTCAAGGTTAGAGGTGGGATTATGGATGCTATAAAATTTTACCACTTACTTGGATGAGTGAAACAACATGGGCACCAGAACTCTGGAAATCTGTTTCACTAAAAATGTTAGCAGTCTCATGCTTTCTCACCAGGCACCACAAGTCTGTCCTCTTGTCTCTTCAGAGTCTTCTCATTGGTGTGTGTGGCCACTTTAATCTCTACCTCCATGGTCACACTAGCGCTCTCTCTCTCTCTCTCTCGCTCTCTCTCTCTCTCTCTCTCTCTCTCTCTCTCTCTCTCTCTCTCTCTTTCTGTGTGTGTTTGTGTGTACGTATTTGAAAATACTGTTCCAAATGTATTCTTCTCAAGAGCAGACTGAATACATCCATGTCCAGAGTAAATTCTCCCAGGGCTAACAATAGGAGCTCTTGCAATATATTTTGTAAATTTCTGGTGATCTTTGAGTTAAAGAACACCATTGGGAATAAAAATCTAGTTTCATTTGCAGCATTGTGGAGAAAACAATAATGAGTGGAAGTTGGAAGCAAAAGTATGTTAAATATGATTTGGTATCTAAATTTTTTAATTCAAATTAATTGTAGATCCTCCAACATCCTGCAACTATTCTTCAGTGATTCTTCAGGCATGTAAAGATTTTTGGATTCTAATTTCTAGTTTCTTACAGTGCATAGCTGATGTCCATAAATGGCAATGTGCCTTCAAAATAGTCTTGGAAATTAATTTAATGTTTAATGAAGTGCCACTTACTTGCTATTTAGTTATGAATCTGCCTCCCTTGCTCTGCAGCATGCCTGAGTTTTGTCCAGTCACTTTTAATTATGAGATTGTGCTTGGGTCCTTGTTTTCTTGATATAAGCTTTTCAGATGCAAGTTTTGGGTCTCATTTTCCTGAGCTTGGGCTTCAGTTTGAGGAACCCCTGAGGCCCAATGTTGGTTGGACACTGACTCCAATTATTTTCTGTGCAAATTGCCTGACCCTTCGGCTTTGATTCTCCCTTTCACAAACTGGGGATATAATCACTTTTTCTCTTATCTCACAAGGCTCCTACGGGTAACATTAAAGAGCTTTGAATATGAAAACACTATGTACCTGTTTAGGAGTGTTAGCTACTCACCATTTTCCTTCCAATTTCTAGATAATATCAGATCCAACATTCCTCAGGGAAGCTAGTTAAGACCCAGTAATCCTCAGCCAGGTCTATGGTCTCTACTGCTGCTTTGGAGATGCCCTGCAGCAGACTGCAAACATCACCTTCTTTCTCCCTCAAAACTTCTTTTCATGGCTGTTTGCCAGTGAGATCTTAGCAAAATTGCTGAGGCTCTGTTAAAGCTTTCCTTTCACTTAATCTACTTGAAAAGAACCTTGCTGCATACATTTGTACACATCACTGGGGCAGCGGAGCAGCAGAGCGCTGTGAACATGCACTCCTGCTCTTCTGCCTTGTTCAGGGAAAAGAGAAGTGAGCAGTGTTCAGGGGAGTAGCCTGAATGCTTAACCCTGAGTGTCCCCTCCCCTCCCTTCTGCGGGTAAGGACAAGGTCAATCTCTATAGCTCTCCTCTTAGTGCAGATGTCAGCATCCACCATAGCAAAGACAACCAAGCAGCTCAGGATGTTGAGTATAAAAGAATGAGACTTGTTCCCCTGGCTTCTGACCTGCATTCTCCATGAATCAGTTCAGATTTTCTGTAAGGAACAGCCATAGCTTTGTTTTGACTTCATTTACAAGGTATACAAGGTATACAATAGGTATACCTATTCTCCAAATCTCTGCCAATTTTAGAAGAGAAAAGTTAGGAGTACTTTTAGTTATGTGAACGGAGCATTCCATGGACTCACTGGGTTCCTGAAATGAAGAAAATCTTTTACAGAAGAGAGACAGATGCTCAGAGCTGTGTTTCCCAACATACACAGGCATTAGAGGCAGACCTGTGGTTGGACTCTATGGCTCCTTGATAACATTCTGGAGATGCATCCATTATACATCCTGTTATTTTATTTTCCTTCAGTACTCCATGGAAGGGAAACTGGAGGTTTTCCTTGTGGGACATGAAGCCCAAAGCTTTTCTCCTCCTGCTGGTTCTTGAAAAGGTTACTTCAACAATTCCCTTTGGCTATGGGTTATCTTGTTTCCTCTGGGGAGAGACAGGAGGGTGCAGCTGGAGGTTTCTGTGCACACATGCACACTATTAAGTCTAAATGTCTCACGGTCTGTTGTAACTCATTCTTTCTCTGCTAGAGCTGCCCGAAGGTAGGGTAAGATCACAATGACGGTTATAAATTGTTTATTTTGGTTCTGAACTTAACTGTATTTTGGAATCCCAGGCCCCTCTAATTTTCTCAAGTTATTTGAAGGTTCAATGGCATTGTTTCCTAAAAAGTTCTGAGAAGTAGGTTGTAACTTTCATAGTCATAAAATCTCATAGAATATCATAGTCTTTAGGGAAGTATCTAAAATTTGAATGTATATGGTTGAATTTCTAGAAAGTCCACATTGGTATGTTTCCAATCAGGCATGTCTGCCTCTCCCTCTCCCTCTATCATCTCTATCTCTGTCTCTTTCTCATCTTTTTCTATCATTATACATATTATCTTTATCAACATGTGTCTCATATGTTATTCACATATATATGTGTATATACATATGCATACACCACACACACACACACACACACACACACACACACACACTGTTTTTAATCCCTCACTTCACTCTGATGATCATGGTCATAGCACCAGCCTGGTTTTACAGATCATACATTCACAACAGGTTTGCATTCTCCCATATTCTGAGTACTGTTTGAGGCATGAGGATAAGAATATTGGAAACAGAATGCTATCCTGCCTGGGCTTTGATGGAATGTGTGGAAAGATACAGCATATAAAAAAACAATCACATGATGCATGATTTACTTTTCTTGTTGCCATGATCGAATATCTGACAAAAAGCAATTTAAACTCCTCCCTGTGCTATCAGATGACAGGTGCAGTTCCCAGAAACCATTTTGGACAGTTTATAACCACCTGTACCTTCAAGTATGCATAGTTAGGTACCTTATTCTCTCCTCTGTGGGTACACACATATATACATGGTGAAAACTACACATGCACATGTGCATACACACATATTAAAGCAATAAACAATGTAAGAAAGAAATGTTTATTTTGACTTAAACTTCTTTTTCTTTTACATGTAAACTGCGTGTGGGTTTCACGCATACATTTGTGTGTTTGCATCATTACACTCTTCCCTCCCCTGTTTCTCCAGCTTCACTCATGCTTCCTCCTCAAGCTCATGACTTTATCTTTTTAATTAGTATTTTTAATTAGTATTATTGGAAACTGTGGGACTGTGAAGAGTCGTTTGATTCCCAGTAGAGCTAAGGCTAGAAGCTCCGGAGACCCTGGAGGGACGGTAGGCAGTTCTCCTATTCCCGGATACAAGGCCCCTGTCACTAGCTGCAGCCCACCCCCACGCCCCCCATAGATTTGTGGCCATCAGTCACCTAAGGGCAAAGCCCCAAGCTCCACCACATGTAGAGGACATGACCTGTGGTCAGGTAAGCTCAGGACAGATCCATTTTAATGAGGTATCTAGGGGAGGCAGGGCTTAGACAATAAGCTTTCCTTCCCAGACATTCCTCCTTGCAAAAGTTATTTAACCTCAGGCCCACGGGAGGTTAAATGTTAAAATGTTAAAAGTGGGGTGTGTTTTTGCATGTCCACTTTCCTCCATGATAATAAATGCTATAAAACCATGAACTGTCTCTTTTCATTGGGATATGCCATGGGGAGTCATGAAGAAGGCCTTTGTCCATAGAGCCGCTGCCTAATCTCCTGTATAAGGCCTCTCTATGCTCCCAACCTAGCTAAGCTCAAGCCTACTAAGAGCCAAAGGCTCTCCCTGCTAGACCAGCTGGAGCTCCCCTTCCATCCCGTCCTCCTCGCCCCCCCCCATAGATCCAGCCCGAGGGTCCCCACTCTGTTCTCAGCTCTTCAGTGACTTCCAGTGGTACCTGGGTGTCCAGAGAGTCTGCCCTCTTCATAGGCCCAAGGACTTCTGCTCCAACTCTTCCCATCCCTGGAGCAGTGTCCTGGGGCTTCCCTATGGTCCAACACCTACCCAACAACAGCATGGGGTAAGCATGGACAACTTCCCCATCTGTCCTGACTTCCTGAGCAGCAGAGCCCTGTGGTAGAGTAGACACAGGACCCCAAAATCCTACTGAAAACTACATACATACATGTACACTTTAGTATGTCAACATATATTACTGGTATTTCCAATGGGTAGGTCTGGCCTAGAGAATCATATTGTTGAGGCTTTGTGGGTGCAGCAGTTTCCTTGTCATGTCTAGAAGAGTCTAAATGCAATCATCTTAGCATTCTGTCTCTGATAGTCTTTCTATTCCTCCTCTGCAAATTTGCCCTAACAGTATATGTAGCTGTTACATTGTAAAAACTAGGGCTAGGAAACCCATGATAGCCTATTCTTTGTACTTTTAACCATTATATCCCTCTACTGCAACCTCTACATACTGTAAAAAAGAAGCTTCTTTGTGGAGTGAGGAAGAATAATTGTTTAGAATTTGGTTAGAAATTATATAGATATAGAGAAATCGCAGTAGTACATACTTCTAAAGTCTATGATCTTTCTAGCCTGGGGTAGTTGGCTAGGTTTATACTACCAGGCTGAATTTCCTCATATTAAAAAGGCATCAAGTCTAATTATATAGCTGTTGGTTACCTCCAAGAAAAAATAATGCATAATTGGGAATATCTTTTTGAACTGATTCTTGTTGTGATTCACAGACTTTATAGGTGTGTAATAGTTCTATTGATTGCCTTTCTCCATTGCCAGTTTGCATAGTACATTTCAATATCTTGAGAGTAGCCCTCAGGGTGGAAGCTTCCAGATCAGATAATCTTGATTCCTCCAAGTTCTGTATATAAAGTATGTGGCGTTTCATCAATAGGAATTCAATATCTATGCCCCATGTGTAAGGTCACATTTGTAAAAGAAACATTACTAAAGCTTAAATCACACATTAAAACACACACATTAATAGTGGAAGATTTCAGCACCCCACTCTCATCAGTAGACAGGTCATAGAGACAGAAACTAAACAGAGAAATAATGAAAATAATAGAAGTTATATTTCAAAAGGACCCAACAGATATCTATAGAACATTTCACCCAATCACAAAAGAATATATCTTCTTTCCAGTACCTCAAGTATCATTCTCCAAAAATTGACCATATGATCAGTCACAAGATAAGCCAGTACAGACACAGGAAGATTCAAATAACCCCATGCACCTTTTTTTTTCAAATAATTATTTTATTCACCTTTAGGTTAAAGTTTACATTTTTAAAAAATGAATCTTTAAAAAATTGAATTTGCAGTCATGCTATCCAATTTCAAAGGTTCAAATTTCAGTTTTACTTTGGATATTGTCTACAAAGAACAGGTGTGAAAATCTGCTACAAAATGTCAGGGTATTTTCTGCTAAGAAGTATTGAAGTACTGTTTAAAGTTATTTAAGAAGTTTTAAGAGATACTACTTTGAAACAAATTATCTGAGTTTCTTTTATTTTCCTACTCCTCTTTTTTATCTGTGCTATTTTCTGCTTTTTCATCTCTTCCTCACATGCCCTTTCCTACACTCTTTCATTTTTTAAACATTTTTCATTAATCATTTTATTAATTTACATTTCAAATGATATCCCCCTTCATGGTTACCCCTTCACACACACCCCTTCCCATCTGCTTTCTCCCTTCCCTTTTGCCTCTATGAAGGTGCTCTTCTACCCACTCATCCACACCTGCCTCACTGCTCTAGCATCCCCCTATGCTGGGGCATTAGACCTCCACAGGACCAAGGGCTTCCCTTCCAAGTGATGTCAAATAGGGCCATCCACTGCTACATATGTAGCTGGAATCATGGATCCCTCCATGTGAAAGGCTCCCTGACACCAATGGGGATGACTTTATACAAAATACACAACAAAGGGGAGATACAACCTCAAGAGACCACCTTCTGTAGAGAGGCATGGTCCCTATTTGAGGGAAAGGGCCACCCACCCATCTCAAAGTTTTCAATGCAGAAACGTTCCTGTCCAAAGGAAAGACAAGGACAAAATTGGAATAGACAGGGATGATATACAGAAGGTCAGGAAATTGAACAGAGAAGTAGCAATGGGGAAAGGAGGACTGGAGGTAGCCAACAGAAAGTCCCAAATACCAGCAAAGCAAGAGGATCCCAGACACCAATGGGGATGACACTAGCTGAAATAACAAATGAAGGGAAGAGAGAAGTTGTAGAGATCATATCCAGAGATTATACAGTGCCCACAGTTGGGGTATAGGGTCCCTCACTCATTTCCAAATTTTAACCCAGAAATGCTCTTGTCTAAAAGAAATACAAAGTCTGGATGAGAGACTGAAGGAAAGGCCATGCACAGACTGCCCCACCTGGACATCCATTCCATATATAAACACTAACTCCAGACATTCTTGAAGATGCCAAGAAGTCCTTCCTGATAGGAACCTGATATAACTGTCTCCTACGAGACTCTGCCAGAGTCTGACAAATACAGATGGGGAAATTTTGGCCAACCATTCAACTGAGCATGGGGACCCCAATGGAGGAGTTAGGGGAAGGACTAAAGGAGCTGAAGAGGTTTGCAATTCCATAAGAAGAACAACATTATCAACCAACCAGAACCCCCTGAGCTCCCAGGGACTAAACCACCAACCAAAGAGTACACATGTCTCCTGTTGCTTATGTAGTAGAGGATGACGTTACCTGGCATAAATGGGAGGAGAGGCCTTTAGTCCATGAAGGTTTGATGCCCCAGTGTAGGGGAATGCCAGGGTGATGAGGTAGAAATGGGTGGGTGGGTGGGGGAGAACCCCCATAGAAGCAGGAAGAGAGAGATAGGATAGAGGGTTTGTGGAGGGGAAACCAGGAAAAGGGACAACATTTGAAATGTAAAGAAATAAAATATCCAGAAAAAAAAAAAGAATAAAAACTGAAGGAAAGGCCATCAAGAGACATCCCTTTCTAGGGATCTATCCCAGCTGCAGACACCAAACCCTCTACACTATTGCTGTTGCCAAGAAGCACTTGCTGATAGGAACCTGGTAGGGCTGTTCCCTGAACTGTATTACCAGTAAATGACCAAAACAGATGCAGATACTTACAGCCAGCTATGGGACTCAGCTAGGGGACCCCAATGGAAGTAATAGGGGAAGGACTGAAGTAGCTGAAGGGGATTGCAACTACATAGAAGGACAATATCAACTAATGGAACCATCCAGAGCTTCTAGAGACTAAACCCCACGCATCTTATCAGATCATCGTGGATTAAAGGTGGACTTCAGCAACAATAGAAACAACAGAAATCCTATATATTCATGGAAACTGAACAACTCTCTACTTAGTGATCACTGGGTCAGGGAAGAAATAAAGACAGAATTTGAAAACTTTCTAGAATTCAAAGAAAATAAGAGTACAACATACCCAAACTTATGGGACACTATAAAACAGTGCTAAGAGGAAATGTCACGGTACTAAGTACCCTCAGAAAAAAATTGGAGAATTCTCATACTAAGGAATTAAAAGTATGTTGGAAAGTTCCAGAAAAAACAAAAAGAGAAGGAAACATACCCAGCAGGAGTAGACTATAGGAAATAACAAACTCAGAGCTGAAATCCATCAATTAGAAACAAAGAAAACAAAACAAAGAATCAAAAAGACCAAGAGCTGGTTCTTTGAGAAAATCAACAAGATAGACAAAGCCTTAGCCAAACTACATAAAAGACAGAGACAGTACCCTAATTAACAAAATCAGAAATGAAAAGGGAGACATAACAACAGACATTGAGGAAATTCAAAGAATCATTAGATTTTCAAAATCTATATTCCACAATTTTAGAAAATCTAAATGAAATAGATGATTTTCTAGACAGACACCAATTACCAAAGCTAAAGCTAAATTAAGATTAGGTAAACTATCAGAATAGTCCTATAATCCCTAAAGATATTGAAGCAGTTAAAAAAAAGTCCTAAGTGAGATGGTTTTAGTACAAAATTCTACCAGACTTTCAAAGAAGAGCTAATGCCAATAATCCTCAAACTATTCCATGAAATAGTAACAGAAGAAACACTGTCAAACTCATTTTATGAGGCCCTATTCACCCTGATACCTAAAATCACATAGACTCAACAAAGAAAGAGAATTTCAGACCAATTTCCCTTATGAACATTGATGCAAAAATACTCCATGAAATACTCTCAAACCAAATCCAAGAGCACATCAAGATATCATCCACCGTGATCAAATAGGCTTCATGATAGCAATGCAGGGATGGGTCAGTAGATGAAAATTCATTGGCATAATCCATCATCTAAACAAACTGAAAGAAAAACTGCATGATCATTTCCTTAGATGCCAGAAAATTCATTTGAAGAAACCCAACACACTTATATGATAAAAGTCTAGGAGAGAGCAGGGATACAAGAGGAATACCTAAGCACAATAAAGGCAACATAGGCAATCCAATAGCCAATATCAAAGAGAGTAACTTAAAGCAATTCCAATAAAATCAGATACAAGAAAAGGCTGTCCACTCTCTCCATATCTCTTCAATATAGTACTTGGAATATGCTAGCATTCAGAGCAATAAGAGAACCAAAGGAGAGCAAGGGGAATCAAATTTGAAATGAAGCAGTCTAAATGTGACTATTCATGGATGATTTGATAGTATATGGAAGTAACCCTAAAAATCCTACCAGAGAATTCCTATAGCTGAAAAACCCCTTTCAGCAAAGTGGCTGGATATAAAATTAGCTTAAAGAAATCAGTAGCTATCCTCTTCACAATTGATAACCAGGCTGAGAAAGAAGTTAGGGAAACAATACCTTTTACAATTGCCACAAATAATATAAAATAATTTGCTGTAACTTAAACCAAGAAAATGAAATATCTATATGACAAGAACTTCAAGTCTCTGCACAAAGAAATTGATGAAGATATTGAAAGATGGAAAGATCTCCCCTGCTCATGGATCAGTAGGATTAACATAGTGAAAATGGCCATCATACTACAACCAATCTACAGATTGAATGTAATCCCTATTGAAATTCCAACATAATTCTTCACAGATCTTGAAAGAACAATTCTCAACTTCACAGAAAAAAAAAAATAAATCCCAGGATAGCTAAAAGGATCCTGAACATAAAATTTCTGGAGGTATCTCTATTCCTGAGTTCAAGCTATACTACAAAGTGATAGCAAGAAAAACTGCATGATATTGCTATAGAAACAAACAAGTGGATAAATGGAATCAAATTGAAAATCCAGAAATAAACACACATACCTGTGGACAATTGATTTTTGACAAAGAAGGCCAAAGCATACAATAGAAAATGAATAGCATTTTCGACAAAATCTAGCTGGATGTCTTCACTTAAAAGAATGCAAATAGATCCATGTTAATCTCTCTGAACAAAACTCAACTCCAAATGGATAAAAGACCTCAATGTAAAACTGGACTCACTTAATCTAATATAACACAAAGTGAGTAACAGACTTAAACTTGTTAGTATAGGAAATACCTCCTAAACAGAACACGAATAGTTCAGGAACAAAGATTAAAAATTAATGAGTGAGACTTTATTAAGCAAAAAGCTTTTGTAAGTTAAAGACACCATCACTATATGAAAATTTCATCTTATAGATTGGGAAAAGATCCTCATTTACCCTACATCCAGCAGAGTGATATTATCTAAAACATATATAGAATTCATGAAGTTGGACACCTATTGGTGTCCAATCTAAATAATCCAATTAAAAATGGCACACAAAGCTAAATGGAATTTTCAACACAGGGATCTCCAATGGCTGGGAAGTACTTAAAGAAATGTTTAAGATTCTTAGTCATCAGGGAAATGAAAATCTAAACAACTCTGAGATTTTACCTTTCACCCATCAGAATGGCTAAGATTAAAAAATTCAAAGGACAGCACATGCTGGCAAGGTTGTGGAACAAGGGGAACTCTCCTCCATTTCTGGTGGGAGTACAAATTTGTACGATCACTCTGGAAATCAATATGACAATTTCTCAAAAGACTGGGGATAATTCTACCTCAAAACCCACTTGCATAACACCTTGCCATATATCCAAAATATGCTCCACCATCTCACAAGGACACTTGCTCTACTATATTCATAGCAGATTTTTTTCATAATAACCAGAAACTTGAAACAACCTGGATGTCTCTCAACTGAAGAATGAATATAGCAAATGAGGTACAACTACACAATAGAATACTACTCACTGTTTAAAAACAAGAATATATGAATTTACAGCCAAAAGGATGGAACTAGAAAATATTATCCTGAGTGAGGCAATCCAGAACCAAAAAGACATTCATGGTATTTACTCAGTTAAAAGTGTATATTAGCCATAAAGTTCATGATAACCATTCTGTAATTAACAGATCCAAAGAAGCCAAGTAACATGAAGGGCCCATAGGAGTTTGGTTGAATCTTTCTCAGAAGGCAAAATAAAATAGATATCACAGATTATTGGAAGGAGGGAGGTCATGTTAGGAGAGCAGGGGAGAAAGAATAGAGATAGGCTGGGCAGGACAATCTCTTGAACTTGACAGAGATCTGGGGTGAGGAGAGGCCCCAGAGAGTCTATAGGGATGACTCTAGCTAGGATTACTGACAGTGGGCTATGTGTACCCTAGAGTGGCCACTTCTATAGCCAGGCAGGACACTAAGTGAAAGGATAAGGACAGCAATTCATCCTTTAAATCTTCCACAGAAAATATGTCCTGCCTACAAAGATAGAGCAGAGACTGAGGTCTATCCAATTCCTCAGATAAAGAGCAATCTTCTGGGCAATATCCATTCCCTGATACGATTAATGATACTCCATTTTTCTTGCAGACAGGAGCATAGCATAACATGTCCTCTGAGTGGCTCCACCCAGCAGCCAATGAAAACAGATTTAGAGACTCACACCCAAATAGTAGATGGAGTTCAAAGAGTTTCAATTTAAGATTAAGGGATCCAAAGAGGACAGAGACCACATAGGAAGACCAACAGAACCAAATAACCTTGACCCTTGGGGGTTCTCAGAGACTGAATCACCAACCAAAGTGTGAGTACAGGCTAGATCAAGGACCCCTTCCACATATGTAGGAGAGGAGTAGCTTTGTCTCCAACAACTGGAGTAGGGGCTATCCCTTAGCCTGCTGTCTGCATGTAGTTCCTGTGCTCCTAAATTGACAACCTAGTCCAGCGTCAAGGGGGAGAGGATATATCTAGTCCCATAGAGACTTGACACCCTGAGAGGAGTTTCTTTTTCTTAAAACTGAAGGGGAAGGTGGAATGGGGGAAAGGACTTGTGTGAGAGGGTATTGGGAGCAGAGGAAGGACAGATATTGGGTTCACAAGTGAAAACATAAATAAATTTAATTCTAAGAAAGTGGTGGCAGTGGTTATGATCTGCATATGTGCATACCTATAGAAAACAATGTAATATATGATAAATTAAATATGAAGGTGGACTAAGAGCAACATCAAGAATGACTATAAGATTTGAGGCTTAGTATAGCAACTCAAAGAATTGAGCCACCACTGTAAAAGAAAAAGAATGAAGAGACTAAGAGAATAAAAAATTTTGACTTTGAACAAAAGCATAAATAGCTGATATACAACTGTTAGCAGAAATCATGCATTTCCATATACAATTTGAAGGTTCTAAGGAAATAGGCAATATAGAAAACTTTGAAAATTACTGAAGTATGACCCTGTAAACATTACCATGTTCTCCTGTTAAATGAGTGTTAATCAAAAAGAGAAGGACTAGGGACTAGGCCTCTTATGTTGTCAGATAGATGTGGTTAGAGGAAAGCCATGGTAAAAGTCTGAAAAGGGCCTTCTGGTTTCCATCTGCATCCAGAGCTAACCCTGTGCTACAGTTATCCATAACCAAATTCTGCCCAGAGAGAGCTGGTCTCCCAGGAGTGCTGACACACAGACTCATAGTAGGGACAAGCCACAAGCAGAGACAGCAAGACCAACTAATACTAGAGATGTTAGTGAGATGGTGAGATGCAAGTGGAAGAACATAAGTAACAGAAACCAAGGCGACTTGTCATCATAAGAACACAGTTCTCACACCAATGCAATCCCTGGATACCCCAACATACCAGAAAAGCAATTCTCTGATTTAAAATCACATCTAATGATAATGATAGAGGACTTTAAGAAGGACATAAATAACTCCCTTAAAGAAATACAGGAGAACACAGGTATACAGGTAGCAGCCCTTAAAGAGGAAACAAAAAAAAAATCCCCTATAGAATTACAGGAAAACGCACTAAATAGGTGAAAGAATTGAACAAAACCCTTCAGGATCTAAAAATGGAAATAGAAACAGTAAAGAAATCACAAAGGGAGACAACCCTGGAGACAGAAAACCTAGGAAAAAGATCAGGAGTCATATATGCAAACATCACAACAGAATAAAAGAGATAGAAGAGAGAGTCTCTGGTGCAGAAGATACAACAAAAAACATTGACACAACAGTCAAAGAAAATGCAAAATGCAAAAAATCTCCTAACCCAAAACATCCAGGAAATCCTGGACACAATGAGAAGACCAAACTTAAGGAAAATAGGTATAGAAGTTTCCCCGACTTCAAGGGCCAGGGTAATGTCTTCAACAAAATTATAGAAGAAAACTTCCCTAACCTAAAGAAGAGATGCCCATAATCATACAAAACCCTACAGAACTGCAAATAGATTGCATCAGAAAAGAAATTTTTCCTGTAACACAATAGCCAAAACACCAAAAGCACAAAATAAATAAAGAATATTAAAAGCAGTAAGGGAAGAAGGTCAAGAAATATATAAAGATAGACCTATCAGAATCACACCAGACTTCTCACCAGAGATGATGAAAGCTGAAAGATCCTAGGCAGAGGTCATATGGATCCTAAGAGAACACAATTACCAGTCCAGGCTACTACTGAAAAACTCTCAATTAGTATAGATGGAGAAACCAAGGCATTCCATGACAAAACCAAATTTACACAATATCTCTCCATAAATCCAGTCCTACAAAAGATAATAGATGGGAAACTCCAATACAAGGAGGAAAACTACACCATAGAAAAAGCAAAAAAGTAATCATCTTTCAACAAACCCAAAAGAAGATAGCCACACAAACATAATTCTACTTCTAACAACAAAAATTATAGAACTCAACAATCACTATTTCTTAATATGTCTTAACATCAATGGACTCAATTCCCCAACCAAAAAAAAAAAAAAAAAAAAAAAAAAAAAGACTAACAGACTGGATAAATAAATAGGCCCCCAACATTTTGCTGCATATAGAAAATACACTTCAGTGACAAAGAAAGCCACAACCTCTGAGTAAATGGATGGAAAAAAAATTTTGAAGCAAAGAGTCTCAAGAAACAAGCTGGAGTAGCCATTCTAATATCAAATAAAATAGACTTTCAACAAAAGTTATCGAAAAAGATAAGGAAGGACACTTCATAGTCATCAAAGGAAAAATTTTACCAAGATGAATGTCTATGTTCCAAATGCAAGGGCACCCACATTTATAAAGGAAAGTTCACTAAAATTCAAAGCACACATTGCATCTCACACAATAATAGTGGGAGACTTCAACATCCCACTCTCATCAATGGACAGGTCATGGAACTAGAAACTAAACAGAGACATGGTGAAACTAGAAGAAGTTATGAACCAAATGGATTTAGGAATGGATACAAAAAAATGTGGTACATTTACACAATGGAGTACTACTCAGCTACTAAAAACAATGACTTCACAAAATTCCCAGGCAAATGGATGGCTGTAGAAAGTATCATTCTGAGTGAGGTAACTTAGTCACAAAAGAACACACACGGGACGTACTCACTGATCGGTGGATATTAGGCAAAGAACATGGAGTACCCACAATACAACTCATGTTCCACATGAAGCTCCAAAGGAAGGAAAACCAAAGGGTAGATGCTTCAGTTCTACTAAGAAGGGGGAACAATATAATCAAGGGAAGTAGCTGATGGGAGGGACTTGAGAGCAATAGAGGAGGGGAGGGGTCAGAGGGGCAGAATCAGGTATGGAAGGAGATGTACGAGATGTACAGAGGGTCAGGAAATTGAACAGAGGTGCATAGCAATGGGGGATAGGGAACTGGGCGTAGCAACCAGAAAGTCCCAGATGCCAGGAAAGCAAGCATTTCCAAGGACCCCAAGGTTATGTCATTGGCTGAAATGCCCCACAAAGGGGAGGGAGAACCTGTTGAGACTATATCTAGAGGTTAGGCATGGCCCCCTGCATGAGGGATGGGGCCACCAACCCATCTTCAAAATTTTAACCCAGAATTGCTCCTGTCTAAAGGAATTACAGGGACAAAGAGTAGAACAGAGACTAAAGGAAAGGCTATCCAGAGACTGCTCCAACTGGGGAATCCATCCCACATGCAGACAACAAAACCAGATACTATTGCTTACGCCAAGAAGTTCTTGTGGACAGCTGCCTGATACAGCTGTCTCCTGAGAGGCTCTGCCAGATCCTTATCAATACAGATGCAGATGCTCACAGCCAACCATTGGACTGAGCACAGGGATCCCATTGGAGGAGCTAAGGTAAGGACTGAAGGAGCTAAAGAGGACTTCTCTGGCATCAATGGGCGGAGAGGCCTGCCCCAGTGTAGAGGAATGCTAGGTTGTTAAGGCAGGAGTGGGTGTGTGTGGGGGAGTACCTTCAAAGAAGCAGGGTAAGGGGAGATAGGATAAGGAGTTTGAAGAGAATAATCCTGGAAAGGGGATAACATTTGAAATGTAAACAAATAAAATATCCAATTTAAAAAAGTCTGAAAAAAAGTCCAGAGTCCTGGACATCTCATCCTTTCTCTATAGTTGACAAATCCCTCACCTAAACAAACTGCTCAAGTCTCAGTGTCTCCTGTGTGCTTAATGTTCTTGAAAGGTGAGATATACTCATGCTCTGATGACCATAGGCACTGTTCTTTTTATTGCCATTTCTCTACTGGCACAAAAGAATCATTACTTTTGGTCTTCCATGCCAAGTAGACAGAAGATAACTTTCTTTGGTTTCTGTAGGTTATTCACTGAAAAGTACTTAAGAAAATTACTAGGACCATTATCTCAAAAACCAGTGAGGGTCAGTAGGAAACTATAGTTAATTAAAGCATGCATTTCAAGTACAGTTCTTTTCCCAATCCTAGCAGGAATTAAGTTTAGATTTAAGCAGAGGTGTTGGCCACATTGGGAAAACATGAAGTCTCTAGCAGTGAGTTAAGCATGTACGGGAATCATGGGAAAAGCACACTTCTAGCATCATGGAAGTTTGATTTCTTAGTGAAAGGGAAACAACTTCGAGAGAACATACTGTTTTCATTACCCTTCCCATTACTCTCTGAAGATGTAAGGGGGCCACCATGAGACCCTATGTGAGGTGTCTAATGGAAAGAAACTCAGCTATATAACTTAGACCTTGGCTGCTTTTGAGACTTCTTCGTTCTGAACTACTGAATTGGGGTTTTAGTCCATTAGACCCACAAAGGGTCTTTCAACTAAGAATTTTCTGAAGAATTCTGAGAAATGAGTGAATCCTCATTTCATAATGAGAACTGGGCTCTCTGTACTCTTAAATTCTGTTCCTAATAAGTTCCCAAGTTGCAAGTGGTAACAGTTCATCTGAATGCATGTGAGCAGTGGGTTGGGACACTTGGATCTTCTTATAAGTCCCCATTGCAGTTTTCATATAAAGGGCTCTAATTGACCTACAGGGTTTAATTCTCACTTTAGAATCCTTAATATTAATCTCCAAGAAATCTCAAGCTTTTATTTAGTCTCAGGAGGACTGAAATGATACAATTCTCTGTTTATTTAACATGAGTGCATTTTGCACCATTTGAAAGCCAGATTCTCTTAGAGGAAACAACTGTGTTAGGTTCTCTGAAAATCTTGAAGAAGGGAAGGTTAAGTTTCATCTAACGAAATGCTCTTCCACCTTGAAACAAAACAGTAACCATGGATTTTTCAGGATGGTCCATGGGTCAGAGTATAAAATACCTTGTAATCAGTAGCAGATTTTGCTCTTTCTGTATCATCACTGCATTTCCAATACCATCACAGTTTATGCTGTGAGCATTATAAGGTAGAGGTAGATGAGTAGAAAGAACTGAGAATAGACCCTGTTCCTATAGCATGCTCAAATTGTGCACTGGAATAGAAAAATATTCACTTTTCTCTTTTCCTTTTGTGTTTCTTTCCTTAATTAATGATAACATCATAGGCTACCTGATGATGGAACTTACCGTGTGGTGGCACTATAGGGGTGGCCCTAGTACCAAATTGTTCTCCAACCATCTCTTCCATTCTCTGGCTGAAAGAATCCTACACCATTTCCTTCTTGAAGTACTACAGCAAACTCTATTGGTCCTCTCTATGCCCAGTTTTATCCTATAAAATCCATACCAAAAGATTACATAAGAGAGCTGTGTCTCCACAGTTGGGTCCCCTCAAGCTGTTATGTTTCTTTTTTATCAGGGATGTTATATAACAACAATGCGGTAAATAACTAATCCTGGGCCATTCAAAATTAATTCTGAACTCTACATGCCCAAATGAGACATTGCCTTAAAAAATACGTCTCTAAAAATTAATTGTTTGTGGATTTTCATTGTTCGATGCAGCTCTTTGAAGAATTAAAACTATATTTTTACAGTATGTTCCTATCTGATGCTAATGCTGAAGCATATACTAAGTTTAAACACAAGAGTACCTTATGTATGCCCAGCAATACCTTTCGTAGATATGCGTGTACAATGTGTGCATGGTCACACATACTCACTTCTTGAATGTTCATAGCAATACTGTTCTTAGCAGTAAAGGACCAGAGTTATGGTTTCCCTGTGTTTTCTAGTATGTTTCTACAATCATCAATAGTTAAAAATAATCAATATATCTTGGCTGATGGCATAGTGACTCAATATCTGTTGCCATTTATGTCCTTGCCTTTGAGGAAAGACTAATACGTTAAAAAGAAGAGGCCGATGTGCTTTGCAAAGATAGTCCACTAGACATCTATCTACACCAAACAGGAGGTTCATATAAAGCATGGAATCAGGATTTATAGAGATGCCTCCTTCTAGAGAAACTTAGTTTGGTTCCCAGCACCAATGCTCACTAGCTTACAAAACCTATGACTAAAGCTTCACTGGGTCTTACACCCTCTTCTGACCATTGAACACCTGAAGATACGCATAAATAAAAAAAAATGTTTTCAAAAAGCATGAGTAGATGCCCTTCATTTCATGGTACATGAAGTGAGATTATCAAATGCACTTTTAGTTTGTTGCATATACACATATACATATATAAAATCTCCCACTGTATAAACATCTCTGCACACATATTCAAGTCACCTTCAAAATGCCTCTCCATGATGGATTCCTAAGATAGGACCTTCTGGAGTTTCCAGTTAGAATGACTTTGCGGTTGCTGTCATCTCTTAGCAAGCATACGTGGGTCCACTTTCCTCCAACTCTTTCTCGGACTGCCTGTTGCATGGCATCCCAACATTCCCAGCCCTGATCACCTTCTCCTTCCTGACCACTCCCACCCTGCAGGGTTCAGTAAGAGAATTACCAGGCAATGCACAGTGCTTATTGTTGGGAAAACTCCCAAGTTTTTTACCTGTTAAAATAGTTAACAGCAGCGATACATGAAGAAATTTTGTAAGATATAATAAAAAACTGTACTAAAGAGCCTTTATGAAAAGTCAGGGTCATGGCTGTTGAGGAGAATATTTAAAAAATGGGTATGTGTGCTACTAAGAAAAACTAGAACAGGAAGAAAATGACACATGGAAATGGAGCATGTGGCCGTTTTCAAGGGTTGTTAGAAAAATGCCAAAGACTCACTAAAGGTCTGTATGTGTGTGTGTGTTCTGGCTAGTGTGTGAAGCATCTCTCCAGGCTTTGAGGGGCATAGACAAAGGAAGGCACCTTGATTCTGAGGTCAGTCCTAAGTCCTCTTAGCATCTATAAGTATCAGGGTTTTTCTTTGGACAGGGAATCATCTTCTGTGTTCCAACAGAATGAAGTTCGGATATAAAACATGAATATTTAAGAGACTATTGAATGAACTTTATCATATGTGTGAATGGAGATGTGTGTGTGTGTGTGTGTGTGTGTGTGTGTAGTTCATCCTTTAACAAATGAGAGTCGAGTAACATGTTGAGTAAAGATAAATGTTTGGATTAAAGAAGAGAACACAAAGGGATGGGAGGATTTTCCCTTCTATCCTCTGCTGATTCATTAGAATAAACTGATAGAGACGACTTAATTGGGCAAAACCAGAATGTATTATAGACATGGATTCAGAAGCAGGCTGGTGACCTTCACAGTACTCTGGCACTCATAGGCTCATACCCTCTTTCCACAGGAGAAGCCATGAGAAGGGGAAGCAGATATTTTTCAGAGGGAATTGTAAACAATTTTGAGGGAAGTCAGTAAACTTGGAAAACACACAGTTCCCTGAAACAAAGCACGTTGCAGCTGTTCAACAGAGCAGACTACAAATGAATCTCAGTTTGGACTGAAATAAAGAACAGCAGTGTGTGACAAGACTGCTCAGGTGTGGCTACACTTCACTTTTCCTCCTTGTGAGGTTTTTTTCCCCTCTGTGTGCAAATCTCAGTTAGAGAATGAGCATTCCTTTTGTTCTCTTTTGGTGCATTGCTAAGTGTGTGAAGCATCTCTCCAGGCTTTGAGGAGCATACACAAAGGAAGGCACCTTGATTCTGAGGTCAGTCCTAAGTCCTCTTGGCATCTATAAGTATCAGGGTTTTTCTTTGGACAGGGAATCATCTTCTGTGTTCCAACAAAATGAAGTTCAGATATAAAACATGAATATTTAAGAGACTATTGAATGAACTTTATCATATGAAGAACAAATCTGAAAAAGAAGCCAACAGAGACTGTCAAATCATTGTTCCCAGTAAGAAAAAGAGAAGGTGGATATTTCAATAAAAAGGATATAAAATATACATAAATGAATACATGAAGCAAGAATATATAGAGAGGAGAAGAGACAGACATATACGGAGAATAAGAATGAAAAACAAAAAATGGGAACCACTGGACTGAGGCTGTATTCTACTTTTGTTTTGTGTAAGATGACCTGTCATCACTGTGAGGCTGAACAGCGAACTCCTTGATTCTGGGACTGAAGACTGAACTGATTTGAAATATGATAAGGAAGCAGCAGTGATATTGGAAATATCTCAGAGATAGAGTTGGAAATACTTTCCCATATGACAGCGCTGATCTGTGTCATAAGAGAAAGTGTATCAGCGGCATTTTATAAAGCTTCAGGGGGCTTTAAAAAGCAAAGAAATTGAGATTGAGTTAGCTGGAATCCGACGGCAGGTTTAACAAGAGATACTGTTCTGCTACGACTCTCACCGAGGGAGTTCAATTTCAACAGTGCTAATCTTTCCATAGTGCTGTAAGTTTAAATTTTGTGCCCCTAAGGAAAAATTTCCAAAGTAATTCCCATTGAACTCAGCTCCCAGAGATCCCTGCTCTGGGCACTACCCAGGTAGTGGAGTCTCCCAGCTGCCAGGGTCTTTCTCTCTCAGTCTCTGCCTGCATTCTGCACAGGGACGCAGACTTTTTCAGCTGGGCAAAGCTTCTATTGTTTGACCAAATGTTAAGGCTCACGTTTTATATTTTTAAACTTTAAGGTAATTTTTGTCTGGCATCTTTTCTCATTTTTGGCATTGCAAATTGATATGATACTAGGAAATATTACTCCATATTCTTTATTTTAGTTATAAGGAAACACATCAGCATAATCTCTATTATTTGCACTGACTTTGTTTTAGCTGGGCAGGAATGTAGACTGCTGTAGATTTTCTGCAGTATTTCTTCAGCGGAAGGTCTGACATCACTTTGAATGCTTCGCTGTGGACAAAGAGATTTCGTGGAGCCACTGCCTATCTGGGGACTGAAATGTCAGACTGAGTCCAGTGCAGCCACAGTAAACAAGCTTCCCAGGCAATTCTGGTCTTAGGCAATTCTGAAAACTACTGACAACTGCTTTAAATACAAGAACCAGAACTGGGCCAAATAAACCTCTTGTCCCAGATTTGGTTACAATTTATTACAAGCAGGAATTAAACATTGTATGGGGACAAAATTTCATATATATATATATATATATATATATATATGTATGTATATATATATATCAAATAAGGTCCAATCTTATCATTTTATCTAGTAGACTTTTGAAAAGTTGCTTTTGATGTTTGAGTTTGTTGATTTAGAGACTTTATGGTAATGAGGTAGTGCTGACTCAATAGTTTGTAGCACTGACCAATCAAAGCTGTCCCAACACTCTCTGCTTGATGTTAGTCCTGCCTGAAACAGAGGGTGGTTTTTACAGAAGACAGGTCTATTAGATGGGAAGAGTTGACTTTTCAGGATCAAGAAAGCTTTCTTTGAGCTGGGCAGTGATGACACACACCTTTAATCCCAGCACTTGGGAAGCAGAGTCAAGCAGAGTTCGAGGCCAGCCTGGTCTACAGAATGAGTTCCAGGAGCCAAACAAACAAACAAACAAACAAACAAAAAAACCAGAGAAACCCTGTCTCAAAAAAATAAAATAAATAAATAAATAAACCTCATAAACTAATTTTTTCTTCCCTCAAGTTTGACGACAGCGAAGAAATATCATTAAAATCAAAACCCCTCTGAATCTAAATCTGAAAATTTCTCTCAGAAAAGCAGAGAGGTTTTTCAAAAAGCCAGCTTTAATTATTGGATCAGTATTATATCATAACATGATACTAATCATTGAAAATCACCCAAGTGATTGAAAAAACAATGAGAATAGAATTTCATCCTTCATGTACTCAGGAATACAGACTCCATTGCACATGTGCTTTTGTTACCAGGGTACTTCTGGTTCCCTTTTGATTCTTAGTTTCCTTAATAAAAGAATTAAAGAAGTGGCTCAGTCATTTGAGGGCAGTTTAGCTAGAGTGTGGGAGATCCCACAGTGCAGGCACGCTGGTCACAGAAAGCAGATGGAAGAGAGACAGAAAGCCATGGGTTTTGCGATGGGGTCTGAAAAAGCTGGCACATGTAGCTAGAGTGATTGGCAAGTGGCCACGTGGCAGAAGGCTGGGGTGGGAGGCATTTCAAAGAGTGAGAAATCACAAAGCGTCCAGGAAAGCATGCCATTGCCCAGAATCCAGGTAGGTGAGGGCACAGTGAAATCGCCAAGCTAGATCATGCTGTGCTTAAAAAGAAAGGTTTATTAGCGACTAAACTGTCAGGGCTTTTCGGGTGGGCTACTCAGAGGGAACAGTAAAATGGCAGAAAGAACCTTGCCAGTTTTGTGGGAAGCAGGGAACTGTAGGAAGAAGACATGTATGTGAGCCAGAACAACCTGGCCATTAGAGCAGTAGGAAAGAGTAGGGCAAGCCAGAACAGCCAGGGGCTAGCATGGGAACCTTGATCTGCTGTAAGCATGCTTGGGCTAATCATGAGCTAGATGTCCTCACTGAAGTAGTTGGCTGTATGGGGTGGATATGGGAAGTAATGGGTTTTCCTGACAAAACCTTCACAAATTGCTGAGGAATACTGTATTTAAGTGGTACTACTTCTGTCTACCATGTCCGTGTCCAGGCTGAGCAGAGCCACAAGTGTCATTTTGGACACTGGCATCACCATTACCATTTCTTTTTTTTTAAATTAGATATTTTCATTTACATTTCAAATGTTATCCCCTTTCCTAGTTTCCCCTCCCAAAACTCCCTATCCCATCCTCCCTCTCCCTGTTCACTAATCCACCCACTCCTACTTCCCTGTCCTGGCATCCCCTATATTAAGGCAACCAGCAGCCTACTCTGGACCTAACAATCCAAGAAAAAAATGATAGAAAGAAAAAGAAAGTATTTGAATTCCAAATCAGAAAAATGTGAGCAGATTTAATGGTCTGACCACGAAGAATGCCAAGCAGGGATTTGGATGAAGAACAATTGTTATGTCTTTAAGGAGGTAATTATTCCTTCCACCCTCAACTTAGCATGTTTTTATCTAGAAATATAAGCTTCCCTGGAATTGAACTCCTGCATCAGTGATGAAAGACACAGGTGCATTAACTCTTAAGGGAAGAGACACTGATATGTAATGCTCTGATCTTTGGAGCAGATTAGAGAGTAATGTTTCCACCCAGTTCCAGAAGTATTCCCTTCTTGACCAGGAGGCCTAAGGAGTAGCAGTTGTGATACTTTTTCTTCTAGAGTTACAAGGAAACAAGAGGTGGGGACCGAAGCTTCCATTAAGTAGAGAGAGATCCACTGTTCAAAGCCTCCATGCCTCCTGACGAGCAGTAACTAGACGTTGCGTGGGGGGACTTGACAGCACAAGGCTTGATCCTTAAGTCAGCATCGGTGACCAGGGCACCGGTGGTAAGGTCACCGGCATCGGTGACCTTATCATAGCTAACTGGTGTTAAGCACAGGAAAGGTAAATTTCCCTGATGTTATCAAGAGGTGGTATGCAGGGCCTAGAGTCAGGTTCCCATCTCCTGGAGAAGTGGGACAAGTGAGCTTCTTATCTCTGATGTTTCCATTCTGAGAAAGGATGTTCTCAGCCTTATATCTAACATAAAGGTAAATAGAGATGTCAAGAGGAATCATGATCATTTCAAAGAGATGAGGTCTTCAAAGCAAAGGTTCCCTGAAACAGGAGAGGAATGTGGAACAACCTATTGCTTTTTTCCTTTTAAAGAAGAATTCTTCTAGATTTGTACCTGCCTACTAGTATCATAGATCAATGATAGTATTTATTCAATTTTCTTTATTCAATTGAGACTTTTTCCCATTTTATTTATTTATTCATTTATTTATTTATTTATTTATTCATTCATTCACTTTACATCTAAATACCAGCCCCCTGTACTCTGGGCACTTTTTAATTAAGAATGCTGAAGTTACCTCCTCATGACATAAAGGCTTTCCTGAGCCTCCTTTGTGTTGGTGTTAGCTGGTTTGCTATATGCAAATTTTCTCCCTAATTTCCCCTTGAACAAATGTGGGCATTTACAGGACAGCTGGGTAGGTGATTAGCCATCATCAACTTGCCTTGATAACCCTAAAACTCTAGGGAAAAATTAAATCTGTAGCTTGGGTCCTGAGTCCATCACAACACCAGCTGAGGCAACTCACCATACAAATCTGCATTAGTGCTGCTTAGCTCTGAACTTTGAGTCACTGGTGTGTTCTTTTCCTTACAGATTTGTGCTCAAAATTTAGGCAGTCCTGAGTGCTTTCTGGGAGATGCTAGAAGGGGGCATTTGAAGTTTTTATTCGAAGGATGGTCATCAAGATGCCTGGGCCATCTGGACTGTCACTTCTTCCTGTGCTTGGATTGTTTGCCTATGGGAAGAGTGGCCCCAGTGTTACCCCTAGGACATTTCTTTGCTTCTCAGCATAAGTGGGCACCACATCTGTTTCTCACAGAACTCCAATTTCACTCTCCCATGAAAATGAGCAATGCAAGCTGTTAAATGAAGGAAACTCCCTTGAGTTAGCATGTGGTAGTGTGGGAAAAGGTGGTGTCTTTCAAGATGGCTACTTCTAAAGGGCTACTTCCCAGGGAGTTGGCGAAAGAGCTTGGGCTTCAAAGAAAGTAATAACACAGCTGCCTTCAGCAAGGGGGAGTTTCAACATAATAGATTGACAATGGAAACAGTATAGATCAATATTAATATAATAGGCAACCACAGAGAGATGGTCTACACACACACACACACACACACACACACACACACACACACAAGAAGCTCCCCATGAGGTATTGGGCCACTAAAATCCATTCAAAAGTATTTTATGAGGCTTGATTTAAGGAAAATGGCTAGAAGAGTCATGGAAAGACAGGGCAAGTGGGCCTGTCCCAGTGGCCTGTGAAAGCTACACTTATGCTTCATGGGCTGTTCTGAGTGATGGTAAGGAATATTGTTTTTCCACTTTTGCTTTCAAGTCATATCCTGTTCTTAAAATGACTCAAGAGCCCCCTGAGTATGTAGTTTCCTGACTCCCATGGAAATAAAGGGTTAACTTATTAACCCTGACCAAGGAAAGGAAGTGCAGGGGATTTAATAGACTGCTGAGTTGGTAGAGTGCATAGCATGCACAAAGTTCTGGGTTCTACCCTCAACTGTGTAATCTGGGCGTGGTAGCTTACCTGTAAGCAATCTCAGCACTTTGCTGGTGGAAGCAGGAAGGTGAGCATTTCAAGATCATCCTTGACTACATAGCAAATTTGATTTAGTGCCATCTGTCTCAAAATAAGTAAGTCAAGAAATGGAATGAAAGAGAGGAAAAAAGGTAAGGCTGAGGCTCTGGATTCAGGTTCTTTGGCGAGCACTGCAAAACAAAACTCAAGTTGGTTGTCTGACTTGGGTCAAATTTCATAGCCTCTGTGATCCCAACTTTCCTAGTCTGTAAAATGCAGATAATGATGATGATGATGATAATAATGATATAATATGCCAGGAAACTATGGGGCTGGGAAAACCTGACTGTAACCAGGTGACTGTAGGGGTAAGAGTTCAGCCAGAATGATGGCCACAGGGTTATGTCTAACACCATACTTTGTCTTTCCCTTCTTCAGTATTTCCACATAATCCCGAACCTCCTTTCTGCAGCTCAGCTAGACAGTCTGGATTCTGATCTATGAATGGGCAGCAGCCTGATATTACACCTGCATCTCCGGTGTAATGATATAATATTAATAATAGAATAATGATAATAATTTCTTCTCATTATCACTGAAGAAGCTCTGAATATTTTTTAAGAAGAATCAGTGTAAGGCCACTTTTTATACTGTGAGCACAATGAATACACATTCAAGTGAAAAGACTTTTACCAGCACAGGCAAGTATAGTTCACTCTGCTTCCCCCACCTAAAATTCCTACAAGGCCTTCATGAATGTAATTTATGGACTACTGTAATACCTCAAGGAAATTCTTAGGAATTCGACTTGATATTTTTTTTCTGGCTTTATATTTCTAGAAACAAACTTTTGTTTTTATAAGTTTAATTTTAACCCATTAAGCATTGTTCCAGAAAACATCATCTTGCCCATAATAAATGCCAAATTTGCAGAAATAAAAAAATCAGTCTGTGTCTTTGCTTACATCTATTTCTGTAAGTGGACTATGCCCTAGAAACAGATGTGTCTTCCTGCTGTTTTATAATTGATTTAGTAACAATAAATCCACAAGGTAGAACAATTTCCTAAGTGTCCTTGCTTTTCTTGACATCCCAGCTAAGACAATGGTGGTTTCTATTGTTCTAATCTTGTTTAGTAATACTAACTCTTAAAACATATAAAAATCACAGTGATTTTATGTATGTGTATGTGTGCAGGTTATGAAGTGGCTACACAGAGTTGAAGAAGAACTTGTTCAAAGAACTTCTAAACATCCTGAGATGCAGAAGTTGGTTGATGATAGAGTTGCATAGTTTCTGGGCTTGTCAGATAATTGGCACTGCTGGATGTCAGCTGGAGATGCAGATGTAATATCAGGCTGCTGCCCATTCATAGATCAGAATCCAGACTGTCTAGCTGAGCTGCAGAAAGGAGGTTCAGGATTATGTAGAAATACTGAAGAAGGGAAAGACAAAGTATGGTGTTAGACATAACCCTGTGGCCATCATTCTGGCTGAACTCTTACCCCTACAGTCACCTGGTTACAGTCAGGTTTTCCCAGCCCCATAGTTTCCTGGCAACAGCCAGGTAACCCAGATGTGGATGCCAGGCCCCTCCTAGCTCTCTTGCTTTTTTTTCTCTTGCCCTTAAGCTCTCTTTTCTCTTGTCCCCTGCTGCCCCTCTCTCCCCATTCTTCTCCCCTCTTTCCTTGTAGTCATGGCCAGCTCTCACCCATCTATCTTTTCTTTCTCTCTTTACTTCTCTGTCTCTTTTTCTTTCCCTACTTCTCTATAATAAAGCTTTGAAACCATGGACTGTCTCTTCTTATCAAAACCTGCTGTGTAGTAGCAATGGAGCAGACCTCAGCATCTCCAGCTGCCAGACCAGACCAAAGACTCTCCAGCCGCTGAGCCAGGCTTCCTCTACAGGTACATGGGGCCTGTACCAGAATGGCCCCGCCTTCTGAACAAGGACCTCCCTTCCCCACTAGCCAGGAAGCCTCCCTCCATAAGTACTCTGGTGCCTACCATCCCTATACAGGTACACAGGCCCACTCGTTTTCCCTAAGTAAGGACAGATAAATGGGCAGATTCATAAAACAATAGCAGAGAGTTTAAACTGACCACAGAGCCAAAGGGTAAACATAGGGCATCCATTCATTTAGCTATTATTCTTTCCTGTCTCATCACATCTTGAGCTTGAGAACGTGCAGAACAAGCCTCAGTGACTAGAATATTAAGCCAAGCAAGAGAAAACTCGCCCCTAGATGTGAAACATTGCTCTCACATCCAAGGCCCTGGCATTCATGAGAGAGGCAGTTTAATGTCTCTTTAATGAAACTACACAAAACAAAGACTTCACCTTTAGCCTTGCCATTGGCTCTAAGCAGCTTGATGTCTCCATTACTGAAAGGCAGGGTTAGTTTGTATTAATCCACAATGGGAGGCTAGAATAGCTGAGAGATTCTCAAGGAAACCTCCTTAAGGCTACCTTCCTCTAAAATTCCTAAAACCATATCTTACCTAACAGCCCCTCCCCTCAATAAAAATCTGTAGGCAGTTACCTTTAAGGGAGTTTTAAAGGAATATACAACGCACATCTCAACAAGAGAAAGTTATTATTCCATTTTCTTATCTCTTTTATGTCTTTGTACTTTTTTTACTTTAGACTGGTTATATATATATATATATATATATATATATATATATATATATATATACTTTTTCTCCTGAATGGAGGAGGCTTTGTTCCTCAGTGAAGGTCTGTCTCTACCTGATTCACAATGAGGCTCTAGCTGTCTATATTTTAAAAGAAGTTAGTGACCACTGATGGTACCATTCACAGCTGACAGACTTCCATATGTTTAAAATGGCACCTGGAGTAGACAGATGAAGAGAAACATCTGAGGTGTCCGGCATATGAATGGCCCCCATAAACTCATAGGTTTGAGTGCTTAGTCCCAGGTTACTAAAACTGTTTGGGAAGGATTAGGAGGTGCGACCTTGTTGCAGGAGGTGGGCTTTGCCACTGGGGTTGGGCTTTGAATCTTCAAAATCTCATGCCAGATATTATCTCTTTCTTCCTGCAACTTGTGGACAAGATGTAATCTCTTGGCTCTTGCTCCAGCACCATGTCTGCCTGCCCACTGCCATGCTTCCTGCCATGATAACCATGGAATAAACTCTGAAACTTTAAGAAAAACCTCAATTAAATGTTTTCTTTTACAAATTGCCTTGGTCATGGTTTTCCATCCTAGTAACAGAAAGGTATCTAAGACACCATCCACCATTTTCTTCATAGCATTCTAATCAAGTCACATACACAGTAGTCCTGCGATTTGGAATGCTAGAGAGAGTCCCTAAATCTGCATACCATGGCCTTGTCCATGAGAGTACATGTTTGTGTTCACATGATTCAAGTAAGCATTCTCAGGCTTAGTGTTAATGGTGTTCAGCAACATGAATTATCTTGTAAATACTAAAACTGAAATTCATCCTGGCAATGGAAGCAGAATGCGGTGCTAGTTTTCTGTAGTAGATCTTGTAATGAAGCTCAGCAGTACTGTTCACATGTCGGAAAAGATGTGTGAGCCACACAGATTCAAGCCGTTTGCTATTATGAGTTTAGCATATTCAAATTGCACAAAAAGCAATTTTGGAGCTATTCTTAACCTTTTAGTAGCATACATGCTGCTATTTCATTTACCTGTGTTAATCAAACACCTCTGTAGGGCTTAGTAAGTACCTCATATTATGTTCAGTATCTTTTCTGAAAGAATATGTAGTTGATTAAAGAAGCCTGCTAACAAACACATATTTCTCCTCTTTCTTTGCATGGAAGTCATAAGCAACCAGGTAGGAAAAATGTTAAATACTGTCATCACTGACATGAATTGATTTTTCAGTTAATGAGAATTTGCAAGTGAAAAGCATCCCTTAGTCAGTGAAGGTTGCAACTCCTTTTCATTAGGAAACAACAACCTAGTGCCTTTGTAGCTGATGTGCCTGATGTTTCTAGAGACAAGAACACAGTGAAAATACTCCAGGGTCACATGCAGACAAGGTAATATATTTAACTTAAAAATGATGAATCACAAGCCCTATGTCTATGTGTGTGCTGTTTGGGATTATTTGTAAAGTATTTCTTTATAAAACTCTATTAAGCAATCTATTGAGGCATCAGATGATAAGTTCACTACTGTACCAGGAATATAGTATTCATTGAGGTTCACGGTTTCTAAGCCATTCCAAGCCTTCTCTGGAAGAGATCCTAGAACAAGATACACTTTAGCACAATAACTTGCAGGGGGATTCTCCTCTGAAGGGTCAATAGATAGTTGCACACCTATAAGCCTTTGTGTAAAGATGATGAGTTCCCAAGAGTTAAAAACATCTTTCTAAATTTGGAGACAAGAAAAATAATTAACTGTGTTTTATTTAGGCTGGTTTTGTGAACACGCTCACAGAACAGAGTATAGTGAAGTATTTTCAAGAAATGGAACAAATGATACTTTGAGCTTCTGAACAATTTCAGCATTTTAGAGAAGTCATCAACTAAAATTACAGCCTGGTTTTAAAATGAGAAAAATAGACTCCTAACCAAACATTCAAATTCTTTTGTTATTTTGTGGTATGGAGATGAGCACAGACCCTTTTAACCAGCAGACAAGGACATCAGCACCAAGTACACACGGGCTTTCAGTCAAATGAACAGCTGCAATAATGCTATCAAACCTGCAGATGCGAGCATATTTACCTGTTTCTTACCTTATAAAGCCATATTTCAGTGCCATTAAAAAAAACCTATGTATTTTATTTTGTTCATTAAATTCCATTTTCTTGATTCATAAATGTGTTCTTTCTTTAGTTAATAATCTCACTGCAGTTTTAGGCATATACTAGTACATTATGGAAATATAGGTTTAGACACTAATCAAAAATTTACTCATAGTGCAAAGACAAGTATAGTCCTTATGCTATAACCAGAACAAACTGGGCTATAGAAATAAAGAAGTTAAAATAGTCCAGATGTGACAGCTACACTATTTACTGTCACCTGGAGGACTGACAGATGATTGACAGCTTCACTTGGCAATGGCATTATTTCCCTAATGTGTTGATATTAGCTGAAGGGGGTAATTTTGAATTTAAAAAGAAAAGGCTCCATGTGGTTTCTAATATCTGCATGATAGAACTAATAAGAAATTCTGTCAACGAAACATTCATAGCACACTTCAACATTCTAGAGAGAAGGATTGGTCACTCCTAGTGTGTGCTTTAAATTATTTCATATTTATATTTGATTTTATGGGCATACTTTGTAATATACTTTTAATTTGAAAAAAAATAATTTTAAATACAAGGTAATAGTGAACATGATAATGCAAGGTGTCAGAAGTCTTGAGAAGGAGAAAGCTGACCAAGTAAATGACAGCAGGCCCTCGGTGTGAATGAATTACTACAGCTGGGCACTCAAAATAATTCTAAGTTTCCCAGCAAGGAAGGAAGAACATAGAATGCTTTTTCTTGTCTGAAAAAGAACATAAACACATTCATTTGTAGAGACAAACTTTTCCAAGGACAAAAGTTTCAAAGAAATTTATCATGTGGTTCCTTGTATAAGAGGTTCTGAATAATAGACAATGTCACAAGAAATAAAAACACTGCTCAAATGGACAGTTCTGGTATTGATTCGCTTCACTGGCTAAGAACATAACATTAAATTGTACTCAGTGAAACGCTTCTGTGGGGGATAAGAAGGGATAGCCAAGGTATTCCACTTTCTGATGATTAAACTTGATAGTGGAAACCAAGCCTGGACACTAGGAGAAGGAGTAGTTAACATGCCCATTATACTAGCTCTAGCATCATATGTCTTCAGAGAGCCTTTGGGCTGTGCTGGATTGCAGTTAATTCAACTCATGACCGAACTCTCAAGGGTTCCTGTACTGCAGAGAGTCTAAGTTGTTTGCTGAATTCTGAACTCACAGTTAGGATGGAAAAGTAGTTAGCGGACTGAGAAAGTTTAAGAGAGAAACTTCCATTTTTGTTCAGACGAAAGGTTAACTAATTCATTTTCAGGTGTGAGTCCAGGGTTACCTCAAAGTGCTGCCAATCTTTTTCATAGAAAGGAGTGTTTTATCTAGGAGAGCACTGCACAGAGCACTTGGTTCCGTGCAGAGGTGAAAGGACTTCAGGACTCAGCTGTTTATGGCAAGGGTCTCAAAGACAGAGTTACTCTGGTCCAAGACATTGGATTTAAGTAAATTATTCACAAAAGTGACAGAGGATGTGAAAGAAATTTTAGGTTTCATCCAATATTTCCCTGATAAAAGTACATAGAAGAATCTGAGGAAGGGATCATGGTGCTTCTTCTCCCCGGCTTTCTGACTCCTTGCTCTAGTTTTTCATTTTATGAAACACACAGATAGAAATTACTTTGAAATTGAAGGAACATGCAGAGAGACTATCCAGATTCAATGAGTATTAGCTCCCATATCCCACATCTCATCTGGACAATTCAAATAAACTTGCTCTATGTATCAGGATTGTAGACGTGGAAATAAACTTCATTATCTGTAACTCATCTTACACATTTTCCTTTCTCAGGCTGTCTATCTAACTGTATGCTGGAAACACTAGAAGTATCTACTTCCTCCTGTTGTTATATTCTATCTTAGCATATGCAATGAAAGTTCATTAAAAGCTATAATTTCTCAATGTATGGAACCTGGATTACCACTTCACCACTGCTTACATCCTCCTCAGATGCATTGAACCATTCTTGTTGCCATCTCTCAGAACCAGGATTTGCATCATTGATAATTTACCATAGGTAAGTCATTGGTCTACTAGACTTTGAAGTTATAAAATACATAGATTTTTATCATTGTATTTGATGATAAAATAAATTAAACAAACTAGACTTGGCTATAAAATATATTAACCAAAGTCCAGGAAGTTATTCCTACTCTGTGGAGAGTATCTCATGTGATACCTACTATACTGACACTGTCATAACAAACCATAGGAGATAATGTGCACTGGAATTTTTAATCAAAAGATAAGTTTATTCCTGCCCATATGTCTTCTTTAACTTAATACAAAATGAAATCTCCAGTGTGATTTAATTTTCCAAATGGTTGCATACCACACACCCATTGCACTTGCTCTTTTCACAGTGCGACATTGATGTCACATTCCTAAGAGATGACATCTGAGTGCCTGTTACAACAAAGAAATAATGATACACGATTTCTGAAACAGGACAACAGAGCATCACTGTATCCCACTCTTATTTGTGGAATTCTTGTCCTTACAGCATAGTCACCGCATGGTGAGGATGTCATTCACATACTTAGGAAGAGTGTCTCTAAATGCCCTTCTCAGAAGCTGGCGATTGGCCAGCTGTGTAAATGGATGAGTCTCTGTTTACTTCTTGTCCATAGAACTCAAGGTTGCTCAGTGATTTTTTTGAAGAAGACATTTATATGAAAAATATATAATTTCTCATTTTGTGAGTATTTTATTGCCATTACCTTAAGCACCTACTATGACTTGAGATACCTTGCTGTAGTTGATTGTTACATGATATAATAGGTAGACATCAAAATATGTCAAATGTATCAATTTACACACACACATATGTATATATATATATATGTATATATACATATATATATATATATATATTCCTGCTAGTTTTCTTCTTTTTCAGCCTCATCTGTGCTCCATTCACTGATTCAATATACAAATGACATGCTAGGAGATCTGGAGTTTAGCATTCCTGCAATATCTCAATCTAACTGTTTATCCTATCATTTATCAATGTATTGGACAGGTGACAGGTTGTATAGCACCTCGTTGCCATAGCCTATTCATAGTTAATGGACTACTCTGCTCAGAAAGAGAATTGTTAAACTGTCCAGGAACAGGCTCAAAGTGGGATCCAGCACAAGGGGAGGTCCCAAGGCCTGACACTATTACTGAGGTTATGGAGTGCTCACAAAAAGGGACCTAGCATTACAGCACTCTGGAAGACCCCACAAGCAGCTGAAAGAGTCAGATGTAAATATTTGCACTCAACCAATGGATAGAAATAGCTGACCCTTGCTGTTGAATTAGGGATGTCTGAATGAAGATAAGGGTCACCCTGCAACAGGACCACAGTCTCAATTAATCTAGACCCCCAAGATCTCTCAAACACTGGACCACCAAACAGGCAGCATATATCAGGTGATATGAGGCCCCTAGCACACTTATAATAGAGGACTGCCAGGTCTGTGTTCATTCAGAGATGATTCACCTAACCCTCAAAAGACTGGAGGACCCAGGGAGTTTAGAGGACAGGTGGGGTGGGTGTATGGACATCCACGTGGAGACAGTGGGAAGGGAGGAAGTATGGGATTTGGAACAGTTGGAGGGTGGACAGTGGTTGGCAGGATAGGGAATAAAACATGGAGTATGTAAAATAATTAATAAAAAAGAAATTAAAAATTAAATTAAATTAAAAATAAAAAGGAATTTTCCCAAGCCAATGAATAAGAGAGGGTTTTAAAGAGTCCGGAATGAAAAGTCATTATCTAAAAATATGAGAGTGAAAGGCAAGATACACAGAACAAATTTTTTAGGTGAGGGCAATCAGTTGAATTCTTTGCAGCTTTCTGGTCCTTTCTTAGTAGAATGTTATTCAAAATACTGAAACAATCATAAGTGAATAGTCTCTGCCTTTCAGGATCTTATGATACTAGTGAAAAGGACAAACAGGTAGGCATATGGACATCCAAAGGGATCTCATGTGTTGAGATCATGCAGTATGTCTAAGTAGAAAGCAAGGAGAGTTCATGCCCACAAGGCAGATCAGCATCACAAACTGTTTGAGACCTGATGGGAAGAGAGAAGACACTCGGGTACTGAGCTCCAGTTTGAGATATAGACAAAAGCAACTATTGCAGATCAGACTTGAAAAATATGTATATCCTGAGATAGGCTAGTGCCTTAGTATAAGATATAATCAAAACAAGGTCAAGGTTGATCATATGAACTATTTTGCATGACATTCACAGGCTTTATATGCCATAGGAGGACTTGTAACAGTTTTAAAACATTTAATGTTAATAATGTTTTAATGGCAATAATGAAGGTAGCAAGACTGAAGTTGTGTGAGGAAATGTGTTAAGAAAAGTTTGCAATTGGTATGTCATTAAGTGCCAAACCATAATCTCAAATCTTTTCTTCCAGCAGTTGGCGACAGGGACAAGTAGCTTATGAGTTTGAAGGCATCTGCTTGAAGAATTATAAGCAGGGTGAGCTACAAATCAAGAACTAATGACATAGACCTGATGGTATCTGATGACTTGATGGGCGGTTAGGGTTCACTTTGGAGATGGAGAACAGAAGGATTACATTGACATCGTTAACAGCAAAAACAACTGTAGGTGCAGGGTCCCTGTCTATATAAGTGAATAAGCATGCCTTTTGGGAATCCTCTCCACTCACTGAAGAGCTGCTCAGGGCATTGCTGTGTCATCATCACTGCAATGTCATCATATGATGACTGAATTTTACTCAAGTAACTGACAAGGCACAGGAAGAGTGAATGACACTAGTTCCTAGGGATAAACAAAGACATGAAAAAGTCTCTGTGAGAGGAACTTTGTACATCCTTGGAACTTAACCTTACCAACAATTCTAAGAAATACAAATGGTTATTTCCCCTTTCTAGGAAATAAACCCAAGGAGCAAGTTAGCTTTAACTAAATAATACCCCTCTAGCCAGATCCTAGAACATCTTCCTGCCCAGAGTTTGTCCTTTCATTCTGACCTTGAATTCTTTCTGTAAAAAGTCATAGTTTCATGTAATCATTTTCCACCACACATCCCCTATTCATACACCCCCAACAGAAAACCAAATGTTAACAATTATGAGTAACTAGAACGAAAGACCCTCGCTATTTCCTAGAACAGTTACCTATTCTGTTCCCTCACAGTGGGTGGCACTGAAGAAGTATTTTATAGACTACAAATCCCTTCCCTGTAAATCTAATCTATAAAAATTATTCACTCTTTTTCTGAACATGGTTATACAGTGAAAGGCCTTATACACTGGCCTTAGAAGAATTGCTCTATTTTTTTTTTCCTTTCAGAAGAAAGCTGTTTTAACAGTTACATCATTGATTGTTTCTTGTCTTCTGGGGGAAGCATGAGACTTAATTCACATTCATTTGGAAATGTATGGACACAATTGGATTTTTGTTCATGTAATAACTAGATTTTGTGGAACTCTTAGTATGTTGCAGAAAGTTTTCAAATTTCCTCTTATAATAAGCCTTCCAGTGAGCAGGTAGAGCTGGATACTAGGGGAAAGGCTTTGGCACTTTGAGGACGTTACTCCAAAGGTCAGAATTGACGCGTGATAACAGTTAGTTGGCAAACACTCTTATACTTCACACAATCTTTAATTTTTGTTTAATTTTCAACATTGAGTTTCCCCATTGGAAAATTCAGATGACACTGCAATCCTACAATGATTTGGGAGGTTGATTCTGCTCAACACATTTTCTGCATATTCTCTTTAATCCATCATGGTTATTGCAAATCACATGATATTTGATTCTAAAATAGATTTAGATGAAAGAAACATAAACACTCTTCCATTTTGCAAAAAAAACAAACCTTGCTATTATTAAAATTTTATGCTTTACTACTTCAGAAAATACTACAATTCTTAAAAGCTATTTTCTCTAACTCAAGGATAATTAGCATATTAAAGTCTCCTAAAAATTAAATTAATGACTGAAATTGAATCATACTTGTTAAAACAGCAAAAATTTATGGCATCTTCAATTTTACTACATTTAACTACTTAGGAATTTCAGGTCTTTTCTATTTACATATAGAGCAACAAGGTATATGGGGATACTTAATACACTAAGATGTTAATTCAACATAATAAGGAGAAAAAGAATAGTAACTTTCTTTTTACCATCACTATTGCTCTGATCTCAGGCAAATCAGAGTCTATTTTTGAGACAAGTATGAATGACCATGGTTTACTAACAAAAATTTAAGTTGTCCCAAAATAAATCTTCTAACATGAAAACAATTTCATAACATTTTCATAGTTAGTGAACAAATGGAATCATATGGAGTCATTTTTCCCCAAATACAGTGGTTGAAATATCAGGAGTGTAAGATACAGAAACTCAAGAGGAATTCTGCCATTTATCCCATATGCTATCTTAACATTTGGGTTATTGGAAATAGTGGTTTTCTAAGTCTATACAAACCAAAAATATTTTCTTGTTAGTCATAGGGTTGTTGCTGATTGAGGTAGACATAGAAGATAGCAACCAGTGGACATCCAGAGACCAAAAGATGAACAAGATAGTGTTGTTTCTAGATTTACAAAATTTTAAACATTCATATCATGAATTTCTAATCTATCAATTAGTTTCCAAGACTCTTGAATGCAGGTATAGACTTTTTCTTGGGAATTTAATTTCACATTATATAAATATGTATTTTTTCTGTGATATGACTGAATTGTGATACTTTCTAGGCACATTTATTTTCCATTGTGTCTGATCTGTGGAGTTAGTTGCTATACATATATATATATATATACATATATATATGTAGTAAAGTTTTTAATGTTGACTAAAGAAAATGTGGAGATTACTGAGACAAAAAGTGAACATAAATGATCATAAAGTATATATTAAATAACTAATACATAAATATAAACTATTTCATATTTATACAGTTATAAAGACTATATGATATGCAATTTTTACTCTATCAATGTATTTGTAAAAAACAAAAATATGAAAAGGCATGTATGCACTGAGAGGGCTAGTGAGTAAAGATATTAATCCCAACAGTTCAAATTGGTTACTTACGTTTGATCCCTGAAAAACACTTAAAGGTAGGAGAGAACCAACTCCATAAAGTTGTTCTCTGATCTTTATATATGTTCTATTGTATGTACATCTTGCATACATTCACATCATGTACAGTCATATATACACACACACAGAGACATGTTTTAATGAGACAATTTGTAAGGCTAATAGTGATTAATATTGATATTTCAATTCATTGAAGCTATATAAGAAGATCCACTAGCCAGTTCTATTTTAAGTGATGATTTAAAATTTAAAATCCCACTGATCTAGTTAGGTTCAAAATCTACCCTTTAATTTTGTTATGATTTTAATATAGGTGACTAATCCTTAAAATCCATGTACTTTGTCCATAGAATGTGGTAAAGACATACAATTCATGTTGTGAAATTTAACAAAGCTTAATGATTAGAACTGTCTGACAGAGAAGTAAGTAATTAATCACACTTGCCTTTTACTTTTTGAAACATGTTAAGATTCTGGAAGTTGTTTCAGATTGAATCTGTCTTTCAGGCCATTTCATTATTAACTATCGGAAGAACTTTAGGAATGATATAGAGCATCTAATGTTGTGCGTCAAAGTAATACTTGGAGAAGCTGGAACAGCCCTCATGGAGTGGCAGAATAGGGTAGATGTACCGTCAGCTCTGGACTCCAGCTTTTCTTATGTTCAGTTAAATAGAGTGCCTCCCTTCCCTTCCCTAGTTCATCATGAGACAGCTGAGGCAAAGCAGATAAAATGACAGAATGAGACATAAACTGATAATTCTCCTATTCTTCTGACTAAAATAAGACTGATTTTTTTCCCCGCCCAGTTATCACTATGCTGCTGCTTGAGAACTTGCTCAGATAGACATTTGCTTCCCTAGAATCCTAACATAACTCAGTCCGGACCAGCATCCTTTTCACAAAAGCCAAAGGAAAAAAAATCCTAGCTATGAAGAGCCACCAGTCAGTCAATCAGACAAGGAGAGATGGAGATCAGAAGCTGTTCTGGGACAGTCTTCCTTATGGAGACAGACAGAGAGACAGACCAAAACAAACAAACAAGCAAAGAAACAAGCAAACTTGGAAACGGATCTTGATGTTCTCCTAAAACGAAAATCCAGGTACTAGATTTCATTCTACTTTAGCATTTAATAATGATTTATTTTAATTGTGATTTTTTTATTGTGATTTAACAATGAGAAAAAAGAATGCCTGGGTTTCTCATTGACTCTCCCTACATGTTTAATCACCAGCCTTCCACTAGAATCTAGGCTGTTTGCCTATGAAATTTTCCTATAAACCACATTCTATTTTAGAAATACAAGTTCCATCCTTGTTTCCAAACTGCCTTATTCATTTTGATTTCTTTGCAAATACCATGTTTTAGAAACCTGATCTTGGTGGCTTTTCTCTACCTGTTTTTCTTTCAAGGTCTTCAGAAATTCTGTTAAAATCTAACTTGATTCTTCAAGAACTTAATGTCTCCATGCTAATGTTTATAGTGGGGGAAACTCATTTGATTCACCTTATTTTGATTAAGATTATATTTAAATAAATTTTAAATAGAGACTAGAAAAGAAGGATAAACATATCCCATATGTCAGTTCTGATAATTAAGATCATCTAATAAGGACTTGCCATATAACTGCATGGATGGTTACTAACTTGTAGTGACTGTGAGATCTTCTACTGGCCTCTGTATTTTGATCATTTAAGAAAAATGAGAACCACAGAATGTGAATTAGAAGTATCAAAACCATTGCACTGTGGAAGATGGAGACACTCTCTTGATACGTAATACATTACTACACCTGCACAAAACTCTTGGGGAAATGTGTGAAATTTCTCAATACTATTACCTATTGGCCACGATAGTTTTGATAATCACTGGTATTAAACTCTTAGAATCTTTAAGGGAAAAACTTGATGGTTTAAGACTATTATAAGTGCTTGTTGGTGTTTTGTGACAGTTGTTATTTGGTCTTGAAAATTTTCATATTAAGGTTGGCAACTTATATTTAATATTTAGTATTACCAGTAAATCAACACAGGTCTTAGGTTGTGGTGTTAATATTCAGCACTCTAATTTAAAGTAATGAATGTATCTACTCAAGATATAAAGATATTTTTGCATATGGCTTTCTTGACTTGAATGGGTATTGTCAAAATGAGACTATAGGCATTATACTCTAAAAAGTAATTGATTCTCATTCACTCTTAGATATTTGTGGCCATCATTATATAGTACCACAATTCCACTGTACACATGTTTCCTTATATGTCCAAGTCTGCTTCTGCAAGTCTTGTCCAAGTTTCTTCAGTGTATTCCTTAGGACTTAACTGTGTGATCAATGTGTGCAAACAATAGTGACCAATTCCTAAGCAAACAGACAGATTCAGTCCTGAAGGACATAGTAAGCCCACATACCCACATTTCACTATAAAACTGCATTTATTATAAAGCATGTAGCTTCATGTGGCTGAAGCTCAGTGAGATTATGATGACAATGTTGGTTACTTTCCTGACAAAGAGTATGTCCTAGAATTGTCTGGACTTGAAATTATATAGATTTTTGTGCATGAAACCATAAAGAAAAAAATCAACACTGTAAACATTTGAATTTTCTTTAAATTTTGTGTGTGTTTGTGTATATGTGTATGTTTCTGTTTCCATGTATTGCATATATGTGCAAGTGTTGGTACACATGCATACGTATGTAGGTCAGAAGACAACTTCTGGTGTTAGTCTTTCTCTTCCATTTCACTTGACACAGGGTCTTCTGTTTGCTACTATGTACACTATGATAGCTGCATTCTGAAAACTTCCAAGGTTTTGCCAGTCCTCCTTCCCATCTCTCCACAGGCATGCTGGGATCACAGACAACTGCTACTGTATCAAGCAGTGCGTGGGTTCCAGGTACCCAATGTTCCAGGTACAGTTCTTCATGCATTTCTATTGTAAGTGCATTACCAACTGAGATCTCTTTCCAGGCCAGAAAGCTACTTACATTTACATCCTCATCAGATTTTGTCATGTAATATCCCAAAGAAAATGAATATCACTAATAGGGCATTCAATATTATATAGTCAAATGGTAAATTGTAATATTAAATATCAATATTAATTATTACTAAGTGCCTTCTTCATTAGTTGTACGCTTTTAGGCTTGGATCTGGTGGTAAAAGTAAGACTCATAGACTGATATGAAGACTGAAATTTCTTTCCCATTTAAGTCAATATGAGAGGAAATTAATATTAGATCCTATTGTAAATATTAATCTTATTGCATATATTAACTTTTTGCTCAAAATCAATGTGTTTCATAGTGAGATATATTATACAAATATTCTATATGCCAATAAAAATAGGAAGATATAAATAAAATAAAGAAATGAAGTAAAGGTGACAATATATGACTTGTGGTCTTTATTTAACTTATAACTTAATTTATAATAAGACTTGCATAGATCATAAATTTAACTGGATTCCTACAGATTGTCAGAAATGCTGATTAAATGTTTTGAGCCCTGAAAAACTTCCATGTCTAATAAGTGTACTTTTATCTTATTTATCTTGAATGGATGGTTCTCTGCCCTCTGTCCATGTATCTTTGTTTATATATTACAAATACAAGTATTTAGGTCTAGGTTGACCTAATTTAAAAAGCCATTTTGATTCTCAACTATCAGTAATTCTGCGTCAATTTTGGTCACTGAAATGTGGGAGAGTTTGAATATACACCCTATAGTGTCTCCTTGCAAGGTCTCTATCAACATGCATGATAAGCTCCCTAAGCCCTCATTGGTGTGGTGACTTCTTTGAAGATGGAAAGCTGTTGCACTGGCCTTGGATGCAAGCCTGCTGCAGGGCACTTGCTCTTTGACTAGTTAGGGTTTTACAAACCAGGGGACTTCATGTTTACTTATGGCAGTCTTCATTTCAAGGGCGTTAGCTTTAGATAGACCGAATGACAATGACTTCCATTTTGAATCTATAATAATTGACCCGAACTAAGTGCAATCCCTTTTTTATTCTTTCAGCTTCTCAAGTCCCGTGTGTTTGTATGTAAGTGATATGTAAGACGTGTATATGTGAGTGAAGTATGCAGTCTTATTCAATCGATCTTAACCTTGGATTTTGAACTCTGTCTGGCTCTTCCCTCTGCTATTTACTTAGAAAGTTGCTCAACCCTAGCAGTTACCAAATCTTAAAAATTGGTATTAAATTCTCATTTCATGCTGTGCCCTTCAACCAGGATGAGGGTTCGCAAAGGGTGTACTCAGTGACAGTGGCTTCTACACGGTTGTAGAACAACAGAGTAAGGAGAGAAATAGCAGATGTGCACCTGAGGTTGTGATGATCACCCACCCATTGTGAATGCGTACACATGGCCAGCAATCCTGAGCCTTCACCTGCTGCCAGATGTGAGTCTGGTCTCCTCTGCACACCTGTCTCCTTTCTTTAGATGGATATTGTCCTCAAGGCAGGAGATATTAATCCATTTCTCTTACCTGATATTTAATAATTAACTATTAAACCAAATGGATGGAATTTGTGTCATAAATCCATGTGGCAGCTTTATGTGGCAAGGTATCATTTTTTACATTTACTTTTTGTCAATTGTTTCACATACAAATGATATCTCCATGAAGGATGTACTGTAAGAATACTGGTGTGTCTTTGAGAATAATGGAGTTTCTGTAGAAAGCTAAGGTCCTGGAAACCCAACAGCTATATAGAAAATAATATTGGCAGCCATGAGTTTGGTTGTGGATGAGCACAAGTAACAGATGAGAGAAGCTACAGATGAAGAGCAAAGCATTATGGAATTGATACTGTTACTATCTAGCAAAAGGTTTACTGAAGAAGACTTCATAAGACTTTGCATGGGGTACTGATCAAAAGAAATTTTAATTAGAGGCTTCTCAATGAAAGCTTTTCATTATCAGATTTTTATTAAAGGCAATTTTATATCAGGGGATAAACCCTAATAATTTCTGTTGGAAATGGTTTGTCTGTCACTGTTTTCCAGGACACAATACCTTTACTTGTGGACCTTTTTTGTTAACTTTTATTCTTGCTGTCACAGTCATGGTACCAGACTCAAGATTTCGAGACACACATTGGAGACAAACAGGCTTAGGTCTAAACTGGAAGGCCCAAATACCTGTCATTTCCAGAGTCAGTATTTTTTAGCGATTTGAATAACACAAAACACGTTACCACTATATAATACATACACCAAAAGCATTTTTCCACTCTAAAACTGAAGATGATAGAAAAGGGTTACTGATTTGAGGATCAGAGTAGAGAGAAGAGAATCTCTGTGTACAACATAATTGCAGTTGAATCTAGGAAGAAGATGTCCAACTACAGCACCCATCCTGCTTGGGCTGTGTTATAACCCTGAATAGGTTTTGCATTGGAAAGAGAGACTTACAAGAGACAGATGCCATTTTTCCCCTTTAGAATGAAATGATTGATTTGGAAGATTCATTCTCTGATTTCTGAACTTTATGAGATCATGGGTACATGGCAACTAGCACTCTGGTTCAAGGAAGACCAAGCTGACAGAAATGTCTGCCATTACTAGCCTCTAACAGATTTGGGTGACCAGCTGCTTGCAAGCCTTATATCTACAATCAGTATGTATCTGTAATTGAATGCAGGCACCTTGAAAAAAATCTTTGTACTTTTCCTTTTATAAAGATATCAAGTTGTAGGAAAATTATTATAATATAATATATTTTTATATATAATATAAAAATATAATCATTATAATGTAATGATTAATATTTTCCAACAAAAGGCATTTTTTAATCTTCTAGTCTATAGTTTATCAGCCTTGAGTGAAGAACAATAGGCACATTCTTCTTTAAGGTCTGTCAACCAGATACAGACAAGGACTGCCATGTTACCCTTCTCTGAACTCAAAGGCGCATATATCGGAGTGTCTTTCAGATCTTCATTGTCCATTACAGAATACCCTCTGGAGATTCCATTATCTTCCTTCCTCCTTCTGTGACAACCATGAAGAAATAAGACCTCTAAGGCCTATTAGATCTAGCATGCTTAGTGACAATGACCTGAGTTCTCTATATCCAGTCCTTCATCTTATCTATGAAGTAATATAGTCTGTTAGATCACTCCACTATAATTTATGTGACATATACTCTAAAGCCTTCATGAGTTTCCTGTATTTTTATTTGCTTAATTTTAATCTGCTTATGTTGAACCAATCATTTTTCCTCAAAATTATTTGGAACACAATCTGAACCTTACATGTCATGGGCTTCTGCTAGTTTCTAAAGATTGTCTAACTTGGCAAGGGCATGTCTTGGTTGCCTTATGGGCTGAGACTTTAATATTCTCTTAAAAGTTCTCTCTGACCCTTTGTCATAAATTCATAATCTGTTACTCCATATTATGTTTCTCCATTCAGATAGCAGACAAGCATGATAGCCCTCTGGGTGGGCTGCCTTATAACGAGGGCCAGCAGTCAGGCTGCATGGATTAGAAAAGCCATGTTGTGATTTATCATGTGCAACATGGATCTAAGTGCCCTTAATGTAGAGAACACAATAGAGAATCTAGAGGATACAGTCATATCTAAAGAGCTCTAAAAGAGGCAGCATGAGGATACTCCTATTCCTTAGTCTGATTATTCCTTAGTCTGACTATGTTAACAGCAAAATAAAATTAAGGGCCCCAAGGCATAATGGGACAGTCATCTCAAAGAATACAATAAAAATGTTCTATCACATCACATTTACAGAAGGACAAGAACAAAGGGAGAAAGAGGAGGTGGATGGATCATGGCTGCTACCAATAGCTGAGAAAGGCAATAAGGAACCATTGAAGCAGATGCTAGGAGACACAATCTCACAGCACATCCCTGATTTCCTGACTTACAATCTTTGCATCCCTGCTTCTGCAATGTTTCCTGATGTTTTGTAGGAGTATCCATTTGAACAGAGGCTCTACTTCACTGTATTTTGATTGGTTGTAGGTTTCTGTAATGATCTCTGATTGTTGCAAATATTATTTTTTTATGACAGTGAGGCCTATACTCATCTGTGGGTATAAGGACAAATATTTAGAATGTGGTTTGGTGTCATGTTGGTTTAGTAAAGTAGTGGTTATAGGTTGCTTCCAATATTTATGACTTCCCTACCCCTGAACAGTTGACCAGGACTTCAGTACTAAGAAAGATTTCCTTCTTGTTAAATGGGTATTACATATAATTGAAGAGCTATCAGTTACCACAAAGTTATGTGTACAACTACTCCATAATGGTGCTCATCTTGACATGCTGGTAGTTACTGTGGTTTACAGAGTAGAAGGACTGTTGATGGCTTTCTTTCTTGGAAGCTTGCATGGCCCTTTCTGATATCATCAAGGCTAGTTCTCCAGGAGATGTCATTCAGAACAATATCAATTTGGGGGGACTCTGGGCCTTGTGAATAAAGTGCATGGTGTCTTCAGCAATAGGGCCTTACCTCCCACTTCTGGAGGCAACCAAGGGCAGAAGCAATAGTTTGTAATATTTTGGAGTCTCTTGGGTAACACTGAACAACAGCTCAAAAGAAGGGTTCTTCTGCTTGGTGATGGCATTTTTGTTAGATTGCTTTGGTAGAAGGACCATGGTCATACCACATGAGAAAATTTCATTTAAACTGTATGTATATTTATATATAAAGTTATATGTTCCATAGATATTTTTGGTAAATGATTTAAGTAGAATGATTGCTTATGGCCTTTTCATATATTGAACTGAAATTATATGTTTCTTCCTTCTTCTATATTTATCTTACCCCCTCAATTAGAGGGTCACTTTTCCCCATTTCCCCATCACATGTTCTGTACCTGGCTATACCTCTTTCTATTTTTCCCTACCACTCACCCCAGAAATGGTTCTCTTTAATTTCCAGGTTTCTGCAGACATCTGACTACCTGAAGCATCTGATGAAAAAGAACATGGGATAGTTGTCTTTTTGGGTCTGCTTACAAAACTCAACATGATCGTTTCTCATTCTCCCCTCATTTGCTCGTGTGATAGTTTAAATAGGAATGGCTCCCATGGACTCAAGTGTGTGAAAGATTAGGGAGAGGCATAATTAGCATGTTTGCCTGGGAGGAGGAAGTGTGTCACCATGAAGGCAAGTTTGGATGTCTCATATGCTCAAGTCAAGCCTAGTCCTTCTGCAGCCTACAGACCAAGATGTAAACTCTTAAGCACATTTTCCAATATCATTTTTGGCCTGCATACTGCTATGTTTCCTGGTATGATAATAATTGAATAAGCCTCCGAAACTGTAAGCTAGATTTCAGATACATACGTTGATTTTTTTCCTTTTTCTCTTTTTGAATTCTTTATCTATTCTGAGTATTCATTATTTGTCAGATGTGTAGCTGGAAAAGATTCCATTACATTCTGTGGCCTTCTCTTTGTTGGGTTAATTGTTTCTTTAACTCTGCAGCAGCATATTTAGTTATATGAAATACTAATTGTCATTTGGTCTTAAATGTCATTTGGTTTTAGCAGTTTCAGATTTCATGTGTGGGCCTTTGATCCACTTGGAGTTAGTTAGATCCACTTGCAAGGCGATAGGTGTGGATTAATTTTATTTTGCCTGAGGACATCCAGTGCTGCATGTACTAATTTTCAAAGATGCTTTCTTTTCTTCAACCTATATTTTGACATCTTTATTAAATGTTAAATGGCTAAGGTTATATGTATTCATGTTTTTATCTTCAGTTTTGTTACATTGGTATAAATGCCTATATTTGTGACAGTTATATTGTTTTTATTACAATGACTTTGTAATCTATCTTAAGATCCTGCACAGTAATTCTTTCAGCACTCTTAGGTTTGTTCAGATTGATTTGGCTATCTGGTCCCATATGAATTTTAAGATAGATTTTTTTTTCTCTTTCTCTGAATAACGAGATGGGAATTTTGATTGGGATCGCAATGATTATTTAAATGGCTTTTGATAACATGATTTTTTCCTCAATATTTTCCTACCAAGTTTTTAGTCTAGGATATCTTTCCATTTTCTTGTGCCTTTCTCTCTTACTATTTTTTCTTTCTTTCTTTCTTTCTTTCTTTCTTTCTTTCTTTCTTTCTTTCTTTCTTTCTTTCTTTCCTTCTTTCTTTCTTTCTTTCCTTCTTTCTTTTTTTTTTAGAGATTTAATATTTTTATTGTAGAGGCACTTCACTTCCTTTTTCGGTTTATTCCTTGAAATTTTAATATATTTTTTTTTAAGTCAACTGAGAATGGTAGTGTGACTGTGATCCCTGTCTCCTCATGTTTGTCCTTGGTATACAGAAAAACTTGATTTATGACAGTTGATTGTATATCCTGCCAGTTTTATAAAGTAATCATTTCCAGAAGTTTTCTGGTAGAGTTTTAGGGATCTCTAATATATAGTATCATGCCATATGCAAATAAATATAGTTTTTCCCATATTGATATCTATTTAATTTCCTTCCGTTGCCTTACTGCTCCTGATAATATTTGGAACACAAGATTGAAAAAGAGTGAGGATAGTGGTTGTCCGCATCTCGTTCCTGACATCAGTAGAATTGCTTCAAGCTTTTTTCCAGCTAGGATGACTTTTTTTGCAAATTTAAAGAACAACATTCACGGACTGCAAAGGATGAGATGTAGAAAATGTATTTTCTTATAGGAAACATAAAAGAAAGAAAAAGGCAGAACTCTTCTGCAACAGGTGGGTAGGTGCTGAATGGTGAGATACCACTGAGGGAAGCTGTTCTGGAATTTATAAGGTTTTACTAAATGGAGAAATGGAAGTGTGAGAATTTGAGCTTCTCACACTCATGTCCATCCCAGGTGTCCAGGTGCCTCCAGGTTTTAATCACCTCCTCAGTGTGGGTTACAGAATAGGGTTATTTCCTCAGGGGAAAAGACATAAGAAAAACCTAAGTCAGCCTCTGGGATCCCTGGTGTCTGGCCATGTCAAACCTGGAAACATTTTAGCTTATGCACGTCTGGAAACACTGGCCTCTGGCAAGAATAATGCTGCTTGCTGAGAGGCCTAAGGGCATCCCACACTTACAGACAAGAAGGAAACTGGTCACTTTGTGGGAGAGCTTTTAACCCTAAAACTGCGTACCCAATTTCTATCTCCTGCTTTTCTTATTGTTCAGCCAATAAAATACATTTTGTATGTTATTAAATAAGTCATAGACATGTCTTAAACCTAGTCCAGACCTGATTTTAAGTCATTTACGTGTTTATGTATCATTCAGTTTGTTGGAGTTAAGTTCTTTGATGCAGATTGTTCATCCTAAAATATGGAGATACTGCAACAATCTGTAGACCAAAAGTCAATTTCCCTGCCATGAATACTCACTGCTCTTATTTTCTTCTAAAGATTTAGTGATTGAACTAATGAGTTCAGTAAAGCTCTTCCCACATAAGAAGCTCTCCAGATATTGGTTCTTTCTCTATTTCCCTCACTCCAGCCAGCTTGCCACTACACCAGTTCTATTCTGGTTAAGAATTTTCTAGCATGTGACTCTTAAGACCTTTCCCTTTCTCTCTCTGGGTGATTATGAACTAAGAATGAATGGTGAGTTCATTCTCAGATGTGATCACCTTCTTACTCGCTAAGATAAGTAATTTTATAACTTTGCAAGAGAAAAGGAAAATATTAATTTTTACTTCTCTCTTTATTACATTCTCTATTCAGTTCCTTCACCAAGGTAATATTTAAAATATTGTTTAGATTTTATTAAGGCAATTATTATGAGTTCAACATATCTCTTCAAATTTATAGTAGAACATACAGTCCCAGAATTGAGTAGAGGACTTCTAGACACATGTTACTATGAGAGGTCTCCCTGATGAATGAGAGACGTATTTATAAAAGAGCTTCCAGAGAAGTATTGTTCTAGCTTTCTGAGCTGTGAGGGTATGGCAGCTAGGAGGTCCCTCCAAAGCAGACCAGACAGCAAAACAAAACACTATCTCAATATTGGACCCAAAATCTAGAATTGGGATAAATAAATGTTCATATTCTCAAATTACTAAGGACCCTATGGCATTAGGTAATAGCAACTGGGATAAACTAAGATAGTTTACTCTGCATTGTTGTTTCCTTACTACCTAAAATATGACATTTTTTTCTGTTTCCAAGGCAGAAAAACAAATGCTTTAATAAAATTACAGACTTTGTAATTTCAATCTATAGTTACAGTTTCATTTCAAATCACTTTCTCCCATCCATCTTAGCACATCCAACCCCCAGGCTCCCTGCAGACTCTCATTTCTATCTTGTTCTTTAGTCTGTCTGGAAATCCTCTGCTCTAAGTCTCTAGTTTGTCACCTTTCACACTCTCCTAAAATCCCAGCTCAGTATGTTCTTAAGTTCTCCATCTGCCTGCAAGGCTCCTACCATTAACCCTCTCCTTTCCTACCTACAATCCTCCTGGAATTAATGCTTCCTCAACAGCACTGTATTCTTGCCCTATTCACATGATTTTTGCCATTTTCTCACTAACCAGACACAATGTCTCAATGTTGAATCTTATTCGTTGCATGCACATGCAGTACCAGACACATTTCTAATCATTTACTTATATGAGAAATCTATAACAAATTGTGATATTTAATGTATGAATATATTATTTTTAAATTCTCATACTTACTTTTAAAACTGCAATCTACAAGTCATTCAATATTAATAAATGCAAGTTGGAAAGTTTATAGATTTATTATACTAAAAAGAGAAAGACATGGTTTTTTTTAAGATTATGTCAAGAAATTCAGGGAAGTAGGCATGTGTTTTATACAACCACTATATTATTAATTTGTAAAAAATATTTGTTTTGGTCTAGCTATGTCTATTACTTAATAATTTAATACACAATAAGATATGTCAAACTCATCTCTGGATAAGATTTCATATAAAATTCAGTAATCATGTAAAATGCTATCTCTATAGAAATTGGAAAGATGTTAAGCTTTTATTGGTTCAGTCACCTTCTTACTATATTTTTTTAAACTAAGAGAAGATCTTCAATAATCATCAGGAACAGGCTTCTAGAAGAGCAAATAAGTAGAATGAGTCCATCAAGAAGAATGTATGTACTTTAGATGGATCAACTGATGAAACTATGAGTTATATTTATATGACAGGTGCTTTGAGTAGGATACATACCTATGAGACATCTTATTTCAAAGAAAATAGACAAGCATTTAGTTCTGCTGATTATTCAAGGAGTTTATTGTGAACTCTGTGAGAGAATTTGACATTTTATGATCTACTTATCCATTGCAACTGGATTCCTACATAATCTCTTCAATATGAAGTCCCTTAAGTTCCTAAAACAACTTCCAGACACTAACTGAACAATACTGCTTGCCATTTTAATGAAAAACTAGTTCATGAAACAAAATTGATGAAGAATGACCTCATTTAAATCATACATAGACATGGAGTTCAGAGTATGAGCTTCTAAGCCTATTATAGAATGAAGATATTTGAGATCCTAGAGCATAAGACTAAGTTGTAGATTTGTGGATCCTTAGAACTCTGTGTGTGATTGGTGGAAACAGACATTAGCATCTAAAGAACAAATCATGTCTTGTCTCTGTTTCCTATTCTGGTTATGCATTACTCATTGTACTTTACTCGGTCTTGGACAACGTTCTTGATAAAAACAATTTAAAGAAGAACAAGGCTTATGTTGGCTCTCATTGTGAGGTATGTTGCAGCTTTGGGGGAGTTGTAGCATCAGAAGTTTGAAGCAGCTGGCTGATCAGATCACGTTCAGTCAGGAAGAAGAGAGAGGAAGACTTCTGCTCAGTCGCCTTCTCCTTTTGGTTCCGTCCAGGACACTGTCCACAGAATGGTGTTATACACATTTAGATTGGAGTTTCCTACCTCGGTTAACTTATTCTAGAAAATTCTTCAGAGAACTATTCATATGCTCGCTTCCCTACTGATTCGGGAACCCCATCAAGTTGACAGCCTAAACTAGTGATAATATTTCCAAGTCATTATTTTATCAGGTGGTGGTAATCTTGAGAAAACCTACTGATGAGTCAGATGGACTCGGGATTCATTTGGCATACCATTCAACATAGAAAAATAGTATGTAGTGGAACATTCTTAGATTTTTGGAGTGTTGAAGAGTTATTTATAGGGCATCAGATAAGGATAAATGAAAGTTACGTATTTAAAACTATATATACTATAGTAATATGTCCTCATATAAAACACAATAGAAATACAATTAGTGATATGAAATGATTGCAATAGAATAAAATTGAGACTGGATTGCCTAATTCAGCAGCAGATAAACTAAAATTGGAAAGATACGGAGATTAACATGGCCCTTTTGCAAGGATGACACTCAAGTTTGTGAAATGTTCCATATATTTTTCTCAACTAACCTGCATCCTTGGGGACTCCCAGAGACTCAACCACAGACCAAAGACCATATTGAACCTGGGCCTCATGCACATTTATAGCACGCTGCAGCGTGGGTACCCCACCAACTGAGGCAGGTTCTGTCCTTGAATCTGTTGCTTGCCTGTGGATTCTGTTCTGCTACTTCGGCTGTCTTCTCTGGCCTCGTTTGGAGAGGATGTACCTAGTCCTACAGCAACTTAAGGTACCAGAGTAGGTTGATCCATCATAACTGACCTCCCTATTCCTAGAGGTGAAGAAGGGATAGTGAGGGGAGAGATCACGTGATGGGGGAAGTAGGAGGGGAAGTAGGAGCTGTGATCAGGATGTAAAATGAATAAATTAATAAATTAATAGGAAAAATTAAGACTTGTTATTCAAACCAAAGGTATATATATTGGATGAAAACTCAATATTATTATGCTGTGATGAAAAATTTAATATAAATGAAAGTGAAAACAACTATGTTTTTAACTGATCCTAAAAAAATTATGTTTATACCATGGGTTTTTAATGAAGCTATAATGGAGAATGTAATTAATTTTAAGATGTGGCTATGGCTTGGCTAGCCTTGTGCAGGCCCAATGAAATTCCAAGTTGTATGTTTGTGATAGGTGTCTGAGATTGAGCATACTAATTTGGAATTTGAAAAATTATTAGAATAGAAAGAGGTGTTAAGGTACAGGTACAGTTATAGAATAGATGATTATAATAGATAATTAAACATATTTTAAACAATATAATATGATTATCAAATTTTACTGATATGTTTTTAGTCTGTAATGACCTCCATAGGCTCATATGTTTGAACTGGTGGTTCCTAGCTGAGAACATGGTGAGAGAGTTGTGAAATATTTAGGAGGTGAAGCCACACTAGAAAATGTCATCATTGTGGATGCATCTTGAAGACTTATGGTCTGGTCTGATTCCTGTTTTTCTGTGTGTTTTCTCTCCACCTAAACATAGCTCTGCCTGTGCTGCTGCTACTACCATGCCTTCCTAAGAATCCTACCTGCCTCCACAGGCAGGCAACAGATTCAGGGACAGCACCTGCTCCATCCAGTTTTGGGGCGGCCCGCATGAAGTCTAAGCTGCATGCCCGCTGCATATATGTAAGGAGTCCTAGGTCTAGTCCTTGTATGCTCTTTGGTTGGTTGGTCAGTCTCTGGGAGTCCCCAAGGATAATCAGGATCTTTTATATCATTGCATCAGGAAAGGTAACTAACACAGCTACTGTGTTATGAGGATAAAAAGGAGCCTATATCTTAATTCCTTTATAATGAATTTAACCTGATTTTTAAAATATCGAATTGCCCGAAGAGGCATTCCTCTGCCACTCTTTTGGCTGGAAGCTTGTGTACCCCCTGGTTGATGGCTTAGTCTCTGGGAACCCTGGGGCTTCTGGATAGGGCTACAATGCCCTTCCTCTCCTCCAATCTGCCCTCTTTGTTTTTATAAAATGGTTTCTTTCTTTTTTTTATTCAATTTATTCTTTATTTACACTTCAAATGATTTCCCCTTGGTCCTATGAAGGCTCAATAGATGCCCCAGCATGGGGATATCGAGTGGGGGTAGGTGGGAGTGGGTGGGGTGGAGGAGCATATTCTTGGAGGCAGGGGGTGGGGTGATGGGTTGGGGGATTTTAGGGAGGGGGAAGCTGGGGAAAGGGTATAACATTTGAAATGTAAATGAAGAATATATTCAATAAAAAAAACAAAACAAAAAAGCAAAACAAAAAAATATCAAATTGCAGCTTGAGAGATTCATGAAAACTACACTAGTTTAAAGAAAATTTTGTTTTTTAAAGTTAAACATCTCATTATTAAAGTTTTTACTTGGGTATAGAAATTAGTCTATAAAGGCTTCTTTATTTATTTTATTTGATTATTTTTCTGTACATTCGTTTTAGCTTTTTTTTTAAGATAATTGATTTTTGCCTACTATATTTAACATGTATGGTCAGATCAAACCACAAGGTCAATCTAGGCTTGCTCATATGCACATATATTTAAGCATGCTTAATCTCAACTCAAATTGTATTATAATAACACTGTTTATGTTAAAGTTTTAGGAAAAAGAAACCATTTAATGATTATTAAATTAAAATATAGTACCTCTGGGAGTTCCCATGGTAGTGGGGGTGGATAGCTGATAGAAGGACTGAAGTATCTTTGATTGGAGCTGAGGAGTATAGTTCTGATCCAAGATGAACTTTCTAAAATGCCCTAAAAGGTTTCTCATTATGCATCCATAAATAATCTTAATAATAGCAAATTTCTATTATTTTATATTGAAATAGTAACATACTTATCCCAGTGACATGGGACTCTCTATAAACTGCAGTCACTCCCTAGGGTTAGCTTTGAACATTGTTTAGATGCACCATAATTAACTTGGCCAATTGTTTATTATCTATGGAGGACCTAGTTTAATGGAAAATTTTTTCTTATTTTTTTGTGTGTCTTTTTTTCATTTTTTTATTCGATATATTCTTTATTTACATTTCAAGTGATTTTTCCTTTCCTGGATTCCCCTTCCCCGAAAGTCCCATAAGCCCTCTTCCCTCCCCCTGTTTCCCAATCCAACCCTTCCCACTTCCCTGTTCTGGTATTCCCCTACACTGCTGCACTGAGCTTTTCCAGGACCAGGGGCTACTCCTTTCTTCCTCTTGGGCATCATTTGATATGTGCATTGTGTCTTGACTATTCCAAGCTTCTAGGCTAATATCCATTTATCAATGAGTACATACCATCAGGTAATGGCTTCAATGGTGTTGGGGTCCAGGAAGGTGTGAAAGACTCAGGTAGAAACATTATGTATCTTAGCTCTACCTTATGTGAACAAGCACAGGTTGACTCTGTGATATGATTTGATCTGACCATATTAAAAACATTAGAACATTTAAATAAAACTGTTCTTACCTTAAAAAAATCTTATAATAAATTTGGAGAAGTATAAATTTAAGAATTGTGAGACTTAATGTTATGTAAGGATAACAACCAATTCTAATGCAAGTAGGCATTCTACAATTCTCTCATTTTGCATCAACTGTTGACAGTGACACTAGACTCTAGAGGTCAAAGGACCCAATTGCACAAGATTGTTCTCAGTGAGGACCAGGGAGTCCTCATATTACCTGTACTTCTCTCTGACTTGGCTACAAAGCCAAAGTTCTTTTTTCATCCCAGATTTAATAATTCTTAATGTGAAGAATATATTTTACATTATAACAAAGGACATAATTAACCAGCTGGATACATATATATGTATATGTATATGTATATGTATATGTATATGTATATGTATATGTATATGTATATGTATATGTATATGCATATCCCACGAAGGGTCCTGGCCACAAGCACTTCTGTCTACACTGGCTTCTTAATAAGCAGATGTATTAACCAAGCTGTTCACTGGGAGACTCACTCTGATCCCAGACCCTCTAAGTTCCCCAGATGTTGTAGGTGAGGGCTGCAAGCTGCAAGCTTCCCATCAAGCTGATCTTTATGGAGACCAGCTGATCTTTTGAACCATCTGAGGACTGTCTTGTAACAAGAGACTCTTCTGTCTCTTTTATCAATGAAAATTCTCCAGAATTTAGGATCTCTGTAACAGGAAGCAAGGACAGAGACCAAATATCTGTATGTGATACCATGCCTCATCAATCTTAAGAGAGACAATGTAGTCTACTAAATATCCATGCCTTATTTAATTTTAACCCTCTGTACATTTAAAGATAACCTCCTTTGTGTCGACCTATGAGTCAAAAGAATTAGAGAAAAGTGCAAAAGAGCTATAGAAAGTTTAAACAAATTTTAGGGAAAAATCTAAATTTAAAATTCCAACTTAAGGTATATAAAATAAAAATTAATTAAAGCCTAATAATTTTGGTTATTCTTCTTATATTAAACTTATAAACAAAAGACACTCAAAAATAGCAAGACATAAGTAAAGATAGAATAATTTCTATAGTTTATGCTACTGTTATTTCTATATTAATTAGTAATTTCACTGAAGTTTATAAGGTGCCAGTGCTCTTTTTGTGGAAAATTATTATTTTTGGAGATAAGTTCCAATAGTAGTCACTAAAAGAAGCCCTGGTGGTGTTGGTTATTGTGTTGTATGCCTTACATCAGGATCTCACTTAATTTTCACTATACATTGATGAAAATTAAATATTTAAAACATGAGTGAATGTTCTTGGTCATAAAGAAATGCAGATACTTCCATTAGATCAAACCCCCAAAACTTGAGGCAGAGACCCAGGATAGAATGCCCACCCAGAGCTCCCATGCTCAGTTCTTAAAGCACTGTTACTGGCCCTAAAACAAGATCTTTCCCTCATTAGCTTCTAGAATATGGTGCTGGTAATGGTGAAATTAATGTAAAAATAATGAGAATATGGAGATTAATTAGGAGCATGAAAGGTTTATAAAATAAAAACAGGATTGAAGATTGGAATATAATCTTTGCCTTAGTCTTAACCATTTCAATTACTGTATTTAAATGTAGCATATTATGGAGTCATAGCTATAATATGCTTTCAGAGGGTTGTATGCCTTATTGTTTAATCTGCCTGTAAAACTGCCATCACTCTATTCTAGATAGTAAAACCTAGAAAGTAATTTCTATGTATCATGACCTAAATATTGACTTCAAATGCTCCTAGCCAAGATGAACTGCTCCAGAAAGATGAGCTGCTGGTTTTTTTCAGTTAACATTTAAAAGTATAAAATTAAAAATATATGATAGAAGTTTGAAATTTATTAGAAAGCAATGGTGCACAGTTCACTAGTAACTTGTGGAAAGTTTGTGGGACTTTTATTTTTGCTTGGATGGTCCACAAAGAATGAGTGACTAGCTTTTATGGAGGAGACCAGGTCTCAGAAAAAACCCAGCTGCGCAGAGACCTACATAAACACACCGGACATAAATCTGAACTGTCAGGTGCCCACTCCCTTGTATTATTTCTGTTACTAATGATGACTCTCTTCTAGAAATATTATGAGAAGAATGTGAATTCATTTTCTTTCTGTATTCTCAGTGTGCATGATGAACCTTCATTTGTTTAGCAGCAGAGGAGGAATTTTCTATCATCAATGATTTTAATACCACTTCTGGCACCAGGACTAGAAAGATGGATGGCTACTTAAGAAAAGTGTCACCCTGAACCCAAGGTGTTTTATTATCTTGCTTGGGAGCACCTTCTATGAAATTTCACATTAAATAAAACAATTTCCAGACCATGTATTTGGTAGATACTGGGTGTCATCATAATACCATTTTTGGTCCTGACAGCTGCAGTTGTGTTCTTCAAAAATATGGAAATGTTAGGTGCTTCTGTGCTCATAAATACAAAGTTCTGTATTTCATTATTCCAATCACATTTAGTCTACACTTTGAGTAAGATTACACAAATAGAAAGCAAGAACATCCTATATTCTGCCTCAAGTGCTGACACATATTTTCCTTTTCTAATGATATTAGAAGTAAAAAAAAAATTGTAAAAACTCAAATATGCTAGGCATCTATTAAAATTCACTTGTAATCCCAATACAAAATAAAAGTGCCAAAATCTATTTGTTAAATCATGATGGCTTGGTTAGTTTTAACTGTCACAAGTACATAGAATCTCCCAAGGTGAGAGTCTTAATGAGCGACTATCTAGATCAGGTTAGCCAGTGGGCGTGCCTGTGGCAGACTGCCTTGACCAAGGGTGTGAACCTTATAATAGGGAAGAAAACAGAGTACAGGTTCAAACAAGGAAGGGTGGGTGTATTCTTTCCTCATTCTTGACTATAAATGTTATATTTTTACCTTCTTTAATCTGAAATGATAGATTGTGACCTGGAATTGTAAGCTAATATAAACCCTTCATCCCCTGTTACTTTTTTTGTTAAATTCTTTTCCATAGCAACAGCAAGAAAAAAAGAACACATGCTTTTACAACTTATAGTACTATAATCAACTAATTAGATACAAACAAATATGTACAATTACAGAGAGGAGATCTCAAGTACACTTTCACTTTACTCTTCCCACCCACTTCTTGAGGATGACATTCCACACAGGAAAAGAGACTCAATATTCTGCCTCTGTCTCCTGCTCCTTTATAAACCTCAGGGTAGTTTCTGCAATTTTTGGTTTGTGTACCAAACATAACATACACTTTTAAAACACTAGATGCATTTCAATGATTAAAAAAATAGCGCTGGGATATATAGCTGTATAATATAGCTCTAGAGCACCTGTATTAATTTATAAGAAGTCATATTCTTCTGAGATATATTGAGCTTAATGAATGTTCCTGCACTATCATGTTGCTAGTGATACAGCCTGAGAATGGGAGAATATATGCTTAGGAAAGCCAAAGTTCAATAAGAGGGCATTTCTAGGTACTATTGAGAGAGTTTACAATGGCTGACCTAAGACTTTTATCAATCCACTTCATCTCTCCTCAAAATCTTATAAGTGTTCTTCTTTCTCCGGTTAGTTTTCAATCATATGCAGAACTTTGGTTATAGAATTATAAAGCAGAAGAGACTGCATTTTGTTGACCCTCGAATTGAAGCTCATTGGGATTGCTATTCAATTGATTATTTAAACCATGTACTTAATGTCTTTCTTGTATGGATGTAAGCATGTGTGGGAAGCCATATTAGTTGAGTCTGCTTATAAACTCTAATACCAACAGAAAAGATTACTCCTTTCCTAGCATCATTTTATTTGCTAGTAAAGAAAATGGAATTGATCCTTCTTAGGTTTACTTTTGTTATTATATATATATATATATATATATATATATATATATATGTGTGTGTGTGTATATATATATATAATACTTTTGTTATTATATATATAATATATATATAATATATATTATAATATATAATATATAATACTTTTGTTATTATATATATAATATATATAATATATATTATAATATATAATATATAATACTTTTGTTATTATATATATAATATATATAATATATATTATAATATATATAATATATAATACTTTTGTTATTATATATATATATATATGACTATTTTGCCTACCTGTATGTATTCTCACTACATTTTTGTCTGATAACAACAGAGATCAGAAGAGGGAATTGAATTCTCTAAGACTGTTTCAGAGTTAGAGACAGTTATGATCCACCACATGAGTCGTGGGTATTGAACCTATGACTTCTGGAATCACAAGAGAGCTTTTAACTTCTGAGCTGAGTTTCTAGTCCCAATCTTTTTATTTCTCTTAGATGTGAGCACTTTTTCTGATTCCCAGAGTTTTTTCTAGTGTGATAAATATGCCAAGGAATATTGTTTTCCGTGGCATCTTTACATGTCTCCTCTTTTATTTCTGGGAGCCCACATATGTGTCCCACGGCTCTGAATGATGATGGCATTTTCTTCAGCTTCCCTCTGTAACGTTTATCAGTGTGGCGATTTCACTATTCGCAGTCAGTTCTATCACTGTGTGACCTTAATTGTATTTTGAGCATTATAAAGTTGTTACCCCTTGCTTTTTCACTTTAATTTCATTTTTCTTTAACCTTTGGAACACACTACATTATCAATTAGCATTATAAAATAGTCAGTGTGGAATTTAGTAACTATATTGAATGTTCTATAAAGTAGACTAATTTTCACAATACTGGTGCGTATAAAAAGCAGTAAAACACCCTCATTCACTTACTGTACCTTACAAAGTATCTCACATGTGCCTTAAACTGATAGCATATTAGACCATTACAGAGGAAAACAGTGTCAACAGGTGAATGATATTCATGGCAACCACTTTAGCACTGCATTTTATCCAAAGACTTTAATGTTCTCTGTGCACGACAATTAAATCAAGTCTTGTCACATGACTCCAAGCAAGGTATTATTATATGCTATTATAATTTAGGCAAACCATTGTTACAGTTCAAGAAGATGAGAGATTCAGTAACTGTCAAAGATCACCTATTAGTTCAATGCCAGAGCAAGCCCACTGAGATTTCTCACTGCTGCTGTTAATATTAATTCAGTTTCTGTATATTGCCACTGAACATTGCACTGTTCTAATGAAATTGCATTTTATATGCAACTCAAGGAAGAAATTTAAGTGCATGTGAATGTAATGGCTTTAGATTTTATCTAAATTTGTAGCAAGAATATATATTCTTCTAAGTTATTTGGAAATGCTACCCAAATAAATTAGCATCGTTTTATTGTTAAAAATGCCACAATATCCTTAAAATAGGGTTGAGCTCCCCTTGTGTTCCTAGTCCCTATGAATATGAGAATAATGACACAGAGAGTAGTTCTTGCTTAGTACAGCAGGGCTGTTACTGAAGAGAGATTCTAGAATGAAAACTTCTGACAAGACCAGCACTCAAAGTTTCAGGATTGTCAGAATCTTTTCACTGAAGAACACTCAATTGTCTCATAATCTTTCATCACAGTTTGCAGCAACAGCCGTGGTTGAGACGCTCTTGCTCTCGTTCTTTGCCCCGTAGATCTACAGGAAACGGTATGAGCAGTTTTATTCAGTTTCTTTCTGATTCTATCTCTTCATTCAGTGCTGCCTATTGGCCCTGATGTCCACTTAACGAGAATCATTGAGAATGATTTGTACAATTGATTGGTGACATCTAGAGCGGAATTGATGCTTCACTGTGCAGGGAGCCCTTCCTAGAGGAGACAGAATTGTCAAACAAAATGCAGAAAAGTGTCTTATCTGGGTGAAACTGGCTATTACAATGGCTGGAAATTCAGTTTCTGAAAAATCCTTCTTATACTCCTTGCTCCTGGACGCTACACAGCACCTATCTCCCCTGAATCCCACAGTCCTTTGGATTTGTATTCATGGCAGCGGCGCGCAACAAAACTACCGCAGATAATTGAGGTAATTGGCAAACCACAGGGGCACTTAGACGGCTCACCTGCCTATTTTGGTTGGCTCATCATCGCTCTAATTGGCAGTGGGTAGTTACTGGTCCATTTGCTGTGTATTATGACAAAAGATGCTAATGGGCCCCGGCAGTGGGTGTGTTGCGCCTTTGCCCTGCTCCTGGCATGCAGAAAGCAATCCCACTGTTTTTGCATAACAAGTAGGATGGCTGGACATTTTCCCAACATCAAAAAGGAGCTTTTCCTTTTGAAAAATGACAACTTGTCCTGGCAAAGGCCTAATCTCAGAATTGACACGTATCCTCTCTTGTAGCCATCACACTGAACGTTGTCCCTAAAAACAAGAGTCCATCAGTCAAGGCGGTTTCCATCATTCTCACCACATTTTTATTATCAGAACTCCTCTGAAGCTTGAAATTGAAATCTGTTTCTTTCTTGACATTTTTCTCTATATTGGGCATGTAATTATGGGCCCAAACTAAGTTCAAGAGGAATGGATCAACAAACTCCACAGCTAAGTACACTAAACTTTGATCTTGGAGGAAAATACAAATTCCAAGGCAGGTTTAGACAGCTGTGCTGTGAATGCCACAGTGACCAAGTGTGGATGAGAAGAAACACCCCATGGCTAACTGAGTATTTTAATAATGAATGTAGGGGAACATAAGCAGAAATTTAACTATCCTAGTTGGGCTGAGAGCCCTTAGTATGCTGAAGAGAATTCATCTTAAAAATAATGAATTATGTGTTTGCTTGGTTAATAATTATTGGTATTCTCCTTCCTCTTCACTGGGAGATATGAATTACTAGTATTGCTTCAGTAAGTTTATGAGAATATGTATTGTTTAAGTTACAATAGCAATGCTATATATTTCAAAGAAAATAAAAAACAAACAATTAACAAACAAACAACAGTGTCCAGGAGATATATTTTGCTTTCATATGAAGCTTGGTAAATCTGAAGCAATAGTTTTGGCCAGTATGGTTAAAAAAATCGCTGATACAAGGCCTGTGAGGAAAATCCTCTCTCACTTTAGTACCACAGTTAAATCAAAAGGGTAAACACTAAAAATCAGGTGAATGAAATGGTGTGGTAATATCACTTACATTGTGAGGCATGTACTTGTGTGTGCATATTAATTCACTAAAACAATGAGTCCAACCCAGAACTAAAGAAAAATTCATGGGAATTCTGCTAAATTATCTTTTATTTCCACCTGTTTGTCAATTTGAATTCAAGGTGTTTAAAATGACTTGGTTTGCTAAGTCTTAAAACTCTGGAACTCATTTAAAGCAGAGAATGCACCATTGGTCACTACCCATATGCTGTGACATTAGCAATTAGATCAGGATTTTTTTCACATCAGATCATGTACGTGTGTGTGTGTGTGTGTGTGTGTGTGTGTGTGTGTGTGTATGTGTGTATGTGTGTGTGTGAGTGCATGTGTGTATGTGTGTGTTTGTGTGCATGTATGTGCATGTATGTATTCAACTACATACATGCCAACATACACATGCACACGCGTGCATGCCCACAAACACACACACACACACACACACACAGCTACACACACACCTAAGTATATATTCAACTAAGCACAATTGTATTTTTCTTCAGTGTTTTGAGTTGTAATTGCTAAAGGAGAGCCTGGTCAGCCATCAATGGTATGAGGATGGGTAGAGATATTCCTTCAACCTTTTTGCTTTTCCTTTTCTATCTCTAAGGCACATGATTTTTGTTTTAAATAGAGACAAAGCTTTAGGATGATCGACACTAATAGGAATCGGCCACATGAATCTCTGTGGGAAAACACTAGTTCTTCCATATAGCAAGGCATGTTTGCCATGTAGTTTTCATGTAGTCTATGTGAATATTAATACTATTAAGAATTGGCTCATGGTGATGCCATCTTGCTTCCCTGCATAACCCCTGCTAGCTTTCTCTTCATATCACAAAGTATAACTCAATTTCAGGATTTAAATTTTTTTATTGTATTCATGGATTTACTTAGTTTGAGCATGTGTGTGAGCATCTGAGGCATGATGCACGTGTGTGAAGGCCAGAGGACAATTTGCAAGAATTGGTTAGTTGTGGTTTCAGTTGGCGGTGGGTACCCAACTCAAACTGTCAGGTGTAGTGACCAGGGTGAATCGTTTTGCCTGCACAATTCATCACTCTGTGTGGTCATATCTTATACTTCTCAGTTCAAGTTTCTCTGCTAATTAAGGTCAAAGTATACCATTATCCACATAGCCTTCTGGGCTTGCTGCAAAATGGAGGACTTCCTTTCCTAGCAGGGGTTCCTCATCTCTGACCTCAATCCCCAAACACCTCTACCAGCCAAATGTCAAGTAACCTCGGGTAGGATTACAGGTTCAGCTTCCTTTCTCCCAATAAGAACCTGTTCAGCTAACACCTGGGATTCCTGAAAAGCTTTCCCATGCTTATGAGGCCTCTCAGTAACTCAAGCTCTCAGCCAATGACCTTTGTACATCCTCAACATTGCTTTATCTTTAACCGAAAGCTATATAAGCCTTGAATCACTCCAAGGAAAGCTGTTCTCTCTCCTGGTCTTGATGTCCTCAGTACCATAGGTACTCACAGGGCTTCTGAACCTTCCCCCATCCATCATCCCTGCTCCATTTGCCCTCATGGACCAATATTGACGAACAATCTACAGGGGCAGGAAGGATTACACTTGCACTATTTCATTTTGAAACAAGTGATACTTGATATGAGGATGCAGGGATGCTCTGTGTGTTCCTGCTTAATTCCACCAGTGTGATCCCTCTGGTAAGGAACTGTGCTCAAATCAGGTCAGGGGATGTTTCCCGCTTAATCAGCATAGTCATATAGAAGCAAATTTGCATGCTCTATGGTCTCAACATTGACAGGGAATTGTAAATGTTACTACATTGATTTCTTTAACTGAGTCTGGCTTCAGTTGGTGCATAGGAGCAAACTTTATTTCTCTTTTAGAATTCTGGGTGGAAAAAGATAATGTGGCATAGCTGAAAGAGAAAGTCCAAAATTACACAAGTGTAACCATTCTCTGCGAACCTTAGGACAGTACTGGGATCAGTTTCTGAGTAGTTGTTAGTAGTGTCATACATATTTGCTCAGATAATCATCATCAGATATATACATAGCGAGTCTACCCTGAGAATGAACCCCGGTTAAGTGCTGTTCACAATGTCTACTTCTATGTCTCTGTTTGGAACCAAGTGTTTGCAACCAAGCTATAGTCTTCTATCTGTGTGTTCAGTGTTTGAGACAGCTCTCCAGTCCCTCCAATTAATTCTTAACCCTACCTTAAAAGACTTTAGTGATAAATGAGAAGCACAATTTTTATTTCCTGGTGAAAAAATAAATTTCTTTTTTTTATTGTTTTTATATTTTTTTTATTTATTGAAAAGGGAAGTAAAGGGAAGTAAAAACACTTTATGATAAAATTAAAGATTTACATGGAAAATATTTCAGATAAACATGTGAAAATTGACAATTTTCATGGAAAATTAAAGAGTAAAGTGGTAGACAGGTAAAACATTGCTAAATTAATTGAAATATGGGATAGAAACATTTTATGATAACATGGAAAATATTTCTGATAAAATTGTAGAAAAACATGTTAGAATTGAAGATTATCATGGAAAATTTTATATAGAAGATTTCTTATATAAGATCAACAATTGGCCTTCTGTGGTTGGATATCAGAAATGTTTGTTCTCTGTTAATGGTATAATGAGACTCATGGACATATTCTCCATTCAGATATGATTAATGTTTTACATTTTAAACAACTAAGCAGAATACGACTTTCCTTCAAGTGTAATAGATGTAAGTTGGTTTAATATTTATCTGTAATTGTTAGACTATTACTTAGAATTTAGACTATTTTTTGTTGATTGAATTTTTTTCTCAGCAGGATATTTTATCAGTACCACTCTTTCACAACAAAAGGAAGGATGAATTTTTTCATGTTTATTATTGTTTGTATCCTTCTCTGTATTGCTCAGAAGACTCATGTACACAGGGGTAGAAGCTCTTTCTTCTCTGTTGTCTGTCCATGCATCTATCTGGAATGATTTTCTTTTCTTTAGACTCCTGAATATTTCCCACCTTGGTATATAAAACAACTGTATTTTGGATGTGTATTCAAGAAATGCTCCATACATACAGTTGAAGTGGACATTTCTGGTTTCCTTGGAGACTTGGTTGTGCTATGTGGTGTTTTGCTGGAAGCTATCTTATGAGAAGATGGTTTGCTGAGAACAGACACGTGATGCTTTTCTGGAAGCTGTCATGTAAAAGGTCATGTGGTGTTTTGTTGGAGCAGATACTTAAGAGGGTACATAGTGTTTAGAAAGAATGTAAATATAGCCTCACAGAGAGGGAGAGGACGCTCTTGCATTGGTTTGCCTTGCAATGCTTTGCTGGTCTTCACTGATTTTCTCTTACTGTGATTTAGTAGGAAGAAACATAGATCATGGTATTCAGGCTGCTTCTTGCCACATCTGCTGACTCCTGTCAATTCAGTGGAGACTTGCAGTTTCTTCTGGCTCAAACCATTGTTACTGGTTCGTATTTGGTGTTTGCCAGCTGGACTGGACTGCTGCCGCTAATTCATGTTTGGTGTTTTGGACTGGACTGCTGATATTCTGATAATGAATAATGGAATCACCACCAAGGACTACTTCTAAACAGGTCCACAACCCCCATTTCCTTAATTCTTTCCCCGACCTCTGGTAGATGAGCTAGAAGGGAGGTTGAAGAGCTTAAAACCCTTTATCAAAGTAGGTTTTGAAAAATCTAAGCCTACATATAGTGTCCTGGGGTGGTAGCCATGGAATTCTGTGGACTATTATGAAATGAGACCTAATAGGATGATATTATGTTCCAAAAGGAGCATTGTCTATGGGCATCAGATTTTCTCTTCTTTTAATCCATCCTTCCTCACTTCTCTTTCCATCTCCTGTTCCTGGTTTTTGACTTAAATACTTGTTTGACTTTTCTTTAGACCTGTCACTTATTTAGAGACAAAGTCTATAAGATTGCCACATCATAGACTTGAACTCTCACAACAAACAACTAAAGAATGGCCCATCATTCCTGAGAAGCTGGTGTTGGCATTTCATCTTATAGGGATCTGCTTGAGCAGCCTGATATAAGAATGTACCACATATAATTGTCATGTCCTTTGCATCATGGGGATTAGGTGATATGTGTGTCTGGTACATACTAGAACTCAATTATTACTACTTAATTCAAAGAAAATTAGTATTTAATATAGCCATCTTGCACTTTGAATTTTAAAATTGCTTTATGAAATTTAAAATAGTTCTGTTACAACATTATCAGTATATGAAGCCAGGTCTTTAATTAAGTTGATTTAATCATTCCAACCTAGAACATACAGCAAAACATCACATTCACCCCAGAAATATAATATAATTTAATTATCATTTGTCACTTCAAATAAACTTGGGAAGTAAAACTTGAGATTCTTTAGTACCCTGTTTCCTTATTCAGAAGTTACAGATTTCCATGACTTTAGTTAACACTTTATTTTAAAATGATGTCTAAGAATTCCAGTGCTTTTGAAAGTGCTGTAAGTGAATCAGATCACATTTCTAATCTGTTGGAAAAATATGTAAAGAAACTGATATTATAATATAGATGATTTCCCAGATAAAGTATGGATCTACTTATAATGTCATCTACATATAATACATTTCACTTATTCCAAGTTTGTTGTGGTACCAGACTTTAGACAACATAGACAAGGTCCAGGGTGTGTGTGTGTGTGTGTGTGTGTGCCCATGCATTGGTATACACGTGCCAAGTAGAAAGTGATATACTTTTTATGAGGAATGTTTTTGACACCAGCTTCCAAATTGTGCTATGGATTATGGAATATATGATGATAGAAGCAAGAAAAACACACACACATACATACACACACACACACACACACACACACAAGGGATAGAAGAGTAACAGTTGAAAGGGTAGGGGGAATACAATGGTTAAAACAGTGGATGAGTGAAATCAAAGTTCACTAGTATTCAGAATATTCTAGTTATATTACAATTCATAAAATAAACCCATTTGTTAAATTATTTTATTAAAAATAACGAGTATTCAGATCTAGGAGGAACATTTTAAAGTGCTGTTGTATTGACAGTGTTTTTTGAAGTCACAACCCAGAAAATGTGTTGCAAAATAGGAAGGTGAAGAAAAGACACACTCGAATATCTTAGTCTGTCATATAGGGATGTACGGCATGGTTTTGCTCTACTGTTGGGATAAGGCATCGTTTCCTAAGAGACTCCAGGGAGCAATTGAAAAAGTATCCTGAATGAGGAAACACCAAAAGAAGCATCACATGACTTGGAATCAGATTGCAAACCAAAGGGAACCACCAGTTAGAGCAGGAGCCATGTGCATACCTAAGTGTTATAATCTCAATAAGAGTTAGTGCTTTAGAACAAAAAGTTCTTATTAAAAAGGAAGTGATTTAGAGAGTAAATAAAACAGGTTTAGTTTGCTAGAGCTACCATAACAAGGTATGACAGGCCGGGCAACATAAAAGCTAGAAATTTATTTTTTCTCAGTTATAAAGACAAGATGTTCAAGATCACAGCCTGATTGCCCAAAGTCTGTCCTCTTGCAGACAGATGTCTTCTTGTAGTCACTTTCTCCATGAGAAGACATTTTTGATGTCTCTCCATCTTGTGATGTGAGTCATCAACACTGAATTAGGATTCTACACTCATGCCCCGATTAATTCAACTTTTATCATCACTCTAAATTCCTCATTTAAATGTGGTCTGGAGACTGGAATTCAACACATGAATTTTGGATACAGAAAATATAATCTGTAACTTTCCTGGTAATTTTTGTAACTGCAATTTAAAAAAGCCAGGAATTACCCAGCACTCAGGAGGTTATGACAGGCCAATTGCTACAAATGCCAGGCCAATCTGGCCAGCCAAGTGAGTTTCAGAACATGTCAAAACAAAACCAAGCAAACCAAACATAACAAGATAAAAATGAATCAAACATTGGATTTATTAAAAATATATCTAGGTTGTCAAGTGATTAGCTTAGCTACACATCCTGTACCATACATGTTTATGATATATAGTGCATGTTACATTATCTAATTTGAATTATGCATGTGTATGCTGGCGAGAATTATGAACTTAAAATCTGTAAGATCTACCATTGTATTCTTAGAAATAAAAAGTTGTAAAGAATTGTGCTATGTTATAATCCTTTTCTTAATCTGAGAAAACATTGTTTGTAATCAGTACATATTTGTTAATTGCTGATTAAAGACACGCCAAGGACTAGATTCTTACTTATCTCATTTTAATGTGTTTCTTATTGTTATGGAATTAATCTTGTTTTCTAAATACCTTACTATTTTGTCCAAGTTGTATATGTTTTAATATATGTAGTTTTATGATAAATTTTAATAATTAAATTACATTTTAATTTTTTATGATCTTTCTAAAATATAATTTGACATCATAAGATAAAGATAATGCTTGTCATATCATTATATAATTTCATTTCTTTAGCATCTTTAATCAGACAGAATAGTATATGCTGAGATGAGAAGCTGAAGTTGAGTCATAAAGAGGAGGACAAGACTATCGGGTTCTTCTGTCCCAGGGCCCTTGAAAGCTTAATTTTGCTTATTAAATAACATAATAATCATACCCCTTTTCCTTTCCTTTGAACAAGGTGGAGAAGTTGATGGAACAATTCAGTTTTGGGCAAAACAGTGACCTCCAAATTGATTATGAGTGTCGCTGATCTTTTAACCCTTGACTGCTGTGGCAGAAAATGATATTAACAAGTAAGAGAGAATGGATGGAGAGAAGAGGACTTATGGGACATATCGGGAGGGGGGAACTGGGAAAGGAGAAAGCTTTTGGATTGTAAAGAAAGACTACAGATATATATATATATATATATATATATATATATATATATATATATATATATATATATATATATATAAGAAAATAGATTAAACAGTAAGGATTAAGAAAGTTGGGGCTAGAATAATAAAGACACAGATGTCCCGCCCCCAACTTGAGGACGCTCATCTTTCTAAGTAGTATTTCTATGTATTCAATCCTTGCACTGCTTATTTCCCAGAAAGAGCCAGGGAGAGCCCACAAAGTGCACAAAGTAGTCTGCCGTCATCCTAAGAGACAATGCTGACATGTCAGAGAACTCCATGTATGTATTTAAATCGATGTAGCATGTCGTCTCTCTAACTCTTACGTTCAGAAACTGACTGCCAGAAGGTTCAGCAATTGGGGGGAACTTATGCATCGACACTATGATTAAGCTAACTCAGAATTGTATTCCAAATGACTCCATGGTGCTGAGCTGAGTGCATCCTCCCTTCACCTAAGTGATGGGAACTCTCCTCACAATATCGTTTCATCTCCTCAGTGAAAGATAAACTTCAAGTCCATTGAGAAAATCTGATAATGGTTAACATTTTACTTTTTGAAGTAGATTATGGGAAAACTTTCTTTTTAAAAAATTCTTATTACATTTGTGTGTGTGTGTTTACTGTTTAGGCTGTTGGTACCAAATGTGTGCATGTGGCAGTCATAGGAGCCTGTTCTACCACGCAGGGTCCCAGAGACTGAATTCACCTTGGCAATCTTGGCAGCAAGTGCCTCTACCAACTGAGCCTTTTTTTCTGTCCTACAAGACAGTTTTCAAATTGATATTTTAATTAAATCAAATATCAATGAAAATATTTATTTAGGTTAATATTATAGCATATATTAGAAAATATTGATTCAGTTTTTTGACCACCTTTAATGAACTATTTCCTAATATTGTAGTACCAATAACTACAGAAATAATTGATAGTAACTTGTGTCTGCTAACTATGCTATTGGAGATAAACTCTATGGAGTTCTTAGGAACCAGTCCATGAGGGTAGTACAACAGGTCTCTAATATTTAGTTCTATTCACAATGATAGTGGAAAATAACCCTAGAAATAGCAATAGGATGCTCATTTGGATCAAAGGGCATAGATGCTTATAGCTTATTATAAAATACCCAGGTTTCTCACCTATAATGGAGTTGATAGCTAGGTCCATTTGCTTTTATTTTTGTTTTTCTGTACTCTGCAGATCAGGAAGATTGCATTAGAAGTGCTAATGTTCTAGTCATGACTTCTGCTAAGCAAAGTAATTGGTCCTCTGCAATGACTTCTGTCTTCTGTCTTTTACTGCTTCCATGTAGTGGTGGATGTTAATGTAGAAGAAAATTAAATTCCTGACTATTTACAGGTTTTGGTGGGAGGTACTATGTCCTCTGAAAAAAATTACTCTCATTTGCCTCTTTAAGTAGTCACAGATTTTAGGGATGCAGAAAATTCTGTTTATTTCCATAATACAACTTGACTTTTAAGTCTCTCACTCTTGCTATATTCCAAGAAAGATCCGTGTTTCTAATTTCTAAGTTATCTTAGTAATTTCAGGAAACATTCCCTCCTCTTCTTCTTCCTGCTTCTCTTACTCTTGCTCTTCCTAGTCCCTTCATTCCCCACTGTTATGGCATATTTTAAGTATTTAATGTGGTCCTATGGCACAGTTAAGAAGGACTGAGAAGCAAGAACTTCAGAATATGTTCCTTACTGGTCTGCCTCTGTCTTTGGTCTAGCCCCCAGGTGACTATTTCTCCAGCTCTTCCTGTCTGTGACCATGTTTTATAGTTTCATGGCTTTTCTCAATCCCACAAAATACCATCAAGTCTGTTGATGCCTACTCTGCCACTGCCTACTTCTGTTCTCTGCTAGAGGAAAGGAAATTTTTTATTGCTTCCATGAGTGTTTCACTGTAGCAACATCTTGGGAAACAAGTGTCAGACTTTCTCTGCACCACGAATGTCAGGGGATGCCTTGGTTACCACTCACATGTCCTGACTAAGGTGATGAAGCTCCTCTGAGCCAGTTCAACCTTTACTTATTTAGTATTCTAGGTGCAAAGCAGAAATGGGAATCAATCTCTCTGGGTTAATTCTCCAGTTATCCCTGTTCTCCCTGCATCTCATTAGCACAGGGTCACCCTGGGGCACGACAGTGGAGAGTATTCATATGTCTTGCTTCTTTTATAATATTCCCTTCACTTTCAGGCCATGTACATTACAAAAAACAAAAAACAAACAAACAAATCTCCAGCTAAAAATCAAATCAAGTAAAAGAAGAAAAACGTGAGAAAATTCTGCCTCACATACTCAGACATGTTTCTATGTTTATGAATTTAGCTTCTAGATTATCTTGATTTATGTTCTCCCTGTTTTCCTTCTTCTCTGAACAGTGTCTTTGCCACATTATCTCTCTGATGTTATGAACAAGAAAAACATTACCATGAGATGTGAAATGTTGCTTCAAGGGACACCTTGAACTGTCAAAAGAATAGAACTACTAGATTTGAGACATTAGTATCCAACATTTAATTCAAACCAGGGCATCCCATAACATTTATTTCCAGCACTAATATCAAACCTTGATATACATACTACAGTGTGAGCTTTTGTCATCATGCAAGTTTGTGTAATTTTGACCTGTAGTAGCTACTTGCTATGTATGATCTATTATTATTGTTATTGTTATTATTAGTAGTATTCTTATTATTGTTATTATATGTGTGCATACACATATACAGCTTCTCACATGAGCTATGACACACATGAAGAGGTAGAGGACACCTTTTGGGAGTCAAGTTTCTTCTTCTACCTTTCCATGAGACTGAATTTGAGTTTACCAGGCTTTTGAAGCAAGCATCTTTTACATGCTATGCCATCTCACCAGCCTTAAATGAACTTACGTATTAGATGAGATTATTCAGTTCTGATTTCTAGGTCCTTAAGGTCTGTTTCCCTGTCAACAGATTAATGGAACCGATCATAATTCAAACATATAAAATGATTCAAATCTTAGGTGTTTAGTATGCTTACTAACAGTTTATTTGGTGATCAAAATTGACTTCATTTTTGGAAATAGTATTTAAAATATATAACATCAATTTTCAACTCTGTACAGTTATTTGAAATATTTTAGGTAGAATAATTGTATATCTATACACTTAGTGGAAATCAAATATGATAACAACCTTTAAATATTTTATCTTTTTATTTTATATGTATTTATGTGTCTGTGACTGTGTACATGTATGTATAGGATGTCCATATTGGAGTCCATGGAAGACAGAAAAGGGCACTGAATCTACTGGGTCTGAAGTTACTGGAGTTACATGGGCCTGCCATGGATTTGGTGGGAAGCCAATCAAAATCTTCTGCAAGAGCACCAAGTTCTCTTAACTACTGAACTATCTCTCTAGCTCTGATAGTAGATTTTATATTAAATCTCTCATACCTTGTTATCCCATAGCCTGATTTTAAAATGTTTTAAAATAGCTAAATATTTTTATATAAAATACTGAATTGAATGTGTTTGAATGTTTTCTCACATGTCTTTATATAGTAAAGACACAGAGAAATAACTCTATTTGTCTACTAGAAATGTGTGAAACAAAAAGTGGTCTTTATAGACTAGACCAAACTCCTTTCTCTTTCATTTGATCCTAAACTGCATCAGGAGAAATAGCTTTTGTATGCTTTGATTTTTTTCAGAGTATTGGAGAGAAGCTACTATATTACAAATTGCCACTATTGTTCAAAGCCATCAGACCAACCATATAGAGACCTTGATAAGAGCACTTGAAAGATTCTTTTATAGTGATAACTACAGTGGAGGAGGATGTAGCTCTTGGAAGAGAATATGAGGTGTTAGAATGGAGTGTTGTGGACTATTTGAAGCCCACTGAGAGTCATAGTTTGGAACTTAACTCTTAAATTACTTTCAGAACTCATCTTAGTATGTCATGTATTGATTGAGTTGGAAAAGAATGCCAACAGATTGTTGATTATATTTTTAAAATACTAAATAACAAAATATATTTTAAAAAGCAATGTATTAGGCATTTAAAATTATGAAACAATAATAGCTGTTTTATATATTTACCATTTTAAAACAAACAGATATTTAAAGACATAGATAATACATAAACAATAAATATTAAAAGCTCAAACCTACCTGACAATATTTACTTTGACCCAGCATATAGCGAATACTAAATCAATAGTTTGAAAATAATTACATAAGGTTGGTAATATGAAAAATGTAGACAAATCCTATTATTTTGGTAGTTTTATATCCTAATTTTATCAGCTGTGAAAGGTCTAGCTGAAAAGACAAGAGAATATTTTATTTCTATTCTCCAGTTTTTATGTATGTGTACCTGTGCTGACATAGTTTCTCATGGTGGTAAGTTTATAAGCAATAGAGAATATATATATACGAGACATTTCTGAGTTATTCATGTCATAAGTTATAGAACAGACTTAACTAAGAATGACCTAGTGTCTTATGTACAATGTGTTGTGTCACCATATCACAGTAATGCTAAAAATAGAAAGTAACACATATATTATAAAAGTCATTTATGATGGGAAAATAAAAACTTTCTACATTTTGAAAATAAAGACAAATCTTGCTCTCCACTTCTGGATCCAGATCAGCCTGGGCGGCAACACCACATCTCCAAGTCCTGCAAGAGGCAAGAGGGGCTTCCGGGCAGCCAGCGGGGAGAAGTCGGTGTGCTCCGGTGAATCCAGCGGGCCCCAGCAGGAGCCTTCAGGTGCCTGCTTTGGGATCTGAACAGCCTGGGCCACAGCACTCGGTCTCCAGGAAGTGCAGGAGACCTGGTGTGCACCCAGAGGCAGTCTGGGAGCTCACAGCACAGCTTGCTCCTGTGGCACAGAGCTTAGGTTCCAGTCCTGAGGCCTCTGGTGGGAGGCCTCAGATCTCTCCACTTCCGGATCCAGATCAGCCTGGGCAGCAACACCACATCTCCAGGTCCTGCAAGAGGCAAGAGGAGCTTCTGGGCGGCCAGCGTGGAGAAGTCGGTGTGCTCCAGTGACTCCAGCGGGCCCCAGCGGGAGCCTTCAGGTGTCTGCTTCTGGATCTGAACACCCTGGGCAACAGCACCCTGTCTACAGGCAGTGCAGGAGGTAAGATGTGCACCAGAGGCCACCTGGGAAGGGGTAGCTTGCATTGGTGAGTCCAGCATTGACAAGACCAACTAACACCAGTGAGAACTAGATGGCAAAAGGCAAACACAGGAACGTCACTAACAGAAATCAAGGCAATATGGCAACATCTGAACCCAATTCTCTTTTACCAGCATGTCCTGGATACCCCATCACACCAGTAAAACAAGATTTGGATTTAAAATCACTGGTCATGATGCTGGTACAGAAACACAAGAAGGACATACTTAAAGAAATTCAGGAGAAAATGGATCAAAAGTTAGAAGCCCTTGCAAGGGAAACACAAAAATCATTGAAAGATTTCCTTTTGTTGCTGAGAATAGTTTTAGCTATCCTGGGTTTTTTGTTGTTCCAGATGAATTTGATAATTGCTCTTTCTAACTCTGTGAAGAATTGAGTAGGGATTTTGATGGGTATTGCATTGAATCTGTATAGTGCTTTAGGCAAAATGGCCATTTTAACTATATTGATTCTACCGATCCATGAGCATGGGAGGTTTTCCCATTTTTTGAGGTCTTCTTCCATTTCCTTCTTCAGAGTCTTGAAGTTCTTGTCATACAGATCTTTCACATGTTTGGTAAGAGTCACCCCAAGATACTTTATACTGTTTGTGGCTATTGTGAAGGGGGTCATTTCCCTAATTTCTTTCTCAGCCTGCTTATCCTTTGAGTATAGGAAGGCCACTGATTTGCTTGAGTTGACTTTATAACCTGCCACTTTGCTGAAGTTGTTTATCAGCTGTAGGAGCTCTCTAGTGGAGTTCTTTGGGTCACTTAGGTAGACGATCATGTCGTCTGCAAATAATGATAGTTTGACTTCTTCCTTTCCAATTTGTATCCCTTTGACCTCCTTATGTTGTCAAATTGCCCGAGCTAGTACCTCAAGTACAATATTGAAAAGATAAGGAGAAAGGGGGCAGCCTTGTCTGGTCCCTGATTTCAGTGGGATTGCTTCAAGTTTCTCTCCATTTAGTTTGATGCTGGCTACCGGTTTGCTGTATATTGCTTTTACTATGTTTAGAATCAGTATCCCTGACCTCAAGCAATACTACAGAGCAATAGTGTTAAAAACTGCATGGTATTGGTACAGTGACAGGCAGGAGGATCAATGGAACAGGATTGAAGATCCAGAAATGAACCCACACACCTATGGCCACTTGATCCTCGACAAAGAGGCTGAAAACATCCAATGGAAAAAAGATAGCCTTTTCAACAAATGGTGCTGGTTCAACTGGAGGTCAGCATGCAGAAGAATGCGAATTGATCCATCCTTGTCTCCTTGTACTAAGCTCAAATCCAAATGGATCAAGGACCTCCACATAAAGCCAGACACTCTGAAGCTAATAGAAAAAAAACTGGGGAAGACCCTTGAGGACATCGGTACAGGGAGAAAGTTTCTGAACAGAACACCAATAGCGTATGCTCTAAGAGCAAGAATTGACAAATGGGACCTCATAAAATTACAAAGTTTCTGTAAGGCAAAGGACACCATCAAGAGGACAAATCGGCAACCAACAAATTGGGAAAAGATCTTCACCAATCCTACATCAGATAGAGGGCTAATATCCAATATATATAAAGAACTCAAGAAGTTAGACTCCAGAAAACCAAACAACCCTATTAAAAAATGGGGTACAGAGTTAAACAAAGAATTCTCACCTGAAGAACTTCGGATGGCGGAGAAGCATCTTAAAAAATGCTCAACTTCATTAGTCATTAGGGAAATGCAAATCAAAACAACCCTAAGATTTCATCTTACACCAGTCAGAATGGCTAAGATTAAAAATTCAGGAGACAGCAGGTGTTGGAGAGGGTGTGGAGAAAGAGGAACACTCCTCCACTGCTGGTGGGGTTGCAAATTGGTACAACCACTCTGGAAATCAGTCTGGCGGTTCCTCCGAAAACTGGGCACCTTACTTCCAGAAGATCCTGCTATACCACTCCTGGGCATATACCCAGAAGACTCCCCACCATGTAATAAGGATACATGTTCTACTATGTTCATAGCAGCCCTGTTTGTAATTGCCAGATGCTGGAAAGAACCCAGGTATCCCTCAACAGAAGAGTGGATGCAAAAAATGTGGTATATCTACACAATGGAGTACTATTCATCCATTAGAAACAATGAATTCATGAAATTCTTAGGCAAATGGATGGAGCTAGAGAATATCATACTAAGTGAGGTAACCCAGACTCAAAAGGTGAATCATGGTATGCACTCACTAATAAGTGGATATTAACCTAGAAAACTGGAATACCCAAAACATAATCCACACATCAAATGAGGTACAAGAAGAAAGGAGGAGTGGCCCCTGGTTCTGGAAAGACTCAGTGAAACAGTATTCAGCAAAACCAGAACGGGGAAGTGGGAAGGGGTGGGTGGGAGGACAGGGGAAGAGAAGGGGGCTTTCGGGACTTTCGGGGAGTGTGGGGGGGCTAGAAAAGGGGAAATCATTTGAAATGTAAATAAATTATATCGAATAAAAAAAAAGAATGAAAAAAAAATAAAAAATAAAATGAATCCCAAGTGGAAACTAAAAAAAAAAAAATATTCATAAAAATAAAAAAAAATGCAAATAAAAAAAAATTGAAAGAAATCCAGGAGAATACAAAAGCCAATAATGAGGAAACACAAAAAACACTTAAAGAAATACAGGAGAACTTTGGTCAACAGGCTGAGGTCATGAAAGAGGAAACACAAAAATCTCTTAAAGAATTACAGGAAAGCACAAACAAGCAAGTGAAGGAGCTAAGCAAAACCATCCAGGATCTAAAATCAGAAGTAGAAACAACTAAGAAAACCCAAAGGGAGACAACTTTGGAGATAGAAAGCCTTGGGAAGAAATCAGGGGACATAGATGCAAATATCAACAACAGAATACAACATCATACTAAGTGAGGTAACCCAGACTCAAAAGGTGAATCATGGTATGCACTCACTAATAAGTGGATATTAACCTAGAAAACTGGAATACCCAAAACATAATCCACACATCAAATGAGGTACAAGAAGAAAGGAGGAGTGGCCCCTTGTTCTGGAAAGACTCAGTGAAGCAGTATTTGGCAAATCCAGAACGGGGAAGTGGGAAGAGGTAGGTGGGAGGACAGGGGGAGAGAAGAGGGCTTATGGGACTTTTGGGGAGTGGGGGGCTAGAAAAGGGGAAATGATTTGAAATGTAAATAAAAAATATATCGAATAAAAAAATTAAAACCAAAATTTAAAAAAAAAAGAAAAATCTTTACCAAGTCAATAAAATGCTAATGTTTGAAAATTGATAATATATCCTTTGTTAAAAATTTCCAGGAATAACTAAAATAGTATCAAGAGATAAATGTAGAGTTTTCATTATGTAACCAAAATGACTCCATGAGGTGAAAGTTCACTACAAGTCTTTAGAAAAAAGCAAAAAGAACAGAATTTGAGACAAACCAGAATAAAAATAGCATGTTGTGTGTAGTATTTTTAAATGAATTTAAAATTACATTTATATTAATGGTTCTAAACTGACAATATGGATCAGGTTTTATAAGGGAAAGTTGGCTTTACTAATAACATTTTAAAAATTCCAATGATGAGGAGGCATAATTAACACTAATGGCTTTTTGAGAACTATTAATACTTCTAATACTATAGAAATATCCTAACATTTACACTTGTCTGAAATGAATCCAAATAAGTCACAATATAATGGAGGAGCAAACAGTGCCTCAACTATACATCTTATATTACCAATTAAAATCCCCAGTGTTGGGAGGAGGTTACATATTGTTGTGTAACACCAGAGACTCCATCCCAGAAACAACACAGACCATTAAAAGGGCTTTGCTTCTACTCCACAACCTGATGGTAAGGTCCTATTGCTGAAGGCACCATTTGCTGATGTCACTGAACGTGGAGAAACCAAGCTAGTGCATAATTAGGGGCTTCTCTCACACTGACTAGCATTCACGGTGCTGAAAGGTTCCGTGTACATTACCAGAGGATAAAAGTGATCATCATTATTATCCCTTATGAAACCCTTTGACCTATAACAGTGACCTGCCCTCAAGATAAACTGGTGGAATACTGGCACCAATGTTGTTGGTGTGGCCAACCATCTTTTGACTGGATATAAGATCTACTCCAAGTGGTATACATTCTTTCTTATAATTTGCACTGACAAAATGGTTAAGAACTGGAGACCAAATATATCACGAGCCCTAGAAGAAAACTTACTACTATTACTCTGTTTAAGGAACATAACGATAGAACAACTCCTAATAACATAAAGCTACACTCATAAGTCAGTGCATCACTCAACACTCAGCAGAGAGGCTTTTCCTTGCAGTAGATGGTAATTAACACAGAGACCCACAACAGTACAACATGTTTAGAAAGGGAAACATTGAAGCACTCTTCTTTAAATAGTATTTTTTTTTCATCAAAGCTCCAAATATGTTCAGGAATCTACACAGAAGAGGAGTGTAACTGCCTACAGTTACATCAAATGGGTTATCTGGAAGGGAAGCTGGGGATGTATGAGAAGGTGGCAAAAAAGAGATGGAGACCAAGGTAACACCTGCTATTCAAGTTCTCAAAGTTTAATGAAGAACTTCAAATATATAGGCAGGGGAAAAGGCTGGAAGCTTCTCAACAGAACTGGTTCAGTTGCTTCACAGGTGGCTAGTGTTTCTCAGGAAACTGCAGGTCCTTGATGAACAATAGGCTTCACCTTGGTCTGAGCACTCCAGTTCCTGCTCAAAGGCTTGGAGCAGAACTTCACATTGGTTGATGTCAACTTCCTGCCAGGTGGACTGGCACCTCAATAAGGCTCTCTACAGAGGAGGAGACACTATTGAGGGTGCAAAGAAGTGCTTGCCAACAGGAGTCTGATATAGCTGTCTCCTGAGAAGTTCTGCCAGAGCCTTACCAATACAGATGCCGATGCTTGCAGCCAACCATTGCACTGAGCACAGGGATCCCAATGGAACAATTGGGGGAAGGACTGATGGAGCAGAAGGAGTTTGCAACTCCATAGGAAGAACAACAATATCAACCAACCAGATTCCCCAGAGGTCCCAGGGACTAAACCACCAACCAAAGAATACACATGGAGGGACACAGGACTCCAGCTGCATATGTAGCACAAAGTGGTCTTATCTGTCATCAATGGGAGGAGAGGTCCTTGGTCCTTTGAAGACTCCATGTCGCAGTGTAGGGAAATGCTAGGGCAGGGAGGAGGGAATGGGTGGGTGGATGGGGGAGAATCTTATAGAAAGTAGAGGGATGGGCAGGGGATAGGGGGCTGTGGAGAGAAAAATGGAAGGGGAATAACATTTGAAATGTAAATAAATAAAGTAACCCATAAGATAAAAAAAAGATTGCAAGAGCCAGAGGTGATAGGTGATCCAAGGAAACCATGTATCAGTATTGCTAGGCGGATGGACTCACAATGCCAATGACAGCATACACAAAGTCCTCAAAGGTTCCAGTCACACTAAATCCTGGAACTGAGAAACAGAAGTGGGCACTAATATTACCCCTAAATAAGCAGTCTGTGAGTGGTACTTTCTAAGAAAGGGAAAGCCAGTTTTACCAGATTTCTCCAATGGACCCTCACATGGTTTATCAACCACACTCCAGAGCAGACCTTATACTCAGGAGCATATGGGAAACATAAAAGAAACTCCTCCGTTTTTTTCTGTTTGTTTTTGTTTTAATGTGTATGTTTGTGAGTGTCTTGTTTTTTATGTGTGTGCTGCACACCATTTCATTTTGTTTTGGTATGTTTTGTCTCACTGGTTGGCTATGTTTTTGAGTGAGATGGAAAGAGACTGCAAATGACTGGGAGGGAGGTGGGGAGTGTGTGAGAGGAGCTGGAAGAGGGGAAGGAACATAATCAAAATATATTGTTTGAAAAACATAAATTAAGAAATCAAATGAGTCACTGAACACCAAAACCAGAAACAAATACCACAACAAACCCAAAGTGTTTTACCTAGACGCTTTGCAATTTATACAGAACTATGCAATATTGTAAGTGCATTTTATAATGCTGAAAAGAAGCAGATAAAAGTTACTCTGCAGTTCTTTTTTAAAAAACTACATTTAAATTTATAAAAAGATAAAACTGAGATTTTTTTAAAAAATATTTTAACACTAATATAACCAAAGCCATTTTAAAGAATATGTTATGCAAAATTATAATAATATGAAGTTTAAATATATGTCTAAAATTTGAAATTAAATATTAGCTAGGTGAATTTATAAATGTATGAAAGAAACCATATATTGTCAAGAATCACCATCTACAAATAATTGAATGGCTAAGCATTTTCTACATTACTATAATTTATTGCATTAATGACCTTAATAAGGCAATTATCAAATTATTTCAATAGATGATTCAAAAGCACTTAAGACATTTAACATTTCTTTAGAAGAATTCTCTTAGAATGAAATCAGAGAAAATATTCCAAACTTATAGATTTTATTAACAAAAAGCTTATAATCATAATTAGCAGAAAACTTCACTTCATATTGCCCTGTGTTATACCAAAAGTACCATAAAATATGAAAACCATTTGCCATGGGTTCTCCTGTACATCTTTCTGATTGTGCCCAGCTTGCAAGACTCTGATGGCTTTTTACTTGAACTGTATCTCAGAATTGTTTCTGCAGCTGAAAATTCTGCAAGATGAAATAACACTTTGCAGAAATCCATTATATAGTCTCCCTGCAGAGTGCAGCCTTCTTTAGTCATTGTTATAAAAAAAGGCAGATACAGTAAGCATAGGGTTCTCCTGCCAACCATCCACACTGCATGTGCTATCTGCACATACTCCTGACATCACAATATAGAATTTGAGGCTTATAGAAAGAGTTTAATACAATAATACCAAGCCATTCTATTATTAAGAATTAAATATCTCTTTGTCTCTGAGAGTTTTCTGTCTTTTGTAAGCATTCAAAGCTATGGGAAAATAACTTATTTTCTTTCTTAGTTGTTTTGGTTGTTTTTTCTTAGTATATTTTGCTTGTTCTTTATCACATCTCTGCATTGCTAAATTTAAGGAAGGTGCTTTGCATAAAAATGTTGAAAGTGAAAGCATTTCTTGCTAAAAATATTTGGTGGGGGCTCAAAATGTAACATTAAAAGCAGTATAAACTAGTTATGTGATGCTAGAGGCATTAGCTTAATATTAGAGAGAAAACAAGTAACAGCCCTGAAAGCTGAAAGTAATACTCAAAGCAGGTATGAATTATGGATGAAAATCTTCTATATAAATGGCTCATATAGATGAATAATTAGAACTAATCAGTGAACATATCAAAATTATCATGTTCAAGGTAAAGTTAAAAAAATTAAAAACATCTAAGACAAAGACTGAATGAAAACTATAGCAAGTCAAGTACAATCATGAAAGTATGAAGAATATGAAATATATAAAAACAACCTAAAAATAATGAAATAAAACATTACAGCAATAGAAATTTTCTTTTAAGAAATAAGCTAGGAGTAGGTTTCTCAGTTATTGTTCTATTTCTGTGAAGAGGCAGCATAACCATAACAAGTCCTATAAAGGAAAGCACTAACTTGGGAACTTGATTACAGTTTAAGAAATTGAGACCATTATTATCATTTTAGGTAGTACGGCAGAATCCATGGTATTCAGCAATAGCTAAGATCTACATCTTGATTCACAGGCCAGGAGAATTAAAAAGAGAAACCATTGCTCTAGGTGTGGACTTTTAGAAACCTTCAAGTCCCAGCAACAGACTTCCTCCAGAGAGACCACAATGCCTGGTGACTAAGCAGCAAAATCTGTGAGCCTATGGAGGCCATGCTTATTCCACACACCATAGTAGCTGATGTGATTTATTATATAGAACAGAGCCCAGAAATTCCAACAGAAAACTTCTGAAAATAACCTAGAATTTCAACAAAATGGCAGGATAAAAAGTCAACTTACTAAAAACAATAGCTTTTCTTTTTTTCTTTTTTTAATTGAATATATTCTTCATTTACATTTTAAATGTTACCCTTTCCTGGTTTCATCCCCTCCTAGAAAATCCCTAACCCATCCTCCCATCCCCACCTCCAAGAAGTGCCCTTCTGCCTCAAACCACTCCCATCTACTCCCCGTCCATTTCCCCATCCTGGGGCTTCTTTCTAGCCATCATAGGATCAAGCTTTTCTAAACAGCAACAATGAGCATGCTAAGAAAGAGTGAATAGACACATTCATTCACAAGACCTCAGAGATATATACATGTTTATCTAACCAAGGAAGTGAGCAACCACTGCAATAAAAGCTTTAAATACGTAAAGATCAATTGAGGAAGATAGTAGAGGATAGAATGGCATGCCATAAGAATGGATTACTAGAATCTATTTTATAAAATGACCTTATAATTAAAAGTAATTGATAGATTCACTACAAACCCAATGGGGGAAAAAAAACCATGATATTCTTCTTAGAAACTGAAAACACCATTCTAAAATTTGTAAGAAACACACATGGACATGCACACACACCACCACAACTATCACCACTATCACTACCAGCAGCACAACATCACAGCACAACAACGTCTAGCAATAAGGCAATCCTGAGCAAAAACGAATAATACTGGAATGATTAATATTTCAGAACTAAAGAATTACTGCAGAGCTTAAATAATATAAGCAGTATGGTACTGACACAAAACTAGACAAGTATACAAGAATACCAATGGAAAATGTAGAAGATTTATATGAATCACATAGTTGTAGTCATCTGATATTTGATAAAGATGCTAAATATATACACTAGAGAAAAGACAGCATCTTCATCAAATAGTTTTAGGATAACAGATTATCCACATGCAGAAGAATTAGACTCCTATCTACCAGCAAGCATAAAATCAAATTCAAATAGGTCAAAGGCTTCAATATAAAACCTGAAAAGCTAAAACATCTGGTGGAAATAATAGGCAGGACCTATAAAATGCAGATATAGGAATAATCTCTCATAATAGAACTCCATTTGCTCAGGAATCAAGAACAATAATTGACAAATAAGTTTTCAGAACTTTAAATGCTCTGTACAGCAAACAGAATAGTCAGGAGAGTAAAGAGAAACCCTATACAATAGGTGGGAATCTTTGATATATATTAGAGAGAGATAGAAACCCAGGATATAAAAAGAACTCAAAAAACAGAGTCAACCTTTGCATGCTTTTGGGACTCTTTCCTCCAGTTGGGTTGCTTTATCCAGCCTGGAAAGGAGGAGGAGGAGGAGGAGGAGGAGGAGGAGGAGGAGGAGGAGGAGGAGGAGGAGGAAGAGGAGGAGGAGGAAAGAAATATTGGTGCAGTCACTCTCGAGAATGGATAATTCTCAAAAAGCTAAAAATAAATCTACTATTTAATTCAGCTCTATTACTCCTTGGCATGTTCCCAAAAAATCCGATACCCTACTTCACAAATATCCGTTCAGGAATATTTGTTTCCATTCTAGCCACAGTAGCTAGGAAAGGAAACATGAATGTTCTTCAGTTAATTAATGGGAAATGAAAATGTACATATGCACAAAGGCACATGATTCAGCTGTAAAAAATGTAAAATCATAAGATCTGTAGATGAACTGATAAAATTAGAAAACACTATGCTGACTGAGTTAACTCTCCCTGAGAACGACAAAATTTCCTTGTTCTTACTCATCAGAGATTCCTAGCTATGAATATTCAGATATATATATATATATATATATATATATATATATATATATATATATATTATAGAGTAACTGCAGAAATCATGGAAGTAAAAAGGGTTCATGGTTTGGGGAGGGAACAAGGGCACTAAAAAGGGGAATAATAGGATGCCATGAATGGAAAAAAAAAAACTGATTGGGGAACATTTACCAGTGAGTGCGAAGGGAGATCAATAAAAAGGGAGAAGGAAGAGGGAGAAATAACACAAAAATGTTTGAAACTTTGCAGGAAATATAATTTTGTATTCATTATTTTAAATTACACACTCATATGTATGGCTATATACATATACACTGTTTTAATTGAAATCATACCCCTTGAGGTAATAGCATTCTCCTTAAAACCACAGACTGTCAGTCATAAGAAGACAGCTTTTGTTTGAAATGTAAATAAAGAAAATATCTAATAAATAAAATGGTTAAAAAACACAAAAATAAAAACAAACAAAAAAACCCAAATCAACCTCTTTTCAGGTTGTTGGTCATGGATTTGAAGAGTTCCTCAAAACAGTATAAGCTATTGATGTTACCCTTGTTGCCTTCAAGAAAAAGAAGGTAAATCCCTGGCTGAAGCTACCAAATACTTTTGATTCAGGATTTGAAGGAATCTTCCTGGATCTGACTTGGGAGCCTCCTCATTAAGCACTAACCCACATCATCACATAGGGAGCCATGTTGAGTGCCAACAGAGAAAAGCGGTCAGTAAGCCTTCATTGCTAACATCTATAAACCGCAATGACAAGGGCAGCAATAATGCCACTTCTGTCTTGGTGGTGACCACATTAACTTAACTGGAGCCCCCTTAGTAGAGGAAATTCATGCCTGGCACTTTAAATTTAGTCAACTACATGTGGTTAGTGAAAGCATAGTAACTAGAGGAAAACCTACTACTACTAGTTCCCTAAACTAGTACACTATATAATTGCATTCTAAGTAATTATCCTTACTCCACATGGAAAGGAAACTGCCACTATTATTAAGAGAAGCCTCCTTTTTCCATTCAATGGACATTCTCCATTACAGAAAGCAACAACTGCTAAAACTAGAGATCAACTACTATGAGTCTCTTTCTTTCAATTGATATTATTACAACACAATTCTAACATTTAAGGCTCTGGGAATGCTAAGAAATAGGGAGCAGGAGAATTGTAGGAGCTAGAGGATCGAGACACCAGCTGGGAGATAGTGTCTTCAAAAAGACAAAACACAAAACCTACCAGCAAACAAAGAAGGATAGGTGAAGGGGGGGAGGGTGGATCTGAGATGAATTCAGGGAAGGAATGAGAGATAAGTACAATCGAGATACATGAAAAGAATTAGTAAAGTTATCCTATGAAAAATGTGGTGACTGCATCTAATTTCTCCCTATTGTGTTAGCAGGTAACAAAATAAATTATGCAAAGAGTAAGAGTAATATTCATATACTCATATGAGTATACCAGTTTTTTGTTTAAATGGGAATTTATAGTCTTAGCAGTGATGTTATATTTGGCATGTAACAAAAAAGTTTTCTTTATGTTGGTAATATTATACACTAATATATACTGTTGAAGAGCTAGGCCTTTCATGAGACTATCAAAATGCTGGCTGTTCCTTCTGAATACACTGCAGGGTATAGGAAGACACTCCTACAGTTAGTTTACCTCTGTTCTACAATGAACATAACAATTTTATATTTACAGAACATCTAAAAATTTGATTATATCTATTAGTTATCTCAGCAGTGTATATAGTGTAAAACTAAATTATTAGTGAAGGAGTTTATTTGTACCTGTAGAAAAAAATTGCTAGAATGAAAGCTTTTTTTAAAACATTATTGAGACCCTTTCTACTCTTTAAGACTATCAGTATTTACTAGCATGCAGATTTATATAGGGCAGAGGACACAGTTCAGTGGTCAAGCACACTGTTAATTCTAGAGTACTCAGGCTGCATTTCAACACCCATTAGGTAACCCAGATCTGTCTGTACCTACAGTCTCAGGGAATCTAATGCCGTCTTCCAGCTTTCCAACTTCTGTGGGTGCCACGTACACATGTTTTTTACATGCAGGCAAAACAGCCATGCACATTAAATAAATAAATAAATAAATAAATAAATAAATACATACATACATACATACATACATACTAGAAATAAAAAAGAATTGGAATAAAATTAAAAAAAAAGTATGAAGTTTGCCCTAAGAGATAAGATGTATTAAGTATTAAGTCCAAATAACGGTGGAGACAGTGCTTTCTCCCAGCTGCGTATGAACAGTGTGGCATGTCGCAGTGCTTGTCCTGGCTTCAGTGTCGTAGCCTTCTGTCTTGTCTTTTCAGCTGCTGCAAGGGTCTATCATAGTTTCAATTTTGTCAGCTATCAGAGTCCAAGATTTAGTGTTAAAAAATGAGTATGATTCTCCAAACCAGAAAGAAGTATCTTCCTTAAATAATATAGTTTATAATGTATATGTAGATTCGTGAATGTGGAGCTGTTACAAAGGAGGCAGCCAGGAAGGAAGGGCTCTCCTTCTAGCCCTTTCGCACTGGCTTCACTGTCTGTAAGTAAAGAATTCACACATACACCAAATAATGCAAGAGCACACCAGATCAATTTTCTAATCGGAAGAGGTAGGGAGGGAGGGAGGCAGAGAGAGAGAGAGAGAGAGAGAAGGGAACCTTCCGATAGATATTAGGAGACTGACTGCTCCTCTTGGTTGGTTGTAGGAATACACTCCTGGGCTGTTAGGCCACAGTAGGGCAATATTGATTGTGCTGATGAAGCTTCATTGTTAGATTGACAGGACCTGGGACCTACTAAGACACACACCGCTTAGGGCCTCTGTGAAGGCCTTTACAAGAAGGATTAACCAAGAAGGAAGACTCTTCTTCAGAGTCAACATCACCTGCTTGCAGTGAGGAGCCAGACATGAAGTCTGAGGAAAGTTCGATGTTGTTTGTCCAGCTGTCCTTTGCGCTTTGCTTGAGCGCATTTACTTGTTTGCTGCTGCAGATGGAACTCTTTGCTGACATCAGAATCCAGCTTCTTGAGCCTTTCATTACAGACCAAAGCCTTGCAGCCCTGCAAGCCTCCAAGCCTCCGAGACTGAATGGCTACTGTGTAGCCTTTCCAGTGTAAAAGCAGCAATTATGGGATAATTGGTAAATCTAAAATATTCTTTTTGGGAATATAGTCTCTCCATGCCTTCTGTTCCTGTAGAGAACACAGAGTAGCGCGCTTCCTTCTAAGAAATACACTCCAGTGATGGTTCTCTTCATGCAAATGAGTCCATCCACGGGCCAATTAAGCTCGTGCCAAACGACTTGGAAAGATAAGCAAGGTCAGGATTTGCCCATTATGGAGATAAAGAAGAAATTTAAAAAATGGGAAATATGCTGAAAAACCTATTTTTTCATGTATAATAAATGTATATTTTTTATCTTTCTCCAGACTCCATAAGTTTGAGGTGATTGATTGGCTGCATCATGGTTTGAATATTGCAAAGGGAATTGTGGAGCCTTTATTGATGTGAAATATTGTTCAAATATTTTCATGCAATGTGGATGTCCTTACAGTTTTCCTGAGTTATTTGTACTTAATTATTACTAACATACTATTGCTTCTTTTTCTTTTTTTAAAGAATTATTTATTTATTTTATGTATATAAGTAGCTGTCTTCAGATACACTAGAAGAGGCATTAGATCCCATTACAGATGGTTGTGAGCCACCATGTGGTTGCTGGGAATTGAACTCAGGATCTCTGGAAGAGCAGTTAGTTCTCTTAACCACAGAGCCATCTCTCTAGTCCCTGTCTTTCTTACTTTTAAAGAATTGTATATGTGCTTACATTATGTTCCTAATCTCTTAGGTCTCTTTTATGTCCCCTCTCCCTGATTCCTTTCAGATTTATGGCCTTTTTGTTCTTCAACTATAATTGCTACACACACACACACACACACACACACACACACGCACACGCACACACACACACACATAAACTGCAATGGACAGAGACTTTCACAGAAAACTACATCTGGTCAAAATGCAGAGAAGCATTGTTTACTTTTCAATAGAATAGAGAATCATGAAAGAGTTTTCAAAGCTTCTATATTTTATGGGAATGAGAATAGTTCCACAATAATCAACCAATTAGTCCTTTACGCTGCACACTAAGTTATCCAGCTGACTTGTCCTACTGTCTTAGTCCCTGGATGGATGGGGATGACTTGGTAACACATAGTCATGACTTAGTATCTCAATGGTGAATTAGTTCTCCACTATCTAAAGGTCTCAGGTAAGTCTCCTCAAAGAAAAATATGGATAACCTAACTACGTGTATACATGTGTCCACACCACATGACTTTATGAAACATTTGGACTATCTCAAGGTGGTCATGAGAAAATTGTTTACCTATAAAAGTCATCCTATCTGACTGGTATAATTCCTGCCTAGCAACTGCACTCCAGTTTTCAGCTGCATTATCAGGACTGTGTCTACAATGGGTTCCTAGCCAGGTCAGATGGTCGCAGGATTTGTTTCTTTTTGACCAGCAGGTGTCAAAATAGCTTCCCTCTGTGTCTTCCAGAATGCACTGCACATTGCAACTGAATACCATGAAAAAAATGAAAATGGATTTCTGCTAGAGTTCCAGCTTTGTTTTTAGCTTCATTTTCCATCTCACAGAGGTGGCTATTTTAATTTGACAAGTGATAAAAATCTCTCCCGAACAACTCAATATTAGATTCTTCTACTTCACCTTCTCAGGAGGATCCAGTGAGAAATAAAATGATTATCTATCGTGAAGCTATCATGCCAGAGACAGAAACTCTCTTCTCTAATGCCCTGATGGTGTGTTGCTACATGACAAATCTTGTACCCATTTAGACATTTTTAGCTAGCAATGGGTTGAATAAAAATATTCTCCACTTGTTGTTGTCTGTAAATTAGTGCCAAGTATTCCTCCCCTAGCATTATAAAAACTACTACCCCGAACAAAGAAATGGCCACAAAGGGTGTTTATTTGCTTTTAACGGTTTTCGACAGACTTCAGATTAAAGGACTACCTGCAGTGTACAAATGTGACTTGTGTTGAATGAAGATGACTTTGTATGTGGTTGAACTTTGCCTCTTTTAATTATGAAAATGTGCTTCTTGGAGACGTGAAGATGACCTTTTCTGCACACTTCTAATTTATTCTCTGCCTGGAGTAGAGAAAAAATACTTCAGATAAACCATCTGGAAAACTTCTAATTTGTTCTGTGAAAAAAATAAACATTCTGCTCAGCAGAAATAATCCAACTGGCAGTGGTTCTCTTTCCATTTGGATTATTTCTTATCTTGCTTCTATTATTGTTGTAAGTTAAGCCTCTACATCTAAGCTCAGTGCTACATGCAGAGGATTCAGCCTGACCTTGTGTAAAGTGCTTTAGACCAGTGCTGAAGATTATTGATTTAATTTTATTTCTGACTATTTTATACATACACACAATATGTTGAATTTATACTCATGATCCAACCCCATTCCCATTACCTTCCGCTCCCATAAACCCTACCAATTCTTCCCAGTTTGTCATCTTTTTATCCCTATGTCCCTCTTTCCTTGTCTTTCTTCTCTTTCTGTCTGTCATCCTCTCTCCCTCCTCCCTCCCTCCCTCTCCCTCCTCCCTCCCTCCTTCCCTCCCTCTATCTCTCCCTTCTTTCTTTCTTTCTTTCTTTCTTTCTTTCTTTCTTTCTTTCTTTCTTTCTTTCTTTCTTTCTTTCTTTCTTTCTTCTTTCTTCTTTCTTTCTTCATGCAAACAGTCACAACTTCTATGCTTTCAAGATTGCAATGGGCAGGTTATATACAGAAGACAGTTCTACCAACATCAACACTATTCCCCATCCTCTAGCACCCACTTTTCATTGATGTTCCTTAGGCCTCAGAGGACTGACAGGGATGTGCCACTTAGAGCTCAGCACACAACTGCTGAGATTCTCAGTTGTTTCCCAACTCTGATCTGCTATCCTAAAGGAAACCAGATGATGCTTTTATGACCAAAGCTGAGGACAGCAACAGTCAATGATTTAAAAATCAATATTTACACAGAAATTTAACTGCATGTTCATTTAGGACATCAGTAGTAGATTTATGCACTGGGTCTCTGATCTCTCTAGTTTTAGACATCTGACCGATTCTACAGTTCCAGGCATGTATTTCTGCCTGTGGAGTTGGCCTCTGATCCAGTCAGGGAGGAGTTATTTACTCAGATAGCAATCATACTACTATTTTACCAGATGGTCTATTGTGCCTGGCTGTTTAGTATTATACTACTCAGACCAAAGCTGGGTAAGGTCATTGACCATTTTCCTCTCCAAACATCCTGCATATTAGCTTCTGGTGTTGTTAAAACTAGCGAGCAAAAGGAAGTTTCCAACTCAATTGCTAGTTTACTTCTCTGTATTTTTATATCAACATGTCTTGTTTTATTGCATATTTCCTTTTTTACATTTAAAATGTTATCCACTTTCCTAGTTTACCCTCTGAAAACACCCTATCCCATCTTCCCCTCCCCCTGCTCACCAACCCACCTGTCCTGGCATTTCCCTATACAGGGGCATTGAGTCTTCTCAGGAACAAAGGCCTCTTCGCACTTTGATGTCCAACAAGGCCATCCTCTGCTACATATGCAGCTGGAGCCATCGGTCCCTCCATGTGTACTCTTTAGTTTGTAGTTTAGCCCCTGGAATCTCTGGAGGTACGGATTGGTTCATATTATTGTTCCTCCTATTGGGCCGCAAGCTCTTTCATCTCCTTGGGTCCTTTATCTAACTCCTTCATTGTGGACCTTGTGCTCAATCCAATGGTTGGCTGAGAGCACCCACCTCTGTATTTATCAGGTACTGGCAGAGCCTTTCAGGAGACAGCTAAGACTCCTATCAGCAGGTGCTTGTTGGCATCCACAATAGTGTCTGGGTTTGGTGACTCTATATGGGATGGAACCCCAGTGTGTCTTTAAGAATAGGGCCTTACCTTCTGGTTCTGATGGGCAATGAGGAGCATTGGCAATAGCTTTTGTTGTTTTGAGAGCCTCTCAGGGCTCTCTGGCCAATAACTCATAAGGAGACATTCTGTGCTTGGTCCTGAGAGTTTGGTGTAAGGGCCTCAGATTTGTGGCAGCAGCATCGTACACTCATGTAGACCACCTCTGTCCAAGCTCCCTGTTGTCTTTGTCATACCTTTTGGTTCTTATAAATGAAAAGGCTTGTATATAGCTTGTATATAGCTCTCTAACAAATCCTTAGTGTTCAGTTGACACTCTCCAAACCCCCCACTCTTCCCCCATACCCCCATGCCCACCTAAATATTTCCTTCAGCGGAATTTCCAACTCTGAGCATCACCAGGCCCTTATTACCCATTAGCTCAGAGCTTTCCTCTTCCCATTCTCAAGCCTTTTTCTTCTACCTCTTCACCTTTAGATCTTTTCTCCCTCCCTCCCTGTTATTTGATTTTCTTCCTTCACATTCAGAGCTGTTCTCCAACCTCTTGCAGGTATTTTCTTTCTTCTTGGCCTGTATAGTTACTTACTCCAGGTTAAAATGTACAGAAATGTAAAAAAGAAAAACTCTAATATCTGCCTGCAGAAGAGTTTGTCTCCCTAGGATTGACTTATCTCTTTTCTGTGTGTTTTGCAGTTCCTAAAGCTTTCCTGTAAATTTTTGTTTTCATTGACGGCTAATAGAATTCCATCTCATTATCCATTCATCAGTTGATGGACAGCTAGACAGATTCTATTCATAGGTGATGTGAATAGAGGAAACTATGAATGTAGAAATGTAAGTCCCTCTCTTGCAGGGTGTGGTGTTCTTTGGGCATATGCCTAAGGATTCTATGCCTAGGTAATGTACTATTTCTACATTTAGCTCTTTGAAGAAATCCATATTGATATCCATAGTGTACACTCCCACCGACATTGTAAAAGAGATCTCCTTTCCCAACATGTAGAGATTTTAATAGAAAGATCACATTATTAAAATACACAAGCTTAGGACTAATTTTGCTATCAAATTCCTCAATATCAAATGAAACTTGGAAACTTAACCTTGTTTATGAAATTTCTAGACTTCACAAAGTCAGTTCTTAGCACCTATATGTTTTTGTTATTTTGGATCCCATTTTGTGTGGCCTGCGAGACTGATGAAGAACCAACTAGTGAAGCATTGTAAAGATGTTAATAGAGATATGCTGACTTATCAAAGATCATGAGGCTGAAAAGGTCTATACCTAGAATTTTAATTATGAAGTTCTGTTCTCAGACATTACATTTTTCTTATTCTGCCCTAAGGTTGGTGTCTTAATAGGTGTGGTGGCTTGAATATGTTTGCCCCAGGGAATGGCACTGTATATTAATCTGGGTTCTCTAGAGTCACCGAATGTATGGGCAGTTTCTTTATACTTAGGGAATTTGTCGATGACCTACAGCCTCTAGTCCAACTCCCCAACAATGATCAGCAGAAGCTGTGGATGGAAGTCCAAGGATCTAGCAGTTGCTCAGTCCCACGAGGCAAGCAGGCAAGGAAGAGTGAGTCTTCCTTCTTCCAATGTCCTTATATAGGTCTCCAACAGAGGGTGTAGCCCAAATTAAAGGCATGTGCCACCACACCTTTAATCCCAAATGATCTTGAACTTGGAGATCTCCTTTTATTAATCTTCTGGATTTCATAGCCTCTATGCTTTAAGATCTCCATGCCAAAATCCAGGTCAGAAATTTATATCTCTGAGCCTCCCGATTAGGATCATAGGTGAGCCTTTCAATTCTTGATTGTAGTTCATTCCAGATATAGTCAAGTTGACAACCAGGAATAGCCACTACAGGCACTATTAGGAGGTGTAGCCTTGTTGGAGTAGGTGTGGCTTTGTAGGAGGAAGTGCATCACTGTTGGCATAGACCTTGAGAGAGCTTCCTCCTAACTGCCTTGAAGCCAGTTTTCTCCTGTTTGCCTTTAGAACAAGATGTAGGACTCTTCAGTTCCTCTACCACTGTGCCTATCTGGACATTGCCATGCTTTCTGCCATGATGATAATGGACTGAACCTTAGAACTCGTAAGGCAACCCCAATTAAATGTCCATTATAAAAGTTGCCATGGCCATGATGTCTCTTTACAGCGCAGAAACCCTGGAAGTTGTTATTAGGAATTTGGGTATTGCTGTAAAAGGCCTGACCATCCTTTTGTTTGGAAGAATTTGGGTACTTTGGAAAGCAGTGGATTGCTTTAAGTGGGACTTAATGGGCCATCTTAGGGTGAACATGGAAGGCATTGTTGCTATGGGTGAATTGTGAAGCCCTGTCATAAGAGGTTTCAGTGGAGAAGAATTTCAGTATGTAGCCTAGAGACTGCTTTGTGTTATTTTGGTGAAAAATGTGGCTGCTGTTTACTCTTCTCTTGTCTAAAGAGTCTACCTAAGGCTGAGGTAAAGAGAGTTATATTAACTGCATTGACAAAAGAAGTCTCAAAAACGCCCAACAGAGATTTTGTTCTCTGACTTAGTCTCATGAAGAACATTTTGATAAAGTGTAGCAAGCTTATAAAGAAAAAATACATGGGCACCAAGAAGGTGAGCTGAATCCCATTTCCAAGTGTATTAAATGGAATAAAGAGAATGGTGACCTCGGGACAAGATCCAACCCAGCTAAGAATATTGTATTTCTGTTTGCAGTTGAACAAGAGTTATGTCATGTTAGACATTATTGTCTGGTTATCATTTTCATTTGGACTTTTAATCTGGAACAGAACTACAACCCAGAAATGGAGGATATACTTGTGATCTAGATGCTGAGGCTGGAAGACATAGATTTTGATCTGAATCTTGAGGAACAGTGGCCATGAAAAGCCCAGGCATGATGTTATTCTAGGAGACAAAGGTAAAATGATCTCTGAGTTCAAGGCCAGCTTGGAACAGAGCAAGTTCTAGGTGAAGAACAGTTTAAATCCAGGCATGGTAGTACATGCTTTTTAATCGAGCATTCAGGAGGCAGTGCCGCGTGGATCTCTGAGTTCAAGGTCAATCTACAGAGCATGTTCCAGGACAGCCAAGCTTAGGTAGTGAAGGAATTGAAATATAGAAAGCAGGTGCTAATGTAATAGGAAAAGGGGGCCATGTTCCAGATCCAGAAAGAAGAATTACTTGGCAGCTTTATGGCTCTGCCTTTAGAATCAAGAATAGAAGGGACTACTTGGACAATTGATGCTAAGAAATCAGCTCCACATAGGAAAATTAGCTCCAGGTTAGGAAAAGACCAATGTCACCAAGGTGATATCTTTGGTAAGCATATACTTAGAGGACAAAGAAGCTGTATTCCAAAGATAAGTTGTACCTTGTACTTTAGTTAGGCTTGGTAGTGCTTAAGAATTACCCAGATTGTACTGATTTGAAGACATGACATGTTCATGAAGAGCAGCTGAGACTTGGCACTGTGAGAGGTCAGGGAAGGCTATTGGTGAAAGTACAGCCTCAGTAAGAGTTGACAGTCCAGGACTTAAGGGGTCATGCAAAGAAGTCAAAGCACCATGAAGAGAGCCTTCAAGAGGCTATTGGTGAATCATATTTGTGGTGGAAGTCCCCAGCATATTGGAGATGCCAATGCCAGTTCATATTGGATGATTACCAAGAACTGCAGCAGCAGTGGAATAGAATGCTTCAGAGGACAGAGGTGGAGAAGTGATCTAAGCCAACTGGAGGAGGCCAGAAGATTATGTCTGTGATCATTATAGTAGGAAGTAGACAGTCATGGAGTTGAGCAGTAGCTGAACATGCACTTTCTGATCCATCGGCAGACAGAAAGATAGAGACAGAAGCAGAGATAGAGGTAGAGATACCTGCTGGGCCATCTCACTGCCTCCTCCATTCCCCAGCATTTAGTTGTAAATGGTATAGTTTCAATTTGCAAGTGCTGTTGTATGTAATAGCAACTAAACATCTTCTCTCTCTTTTTTTTAATTAGGTATTTTCTTTATTTACATTTCAAATGCTATCCCATTTCTTAGCTACCCCCCCAAAGCCCCTTAACCCATTCCCCCTCCCTGTGGTCACTAGCCTACCCTACCCACTCATTCCCTGCTTCCCTGACCTGGCATTCCCCTACCCTGGGGTAATGTGCCTTCACAGGTCTAAGGAACTCTCCTCTCATTGATGTCTGACCAGGCCATCCTCTGCTACCCATGCAGCTGGAGGCATGGATCCCTCCATGTGTACTCTTTGGTTAAGCTCGTGAGAACTCTGGGGATACTGGGTGGTTCATATTGTTGTTCATCCTATGGGGCTGCAATCCCCTTCTGCTCCTTGGGTTCTTTCTCTAGCTCCTCCACTGAGGACCCTGTGCTCAGTTCAATGGTTGCCTGAGAGCATCCTCCTCTGTATTTTTCAGGCACTGGCAGGTTCTCTCTGGAAACAGCTATATCAGGCTCCTATCAGCAAGTACTTGTTGGCATCCATAATAGCGTTTGTGTTTGGTAACTGTATATGGGATGGATTCCCAGGTGGGGCAGTTTCTAGATGGTCTATCCTCAGGCTCTGGTGCATACTTTGTCTCTGTATCTCCTCCCATTGGTATTATGTACCCTACCTAAGAAGGACCAAAGTATCCACACTTTGGTCTTCCTTCTTAAGCTTCCTGTGGTCTGTGAAATATATCTTGGTTATTCCAAGCTTCTGGGCACTTATCAGTGAGCACATACCATGTGTGTTCTTTTGTAATTGGGTTACCTCACTAAACACCTTCTAAATGCAAGGACAGAAGGTGTGCTAGCGAGTGACCACTAATGGGAACTTGAAGGCCAGTATGGGAACAACACACTGATTTATTTCAGGTATCAGTGGTAGCATTGAAGTCAGAATCTTGTACCACTGACTGAGATTGAACAGAGAGCCCTAGACCTGTTTTATGCAGACTTCCAAGTGAAGGTTTTCTCTCTTTCTCTTTTGCCACAGATAAGGCCTGTTCTGCAGCATTTATTTCTGTGAGTAGGCCAAGATTGTCATTGCCAAGCTGCCTTCCTTGGATTCGCCACATCTCCATTCCTTAATTCATCAATCCATTCTCCACGCTGCTGCGGGAATGGATCTGGTAACACTCAAATCTTCCTCTCTCGGCTTTCTATTTGAAGTTCTTCAATTTCCTCTCATTGCCTTTAGGAGAAACTCAAACTCTCCAGCTTGATTGGCATACAATGTCTTTCATGTGCAGCAGATATAGCATTCAAGTTACAAGCTCCGATGTACAAAAGTGTAACTCGCTTTATTTCAATAAGTCAATTTGAGTTTCCAATTTATGGAACTCAGTCTACATGACAGACAACTTAATTTTCTAGGTTTCTCTTTCTAGTTCGTCTACATTTTTCAATCCTCTCAGGATTATATTCATCACTTGTCTTTCTCGTGTGTGTGTGTGTGTGTGTGTGTGTGTGTGTGTGTGTGTGTGCATTTCCCCCATATTCCTTAGAGAGGAGCAGGGGGATGATACAGTGGTTTGAATAAGAATGACCCCCCCATAGGCTTAGAGATGCTAATGCTGAGTCACCTGGCAGTGGCAGTATTTGAAAGGGTTAGAAGGATTAGATGTGCCCTTTTTGGAGGAAGAATATTATGGAGGGTGGGCTTTGAGATTTCAAAAGCTCACACTAAGCCCAGAATCTCTTCATCTGACTACATTCATGATGAAGTTCTCAGCAAGTACTCCATCATCTGTCTGTATGCCACAAGACTTCCTGTTAGGATGATAACGGAATAAACCTCTGAAACTGTAAGCATGCTGCAATGAAATGATTTCTCTTATAATAATTGCATTGGCCATGGTGTCTCTTCACAGCATTAGAGCAGTAACTGATGCACTGTGTAACTAATCAGCTGTGATCAGAACTGCTTCCAGGCTAGCTTCCCTAGGCACTATCCATTCCCATCTTTGGGCTCTTCTATGATTAGCCAAGCCTAATAGAAAACATATTCTTCATGCCCTGTTACCAAGAGACTTTAGTTTGCCTGGGGTGACATTTAGAGGGTGCCAGATGACTTCCTTTCCCCTAACATCTTTATTGTACTTATTAAAAAATTGATTCGTGTAGAAAAGCAAAGTGCTTTCAGAGTTCTCCTTGGTCATCTTGACAGAGTACTTTTTGTGTCTTTCCTGCGTCTTTCTATTTTACCTACTCATTTATCCCATGCCAACAGGTCCATGGATGAAGTAAGACGAGAATAGTACCTTTATACTCAGATTGTGCTGTACCTCAAATGATTTACTTTGTACCTCTACAAAGCTAAATTATAACAGAGTAGGACAGAGTAGGATATGGATACTATTTTACCCTTAACTCTACTATTGCTCTGACTATGCACCCCGCCTCCCGCTCAGGCTGAGGATTTTTTCTGCTCCTGATAAGTGAGTCATAAAAGAATTCTTTCATTTTGATGGCACTTTATCTCAACCACATCATTTTGTACCCCAATCACCATTGTCTGGCATAGGGAACTTAGAATTTGTTGTTCATTCTTCATACTGAGTTTCCAGTTTTCTTTCTGGGTAACCTGGTCTTCATGGTTTGCATAGACAACTCTGCCCAGGCATGACTCAGAGGAGAACTAGAGAGGACACATGTGTGAATGTTTCAAAATATTATTTTTCACATTTGTTTTCTTCCTCCTGGATGTAATTCTATTTCCCAACATCCTCCACAGCACATGATTACCATTAGCTAATATTCATATGGAATCCAGACCTCTCTTTTAACAGTTGAACTTTACTTTCAATACACTAACACACCCACCTTATTTTTTATCAGACTAAATTCTTTGGTATTTGGGAATCTTTGTGTTTATACAACCATATACGCTCATGGCTTAACAGCTAGGTAAGTTATTAGAATTGACTAGGTTATTTTATATATATATATATATATATATATATATATAATTTGATATATATCCAAATAATTAAGAAACTAAAAGCTAAACTGTTTAGATTAAAAAAATAAATTTCAAATAATTTTGTTTATGCACTCACCAAAAGGAAACTGAAAGTAACTTTATATATTTTAAAAGTTGATATTCAAAATATTCATTAGAATTGAGAAGATTTTAAAGGGAATAATAATCAGAATGTACCAATATGGAAATTATATGCTTATCTATTCTATGTGTCAAATGAAATACAAATACCACAGTGAGCCAATACCTTCTTCTAAACACATGAAAATGTTTTTTAAGACTTTATGGATTTTACGACCTGTCTTTTTTCCCATGAACTTACATTTGAATTCAGTTCCTGTGCATTTTATAACAAAGCAATATTCTCTTACACCTACAAGTTTTTGTTGCTCATTTTCCATGGTAAAAGTTATAGAGATTAAAAGCTTGTATAATTACTTATCATAGTTATATCATAATTAATGTCAAATCATTTAAAATTTATATTATCAAAACCATTATTTATTGATCAAAGCATGCCAAGAAATTTTGGTTAAGAACAAATAAGGTAAATATGTTAAGAAAGCTTTTTATGCTATGGAAAGAGCTCAGGCACTGATGTGCTTTCAGTTGAAAGCATAAAGAACTGAACTTGTGCCCCAGAATCTATGTAAAAAAGGCCTACATATGTGCATGGTGCATGCACTTTCAGTCCCAGAGGTAGGGAAACAGATGGAGACAGGTCCACCAGCCTATTCAAATTTGTTTATTCCAGACCAGTGCGACATCTTGTCTCCACACCAAACAAATAAATACGAAGTAAATAGCACTTAAATAGAGCCATTGGAGATTGATTTCTACATTTCACACACACACACACACACACACACACACACAAAGACACATGTGTACAGGCACACATAGGCACATGAGCACAAACATATTCTCACATAATAAATACTTTTCAGTGATGAATACATGCTTTCCGACATTTATGCTATGAAAACTTGTTACTTATTTTCGTGTTTGACTTTTGCAAAACATTGAAACACATCCATCTGAGGAACGGTTTAACAATATTATGCCCTTGTTTTGGTATACAAGAAATAAAAAATATTTTAGTGCTACATATACAATAACTATTTATTATTATTATTATTATTATTATTCAAAGAGAATCATGAAAATGTTGGCAAAGAGAATTTGATAGTTGACACTTTTCAAGCAGATTGATTTTTTTAAAGGACACATCGAATTTGAGAATTTAAAGTGATGCTAATGAATATCTGTAAGAAAATCTATATATATATATATATATATATATATCAAATTTGAACTCCCAATACTAATATGGAAGATACATGTCTGTTGTTTCATAAATAAGAGTCACAGGAGACGCTCCAAGAATGAAAATGTGGGGTTGTTTTGGTAAATTATATAGAATGAAATTAAAATTCTCCATTCTTATAGATATTTTGAACAGTGGAGTTAACGATTTGAAAAGATTGTATTTCTACCAAAACATGGATTATGGGCAATGGGCACGGAACCATATATTGAAGAATAGCCCACTATTCTCTACAGGGAGAACATTGCCACGTCACTTCTAATTATTTTTGCTTTTCAGTTTCATTTGTAGAGGTCACATGAGGAAGACTACCTCTTCTTTTCAGTACTAGATACTGAACAAAGGACCCACACACACTAGGCAATTAACCTACCATTGCGTTAATACCTTAACCCAGAATCTGAGAATTTTTGTTTTAGAATTAGTAGAATTTAGTAAATAAGATGTATGCATAATTTTTTGAGTTAGACGTTGTACTGGCTAGTTTTGTGTGTCAACTTGACACAGGCTGGAGTTATCACAGAGAAAGGAGCTTTAGTTGGGGAAGTGCCTCCATGAGATCCAGCTGTGAGGCATTTTTCAATTAGTGATCAAGTGGGGAGGGCCCTTTGTGGGTGGTACCATCCCTGGGCTGGTGCTCTTGGGTTCTATAAGAGAGCAGGCTGAGCAAGCCAGGGGAAGCAAGCCAATAAGAAACATCTCTCCATGGCCTCTACATCAGCTCCTGCTTCCTGACCTGCTTGAGTTCCAGTACTGACTTCCTTTAGTGATGTGATGAACTGCAATGTGGAAGTGTAAACTGAATAAACCCTTTCCTCCCTAACTTGTTTCTTGGTCATGATGTTTGTGCAGGAATAGAAACCCTGACTAAGATAGACATAAATAACATGTTGTTTACAAATAATCTGATCTATCTCAAATCAACAAAATATTTTCACTCAGTTTTGCCAAGGTTTACTCAATGTGAAAACCATGATTTGATATATGTGCCTGTTACTTATTACTATTATCTTCCATAAATGCACAAACATAATGCTGATCAATTACAAGATTGACTATCAAATACAAATGCACGAATAAGAAAATTGAGATCCCCTCCAATTGCTGGAGAGGAGGCTGTCCCTGAATCTGTTGCCTGCCTGTTCCATTAACTGGTTGGTCAGCCTTGTCTGGCCTTAGTGGCATACCTAGTCCTGCAGTGACTTGATATAGCAGGGTAAAGTGATACCAGGGGGTGAACAGGGGGCTTCCCCCTTCTCAGAGAGGGATAGGTTGAGATATAAAGTGAATAAATAAATTAATCAAAATATTGAGATCCACTAATACACTTTTATGGACATATTTTATTTATAAAACCTTCTTATGTTTATATAACTATTATATTTAAGATTGTAGAGTGTTAACTTAATATACCCATACATATTATTATCACTTCCTTTTCCTAGCCTTTTCATTTTTAACCCATCTCTGGGTTTTGTAATTGCTGGTTTGAGGATTTTTGTTTTAAAATGTAATGTGCACTAGTTTATGAAACACAAACACTTACAAGTGGACTTTGAATGTGAAATCTTCTACAGCCTCATACGTTTGGATGCGGTTCCAAATGGTGGTGCTGTTTGCAAAGGTTGTCGGACCTTTAGAAAATAAACCCTTGCTGGAGGACTTGAGGCACTTAGGGATGAGCCTTGGTGTATTTTGCAATGGCCCTACCTCCACTTCTCTCTTTTCTTCCTAAGTGCAGACGCTATATGACCTCCTACCTCTCCTCCTTCTACGATACATTATCTGTTGCCAGGCACTGCAACTCTTTCAACTGCTAGTCAAAAACAAATCTTTTCTTTGTCAAGGCACTTCTTGTCAATATTTTGTCACAGTACCTAGAAAAGTAAATGATACATCAATTAAAAATAATTCAATCCACTGTTCCCTTTTAACCATTTATAATACTGCTTCCTATCTCCCTCTCTTAGGTTATCCTAAATCAAACACACAAATTGGAAGATTCAAAATTGACCCCCAGAAATGAAAGAAAATCTGAGGTTTATATTTCTATGCATGGTCTGCTTTGCTCAGGATGATTATTTCCAGCTAGAGCCATTTTTGTAAATTTCATAATGTTATTTTTTAATTTAAGTTTTTGGAACCTGTTACTAAAGAAATTTCATCTCTCTCTCTCTCTCTCTCTCTCTCTCATACACACACACACACACACACACACACACACACACACACACTCACACACACACACACACACACACACAAACACACACACAGAGAGAGAGATTTTTAAATTTGTATGTAGAGGGCTCTTACAAAACACCATGAATTATAGGCCATTTTCAATACTTCTGACTCCCCTCTAGAACTTGACAAGAAGACACTATTGCTGATGACACCACATGCTTGAATGTCAAAGTATGGAGACAGAAGTTCTTTCTCACCTGCACATACCATCTCTACTGAATATAAATCATGGTGCTGGACAGTAATATGCAAAGGGGTAGAGGTGAAAGGTAAGCCTCAACTCAAAATGACTGCTCAGAGAAAATAGGCCCACTAGTGCAATGGTGGCACCAAAGTTATACAAGTAAGCCTCCTCTTTCTGGTTAGATGTAAAAGGCTTGCTTCATGAAATAGAACTGCCTAAACATCTGTGGTTAGGTAGGTCATAGGTCCTGGGGAACAGCTTGCTACTATTATACTGCTAAATGGACGTAGTACTGACTCCTAGTGACTTCTTGCTGTACACAGACATCAGGACATCTTACAACCCTCATCAGAGAAGCTGGCCTTTAACACATTCTATGGACATTAAGCATAATCCTGGTTAGTGTAGAAAAAATAAGTCTGTATGTGCTTACTCATAGTTGGACATTGACATCTCCCATCAGGGCTCTTAGATGGTAGTGGAAGAGGGCCCATAACGATTGCAAGATCCAGAAGCAATGGGTAACTTTAAAGAAACAGTATTTTCAGAATCAGCGAAACACATTCACATTTGAACTCTTAGTGATGATGAATGCATGTACAAGATAGGTACAAGTTTCAAAAAGGTTAAATTCTGCCAGAGAGGGAAGGAGGGTGGATATGTAAATTTACTATTATCTGAGGAACTATTATTTTTTTAAAGCTGCTCTGAGGAAGCAGTTATTTTGATGATGTGACCCTTGGTAGGCTGACCACACACCAGTTAAGGCTCCAAATCCAAAGACCGGCTGGGCAGAACAAAACAGACTCAATTAGGAAAGGAAAAATGAAGCCATTTCAAAATTTGGTGGGAAAGGTGAGGAAGTTGTAAGGTGAGTAGTTTTCAGGGGAAGTTCAAAAGACTTTAATGACATGCTCAATAAAATAACTTGAAATCATTTGGACTATAATTTAATAGAGATTAGAAATTATAATACTTGGAGAAGGAAATTTGATGCCAACAAGTTTGATAGCCCCTTTCCCTTATCTAGCTTGATACAGAATAGATGTGGTTGGGCTTGGACTCACAGGGTGCATCTATTCAGGCTTTACCTCAGCCATGTGTGGTTCATAGGATGCCAAGCACCTGGTGGTTGAAAAAGAAGTAAATGAATTGATGAACTGGTCATATTCTACTTTATGAAGCATGATTTTGCATATTTCTCTGCATATCATGTAGGTATGTGCATGTGTATATATAGGCATACACAGACCATGTTTTACTAAATGTTATCTAAATTTTGCAGTATTTTAACTAAAATTAGACATTTTTATCATCCTGTGACAGATATAAAAATAAATCCTTAGCAGTTTATGTTTTGTTTCCCCAGTCCCATTTCTAAATAGTTTTATATCTATATTAAATTAATTGGGTTATAAAATTTACAGAACCATCTCTTCTGGTCTTGCCAAGCTGGGTTCCTCCTTTCATATGCTGTGTTTAGATCTAGCTTTGGGGTTTTCTGTTGATTTTTGTTCTTGGATGAAACTACTTTGTAGGTGCCTCTTTGCCTTTTAGTTCTGATTAAGCAAGGATCTAGTCTTTTGTAATTGTTTCTTCTTCTTCTTCTCCTTCTTTCCTCTTTCTTTTCTTTGTAATTTTTCTTGGTTATAACAACATTTAAGAAGTTTCTGTTCTTTTTCAAAAAACATTTGATCATAAGGGAATTGGAATGTTACATTTCAAAGAAAAGAACACCTCATCCTGAGGAATGAAAGGCTTTGAAATAGAGGTATTCAGTGTCCTTGTATTTAGACCAGAGCTTCAAGTCTGGGCGGACTTGAAAGCAGAGACATCAAAAGTATACAATTTAGCTGAATTTTCTCAAACTAATCTTCAAGACACCTAAAATGCAAGCTTTTCTTGTCCTTCTCTTTTTCATTTTAAGACCTTGTTCAATTTTGGAAACCTTAGCACAGAGGTTCTCTGGAAAGTTGTTAGTTAATCGAACCATGTCTATTGCACAAATATGAGAACATAGAAAAAAGTAAGCTGGGATAATTTTAGACATTCTCAACTTTGCCATCATTTATTAAATAAGCAATCTATATTCAATAGATGTGATTTTTTTAAATTGTCACATAATTGATACTAAATTGATCTTAAATTTTTTACTGAAACTTGCCTCATGATTTCAAACAATAGGTTTTATGTAACAATTTGCCTGCTTAGTGTTTTTTATTATTTTAGTTGACTGTAAAAATATTTATAAAGTTTTAAAAATACTTATTCTCCTCTCATATATTACATCACAAACACAATTTCACTTTCCTCAAACAATTTCACTTTCCTCAATTTCCCCCAATCCTTTTGATCCCCTCCTGTCTCCTGACTCTAGGGGAAAAAAGATTCTTTGTTTCCCTTTAAAAGGAAAAACAGGAGAAAAGAAAAAAAAAACAGACAGGAAGAGAGAGAGACAGAGAGACAACAGAGAGAGACAATGAGAGACAGAGACAGACAGACAGACTGAGACAGACGGAGACAGATGCAGAGAGACAGACACAGAGAGAGACAGAGAGAGAGACAGAGACAGAGACAGAGACAAAGAGAGAGTCTTCCAGGATAGCCACTGGTTATAAAATGCTTCAAGAATACAATAAGAAGATAAAACTGGGCACAATTCTCATATCACAGCTGGAAGTAGCAACCTAGTAGGAGGAACATTATTCTAAGTGGAGGCAAAAGAGTCAGAGACATACTCCACTTACCTCATTGGGAGTTCCACAAGACCACCAAACTACAGGATCATAAAGTATATGCAAAAGACCTAGCTCAGATCAATAAAGCATTAGTATTTTTCCCTTCAATTCCTGTTACTCCAGTGAGCCCTGTTTAGTTGATTCTCTGGGCAGTGTTCTCATGGCATTCTTGACCCCTCTGACTTCAACAATCACTTCTTCTCTTCTTCTGATGGATTGCACGGGCTCTGCTTGTGTTTGGCTGTGGGTCTCTGTATCTGCTTCCATCTGTTGTTGGGTGACACAACTCTGACGATAATTAGACTAGACACCAATCTGTGAATATAATAGAACAGCACTAGGAAGTACTTCACTAATTTTTCTTTTGCAGTTATATTTGGCTCTATCCTGGATCTCATAACTGTCCTGTGTCTGGTTCTTGCCCATTCTGAAAGTGTCAGGCCTAGGCTTTCTCTAGTGTTGTGGACCAAGAGTTGGATCAGTCATGGGTTGTCCACTCCCACAAGTTCTGTTCCTTATTGCCATAGAGTATCTTGATATTGGACAGATTGTAGGTCAAAGGTTTTGTGACTGGGTTGATGATCCAGTCCTATTGCTAGATACCTGGTTCTATTCCTGGTTATAGAAAATGGACAGTTCAATCTTTGTATCCTCTACTACTAGGAGATTTTCTAGGATCACTATTATAGAATCCAGAGGTTTCAACTATACTAGGTTTCTAAATGCTCCCCAAATGTCTCCCAATTCCAGTAATTTCTTCCATTCCTCTCTCCCTTGTTCTCTCCTACATCCTATAGGATCCCTCCTGCTCCAATCCCTACCTGCTCCAAGTCAACTTACAAAATCTATTCGATTTCCCTTGGTTAGAAGGGTCTGAGTGTCCCTCTAAGTCTTGCTTGTTACTTAGCCTTTCTAGATCCGTGTTATATAGCATAATTGGCTTTTTATTAAGAGTTAATTTCCACTTATAAGTATGTAACATGTTTGTCTTTCTGTGTCTGGGTTACCTACTTATAAGTGAGTATGCAACATGTTTGTCTTTCTGGGTCTGGGTTACCTCATTCAAGGTTATTTTTTTCTAGTTCCATTCACTTTCTGCAAATTTCATGATGCCATTGTGTTAAAGAGCTTAATAATAATCTGTTGTGTAAATTCACCACATTTTCTTTATACATTCTTCAGTTGAGGGGCATCTAGGATGTTTCTAGTTTCTGATTGTTATAAATAAAGTTGCAATAAAACATGGTTAAGCAATTGTTCTTTGGTAGATTGGATCATCCTTGTCCTTTGGGTATATTTCCTGGAGTGGTATAGTTAGGTATTTGAGATAGCTTGATTCTCAGTATTTTTAGGGACTACCATATTGATTTCCATAGTGGCTGTATGGGTTTGCACTCCCACAAGCATGGAGGAGTGTTTTGCTCCACATCCTTACTATCATGATCTGTCACTTGTATTTTTGTTAGTCATTTTGATAGGAGTGAAATGAAATCTCAAAATAATTTTGATTTGTATTGCCCTGAAGGCTAAGGATGCCAAGTATTTATTTTAGGCTTTCTCAGCATTTGAGATATCTTTCTTGAGAATTCTGTCACTCTACTCTGTTTTTTAATTGTGCAGTTTGGTCTGATGATGTCTACTTTCTTCAGTTCTTTATATATTTTGGATTTTAGCCCTTTTGGATGTGGAGATGGTGAAAATGGTTTTTTTCCAGTTCAGTAGGCTGCCATTTTGTCCATTGATAGTGTATTTTCAGTTTCCTGTTTCCATTTATTGATTATTGTTTTTAGTGCCTATGCTATTGGTGCTCCATCTAGGAGGTTTTCTTATGTGCCAGTAAGTTCACCACTATTCCCCACTTTCTCTTCTATTAAGTTCAGTGTATCTGGTTCATGTTGAGATTTTTGATCCACTGTAAAAGTATCTTTTATTTACTAGATGCAATTGTCATCTCAGACAATTATGCCAAGTAAGCTTATTCTTTTTAGCTTTTTCTGACCTCTGGATGACTGGTTCCACTCAGCTATTCTGGCTCAAACTCCTCTCAAAGCCAACTGATTCAGACTGTCTTTTCCAGCTTCTCACTGAATTGCTCTGCTCAACCTCAGACTGATTCTGGCAATTTGTTCTAATCTTCTGGCTTCATCATGTCCTCTGACTTCAACTGCCTCTGCTGACCCACACTGTATGAACTGCACAAATAGAAGTTACTAATGAACTCAACTACATTGCATGAATTGTACTGACTGAACTGAATTAACCAAACTACTGCATTGTCTCAACCCAACTGAGCAGCACTCACTGATCCTCCCTCCACTTTTGACTCACTCTGAGATGGTCTTAAGCATTGTCTCTTTTCTGCCTGTTTTGTTGTTGTTGTTTGTTTGTTGGTTTGTTTGTTTTGTAGCTTTACATTTCTTTTCTTTATTTTTATTATTAGATAATTTTTAATTACATTTCAAATGTTATCCCCTTTCCTAATTTTAGGCATATTCTATCTCTGACTTGTTCTGTCAAATCTTTCTCTGATTTGTCACTTTGTTTGCTATTCAATTAGACATCACTTTCAAACTTGGCTGCTTTCTTCTACAAACTAATTTTACCTTCTTATGGGATTAAAGTTGTATATAAGGTCTTGTCTATATTTCAGCCACAGAGATTAAAGATGTGTCACTCCAGCCAGATCACATAGGCCTAGAAGGTCTTTGGATGGGATGCCTTTCCAGAACAGCCATGTTGCTGGATTAACATTTCTCTACAATCCACTTAGACTTGATTTTTATGCAGGGTGATAAATATGGATCTATTTGCATTATTCTATATCCTGACATCCAGTTAGACCAGCATCATTTGTTTGAGATCCCATCTTTTTCCCACTATGTATTTCTGGATTCCTTATCAAAACTCAGGTTTCCATAGGTATGTGGATTTATATATAGACTTTTTATTCAAATCTGTTGATCAACTTGCGTTCATAACAATATCATGTGCTTTTTATTATTAGAGCACTATTAGAGCCTTATAGCACAGCTTGAAATCAGAATGGCAATAGTCTAAATGTTCTTTAATTGTTCAGGATTGTTTTAGCTATTCTGGGTTTTCTGGTTTTTTTTTGTGTTTATATATATATATATATATATATATATATATATATATATATATATATATATACACACACAAAATTTTTATATATATTTGTGTGTTTTATATATATATATATATAACACAAAAAAGATAAATATATATTTTGTGTCTTATATATATTTGTTTTTTGTGTTTTGTATTTTGTGTTTTTTGTGTTTATATATATATATATATGCAAATAAACACAAATAACAAATAAATATAAAGCTATATAAAGAATTGTGTTAGAATTTTGATGGGGAGAGTGTTGAATCTGTAGATTCCTTTTTGTAGAATGGCTATTGTTACTATGTTAACCCTATCAATCCATGATCATGGAATACCTTTCCATTTTCTGATATCTTCTCCAATTTCTAGCTAGTGGTGGGCCAGAAGGTAGATGGAGAAATAAAATTAACTGAGTGGTATATGGCAATATGAAAACCACGTCCAGTCTGCTGTTCTATTGCCCATTCTGACCACATGTTACTTGAGAGAACATGTTCAGTCCTTTTTCTACAGTCCCAAAAAAGAATTTTCCAAACTTAGAGCAGCTTCCATCCAGCTATCTTACTGTGGACACTGTTGCTCAGTCTTGCAAAAGCTTTTTTCCCCCAAGATGCTGCACCAACTGCTTGGGTCTAAGTTTGTCTCCAGTCCACACAGACCTCACTAAAATGAAGATTCCCTGGGATCTCTATTCATGTTGTCAGAAGTCAATCAACTGAAACATTGCATTATCTTTTATTGGAACATGAGCTTAAATTCCTTGCTCTTTGAAACACACAACCTGTCCTATATTAAAGATTAGGTCTGTTTGGCCTTTGAAAGTTTCATTTGCAAATTATAAATTATTCTAAATAAATATTATGCTCTTTAGGGTAGATACATGTAAATAACATTTTAAAAGGAACCATGGGGATTTTTAAATAAAACATTTTCATTGTAACTCCATTTGCTATTTTCTCTACTTTCTTTCTACTTATACAAGAGCAAGATGCCGGCACAGCAAGGAGGTAGAAATCAAAACAGAGCAGGTAGTGTGTGCGGCATAAGCAGCCATTCCAGATAAACTCAGGGAAATCCTCCTTTTGTCTTTGATAATGGCGTGGATCCCATTTGTGGGGAACACTAGAGTGCATTTAGATTAAGTGTTCTCTTCAGCTTGGTTCATAAGCTCTTGAAGATCCTGAGAGCAGGGAACTGAATGATGCCAGGCAGCTTATCCTGAGCTTTGGAGAGATTATCCCCCAAGTTCGCTGGCAGGCCTGCAGAAGGTGACCTGCCTGTTATCTCAGAACGCTCCACACTGGGGAGATCATCAGCACCATTATGGCCCTTGTGCCTGTAAATGCCTTTAAGCAGCTTTAGATTCAAGATAGACAGCATGGGCCTCGAGCAGGAAATTGCATCGGCATGGTTTCCTGGCTAGGTCTTGTTTAGAAACATGGCTCACATCTTTGCATTTGACAGAGAAATAGCAGCTGTGTGGGGATCATTTGGCCATCTGTTCTTTATTGCTTATATTATTAACATTTACCAGGGCTAATTGGTATTTTGAAGTGACTAAGATAATTGATCAAGAAATATCCAACTCTTGTTTATCATGATGCTTGTTTCTAAGATGCCAGAGGCAGCAAGTTACTTAGTGTTGTCTCAACACTGACACTGAGTCCACCTGCCCAAAGTCTCACTGTGATAAGAAGAAAAAAAATGTATGATAGTTGCTTTCTTTCATTAAACTTCAGTATAAACTTAATTTGAACAAACTCCTTCACAGTCCCAATAAGAACTTCCATTGCAAAAAAAAGTATTTCAAAGTGTTACTCATTTTTATGTGTTTAACGTTTAGTCTTACATTATTTTGGTAGTTTGGAGGTTTCTGAGGCTAGAATGATATTAGTACTTTTCAATGTGAATTTTTGTTAGTTAGTATTCATTGTGTTTATTATGGGTTTTGTAAAGTTATTTCATAAAAACGTATCATGTATTTTGACTATATGTACCCCACACACTCTTTTGTCCTAGTGTTCCCTCCTTCTATTCCAATTCATTCTGTTATATAGTCTCTTACACACACACACACACACACACACACACACACACACACACACACACATGCAACATTTGTCTTTCTGTTAGTATAATATGATTTCCAGCTGCCTTTATTTTCCTACAAATGAGATAGATTGGATACAGGGAATGTGATGAATGTATTTAGTGGAATTTGATTCAGCCATAAAAGGACCAGAATTGTGTGATAGTTTATACTTTTTTCCCACTCACATCATTGGTAAAATGCTGAATAATGGCTGGAGCTCAACAAATGTACCTTGAGTTGTGGATATACAACTATATTGTGGGCCAATTCTAAATAATAAAATAATGGCAGAGCTTCTGCCTTGGACTTGAGTGGTGAAAATTGTAAGAATTACTGGTTTATACAACTAACATTTATTGTAAGCTTCCTAAATATGGTGATTTTGCTTGAATTGCTGTAATATCTCTCATCTTTTTTGTGTGTAGTCTAACACTTTCAATCTACACAGTACTATAGTCATATCATCTACACGTATATCATCATTCTGCAATATAAATTCCTTTTGCATTATTATTCCTTCAAACATTTTACTAATCGTCTGTATATCTCAAGTGAAGTGTAGATATTTCATTATGATGTATTTGTTTGTGTGTGTACATTTTTAATCACAGTGTCTTATACATCATGCTCTGTAAGGGTTCTTGCTGTTTAGAATTGGTCTGCCTCTTTCTTTATATGAAAATATTCCTGTGTGTCCATAAAAAGTTGACTCCAATCTCCTATCCTTGCCTGGTTTGTTCTAATCATCCTGTGTTCCCTCTCTTGGGGCTGTGTTAATTGAGCCATTATTTAGTCTTTGTTGTGCTTAAATTCCTGGATGTCAAATTTTCAACTTCACTTTACTTCTGGAGTATTCACTGGTGCAGACATTTAGTGGCTTTCCAATAAAATCTGGATAAATAGATATGTCAATATCATTGTTGATTGATAATCCTTTTAAGCTACCACACATTAAAGTGTCCATAATCTACACTCTATCTTTCAATTCTTGCACTAACACTTGGATGCATCATGCACTATATTTTTGTCCTTATTGTGTCCCACCTAATACTTTTTTTAAAGGGAATGGTATCAAAATCCTTTTGATCTGGGGTATATCTCAGTGATGAGGTACAAACATGGGTACTTCACAACCAGAAAATTCACTGAGGTTGTGGATGAATCTTTAAAAGATTTCTAAGATTTAGGTGCTACAGATATGCTCATTTCACTAGGAGCACATCAAAAGCATAAAGAAATTATTTACTTCTGCAATGTATTAGTCTCCTGAATAGTGGACTCATGAATTGAACTCATCTCACCTGATTTCTAGCAAATATGCAGCTTGTCATATCGCATCTCACACACAGTGCTCTATCTGGTCAGAAGAGTAAACTTATATTAAAACAAAGTAAATATGATTCTAAAATGTCTTAGTCTATGATAAGAGGTGATGCCATTGATACTCAAGTTAACATTATGTAAGTAAATAGGCAGAGAATTCAACATAAATCTTCTCTTGGATACATGGGGCATATAACACAGGAAAGGACTTTGAATAGGATTGACATCATTTAAACCAGTGGGATCGTATAAAAATGCCTTAGATCCACAGATTTTATGGCAGGATCATGACAAGATGAATGTGACTAAAATAGATATGATGAAAGATTTCAAAGGGCTGAGAAAAATGGTCAAATTCTATACAAAATACTTAGACTCAATTTTATAAATTTTTATTAAGATACTTTGAAAACAGTAAAATATATTTGACCTGTTAGTTATGTCAGAGCCTTTTCAGAGCACAAAGAGATTAGGACCACAAAGTCCATTTCTTTAGGATTTCAGCATCCCAGTATATGGTACCTACAGTAACATAGGAATAGAGGATGGAACATCCTGTGAAGAGTTACACAGATCCTAGGGTCACAGAGCCTTTAGCTACTTTTTTTTTTTATAACAGATTGAAGACATTTCTTATCATCAGAGAGACATATTGTAACCATAGTAACCCCATTTATTTTATTGAAATGTATTTATATTGAAGTTAATTCAAAAGGTTTTTGTGACTATCCAGAGTAACAATGATAGGTTTTGTGTTTTGAAAAAAATATTATTTTCTTGTCAAAAGTGGTAGGCTCAAATTATTTATCATTTTCTTCTTATGGAAATTTCACTTCTTCGTCATTGCAATTTCTTTATCGCACTGGTGGCCTGTAAATTAAACCTAGTATTCATTAATGTGGAAACCACAAAAATTCACTGGATTGAACTACAGAAATGAAGAAGCTACAAAAGAGATTGAAGTAAGGTGTTTGGGATAGTAGAGAACAGAATCAATTAAGATATAAGGTTATCATGAAGGTTATAAACCAATCCCAACTCAGTTCTTTACAGAATTAGAAAAAGCAATTCTCAAATTCATCTGGAATAACAAAAAGCCCCAGGATAGCTAAAACTATTCTCAACAACAAAAGAAATTCTGGGGGAATCAGTATCCCTGACTTCAAGCAATACTACAGAGCAATAGTGTTAAAAACTGCATGGTATTGGCACAGTGACAGACAAGTGGACCAATGGAATAGGATTGAAGATCCAGAAATGAACCTACACACCTATGGTCACTTGATCTTCGACAAAGGAGCCAAAAACATCCAGTGGAAAAAAGATAGCCTTTTCAACAAATGGTGCTGGATCAATTGGAGGTCAGCATGCAGAAGAATGTGAATTGATCCATTCTTATCTCCATGTACTAAACTTCACTTCAAGTGGATCAAGGACCTCCATGTAAAACCAGACACACTGAAACTAATAGAAAAGAAACTGGGGAAGACCCTTGAGGACATGGGCACAGGGGAAAAGTTCCAACAGCTTATGCTTTAAGATCAAGAATTGACAAATGGGACCTCATAAAATAACAAATTTTCTGTAAGGCAAAGGACACTGTTAAAAGGACAAAACGGCAACCATCAAATTGGGAAAGGATATTCACAAACCCCACATTTGATAGAGGGCTAATATCCAATATATACAAAGAACTCAAGAAGTTAGACCCCAGGGAACCAAATAACCCTATTAAAAATGGGGTACATATCTTAACAAAGAATTTTCACCTGAAGAAATTCGGATGGCCAAGAGGCACCTTAAGAAGTGCTCAACATCATTAGTCATTAGGGAAATCCAGATCAAAACAACCCTGAGATTTCACCTTACACCAGTCAGAATGGCTAAGGTCAAAAACTCAGGAGACAGCAGGTGTTGGCGAGGATGTGGAGAAAGAGGAACACTCCTCCACTGCTGGTGGGGTTGTAAGATGAAACAACCACTTTGGAAATCAGTCTGGCGGTTCCTCAGAAAACTGGACATGAAACTTCCGGAGGACCCTGCTATACCTCTCCTGGGCGTATACCCAAAGGATTCCCCAGCATGCAATAAAGACACATGCTCCATTATGCTCATAGCAGCAATGGAATACTACTCAGCAATTAGAAACAATGAATTCACAAAATTTTTAGGCAAATGGTTTGATCTGGAAAATATCATCCTAAGTGAGGTAACCCAAGCACAAAAGAATACACATGGAATGCATTCTCTGATAAGTGGATATTAATTAGCCCAGAAGCTCTGAATACCCAAGGCACAAATCGCGTAACAAATGACTCCCATGAAGAAGTATGGAGAGGGTCCTGATCCTGGAAAGGATTGATCTAGCATTGGAGAGGAATATAAGGACAGAGAAAAAGGAGGGAGGTGATTGGAGAATGGATGGAGAGAAGAAGGTTTATGGGACATATGGGGAGGGGGGATCTGGGAAAGGGGAAATCATTTGGAATGTAAACAAAGAATATAGAAAATAAAATATTTAATAAAAAAGACTATAAATATAGTCTATTCATATGAGCTCTTTTGTTAGCTCACAAACACATGAGGACTAAATAAAAAGCAACCTTTTTATGAAGTAGAATATGGCTCTAAATTTCTTTAGTGGTGTTAATTATAATTTAAACATATATGGAACAGTTGATAATTATTTAATCATATGAGTTAATCATCACTCTAATATGAGAGAAATGATTTTAAAATAATTTTTCTGATTGTAATGTAATGCATAAAAATAATATATATACTTATATAATTGCATCATAATTATAAATTTATTATTGCATTATACAGCATTCTATTTATTTTTATACATACATGTGAATACATAAATATAAATAGGGTTGCTCTTTCTGTGTCTCTGAGTTCATTACACACACATGTTAATATGTTGATATATTTTAAATTATTTTTATTATTTAAATATAGAAACTAATTGACACTATCCTGTATGAACCCTGTATCTAAATCATTTCCACCTCCTCCCTTTATAATTTCTATTGCTCTCAAATTCTTGATCTTTTCTTTAATTGATATCATATATCTGTATTTATCAAGTTATATCACATACATGCATGTATATTAATGCAACACTCCTAGATTTAGTATTGTCCATATGTATAGTTGATAAAGGCTTGGATTCATTAACAAACAGATAGACTTGTGTCAGAAAAATCCAAACATAACTAAGAAAAACCCCACTTTCCCTTTCAGAAACTATTAGTTGCTTATAGCTTTTTTTCTATGGGTAGACTTTTGTAAGATTTTTTCCATCTGTGTTGACATGTCAAGGGATCTTGTGATTGTTTAGTTCTTTTTATATTTATGAAATTTTACAGATAAAACTCTGATTTCATATATAAAAGACATGCTCTTATAGCAGACATCCCCATCTTTGGCTCCAACAATCATTCTGGTCCCTCTTTGTTGACAATTGTGATCCTTAGAAATGGAAGATGTGTTATAAATGTATATATTGGGATTGGGTATTCTAACCAGTTGTTCTCTTCATTTTGATCACTTGTGGATTTTTACAATGAACTCTATTGTGAAGAAAGCTTCTTAGATTACAGGGTCACTATACTTCTCTGTGGGAGAAGGGCAAGTATTTAGTATGCCCTTAAATGTGTACTGCTTTCTTTGTCAAAAAGCAAGTGTCCATAGGTCTATGGGTTTATTTCTGGGTCATAGATTCCATTCCATTGATCAACTTGACTGTCTCTGTACCAATCCTACGCAGTTTTTTAATCGCTATTTCTCTGTAGTATAGCTTAAGGTTAGGGATTGTGATTCCCCCAGAAGTTTGCTTATTGTTGATAATTGTTTTTACTATCCTAGGATTTTTTGTTTTCCCATATGAAGTTGAGAATTGTTCTTTTCATGTGTGTGAAGAATTGAGTTGGAATTTTTATGGGGGTTGCATTGAATCTGTAGATTGCCTTTGACAAGATGGCCATTTTTACTATGTAAATCCTACAGATCCATGAGCATGAGATCTTTCCATATTCTGATGCCTTCTTTGATTTCTTTCTTTAGAGACTTAAACTTCTTGTCATACAGATCTTTCACTTGCTTGGTTAGACTTACACAAAGATATTTTATATTATTTGTGGCTATTGGGAAAGTCATGTTTCCCCAATTTCTTTCTCAGCATGCTTATCATTTGTACAAAGGAAGGATTCTGATTTGTTTGAGTTAATTTTATATCCAGCCATTCTGCAGTTGTTTATAAGCTGTAGAAGTTCTTTGGTATCATTTTTTAAGTTTCATATATATATATATATATATATATATATATATATATATATATTATCATAGCATACACAAAGAGATACATTGAGTTCTTCCTTTCCAATGTGTATTCCCTTGATCTCCTTTTGCTGTCTAATTGCTCTAACTAGAACTTTATAGAGTGGAAAGAAGAAAGCATCTTCAGCAAATGGTGCTGGTTTAACTGGCAATTTGCATATAGAAAAATGAAAATTGATCCATATTTATGACCTTGTACAAAGCTCAAGTCCAAGTGGATGAAGGACCTCTTCATAACTCCAGATACATTGAGTCTAATAAAAAAGAAATTGGGAAAGAGTGTTTAATGCATTTGCACAGGGGGAAACTTCCTGAACAGATCACCAGTGGCTCAGTCTCCAAGATCAACAATTGACAAATGGGACCTCATGAAAGTGAAAAGCTTCTGTAACCTAAAGGACACTGTCAGTAGGATGAGATAGCAAAGTACAAATTGGAAAAAATTCTTCACTAACCCAACATCCAATAGAAAGTTAATATCCAAAATATATTAAGAAATCAAGAAGTTAAACTCCAAAAAGCCATGTAACCGAATTAGAAAATGCAGTACAGAGCTAAATAGAAAATTCTCAAATGGAATTTTAAATGGCCAAGAAGCACTTAAAGAAATGTTCAACATCCTCAGTTATCAGGAAAATACAAGTCAAAATGACCCTGAGATTCCATTTCACACCAATAAAAGGGCTAAGATAAAAACTGTAAGTGACAGCAGATCCTGGAAAGGATGTGAATAACACTCCTCCATTGCTGGTGGGATTGTAAGCTGGTACAACCAAATCAATCTGTCTGTCCTTCAGAAAATTGGAAATAGTTCTACCTGAAGAGCCAGCTATAGCACTCCTGTGTATATACCCAAAAGATATTCGACCATAAAATAAGGACACGTGCCTCCACTATGTCCATAAACGCCTTATTTGTAACATGCAGAAGCTGGAAACAACCTAGATGTCCCTCAACTGAAGAATGGATACAGAAAATGTGGCTAATTTACATAATGGAATACTATTCAGCTACTAAAATTGAGGACATCATGAATTTTGTAGGTAAATGGATGCAACTATAAAATATCATCCTGAGAATGCATATATGCATGGTATGTACTCACTGATAAGTGGATATTTGTCTAAAGTAGAGAATACCTTATAATACAGCTCCCAGATCATATAGAGTTTAACAAGAGGGAAGACCCAAGTGAGGATGCTTCAGTTCCACTTAGAAGGGAGAACAAAATAATCACCAGAGGCATAGGGATGGAGGGAAATGATTGGGAGAGAGGAAGGGAGGCACAAAGGGGGACAGGATCAGGTATGGGTAGAATCAGGAGAGGGCCAGGGGAATGGATGGTTAAATATGCAGCTGCAGTGGGAAGAGGACCTCTAGAAAGTCCCAGAGACCTGAAATGAGAGAAGTTCCCTAAACTCAATGGGAACAACCTTAGCCAAAATACTCATCAGTGGGAGATGGAACCTGAAGTGACTAATTTATAGTAGATATACAGGCCCCCAGTGGGGGAATGGTGCTACTAACATACTTTCAAAATTTTTGATCCAGAATTGTTCTTGTCTAAAGCAAATACAGGGGTAAAAATGGAAGAGAGATTGAAGGAAAGGCCATTGAGTGACTAGCCCAACTTGGGATCCATATCATACTCAGGCATTAAACCCTGATACTCTTATTGATGTCATGTTGTGCTTATACACAGGTACGTAGCATGGATGTTCTCTGAGAGGCTCTCATCGCATTTGACTGAGACAGATGCAGATACTTACTGCCAACCATTGGACTGAGGTCGGGGACCCCTATGGAAGAATTAGGAGAAGGACTGAAGGAGCTGAAAAAGAGGGCAACCTGATAGGAAGGTAGTCTCAGCTAACCTGGACCCCTCAGAACTCCTGTTGACTAAGACAGCAACCAAAGAGCATGCGTGGAGTGGACTCTGTCCCCTGACACATATATAGCGGAGAACTGTCTCATCTGGCCTCTGTGGGAGAAGATGCACCTGATCCTGTAGAGACTTGATGCATCAGTGGAGGTGGATACTTGGGGCCATGAGGTTGGGTTAGTGAGTGGGAGAGCACTCTCTCAGAAGCAAAAGGGACCCCTCTGGGAAGGGAAACCTGGAAGGGGGCAAAATTTGGAATGTACATAAATAAAATAATTCAATAAAGGAATTCTAAAAATAAAATCAATAACTAAAACAATAAAAAGAATTCTGACGACTTCAAAAAATAAGAAAGAATGTGTACTGGTTTAGTAAAATTGCACTAGCAGTTTCCCCTCTAGAGTACATGACCTCTTCATTTGCTGGGTTTGCAGCAAGTATGATTGTCCACTATAAGGATGATTGTCCTCTATGAGTGGGCTATAAGTTAAGTCAGACAGTTGTTGGTTGTAGCCAAGATAAAAGCGTGCCCTTGAGCTTAGCTTACCTTGATCATCATTGTTGCAGTTTATAGGTTTTACAGCTAGGATTATTGATTGTGTCCCACCCCACCCCTTGGCAGTTTACACAGTGCATTCCAAAAGGTGAGAGATAGTCATGAGTAAGGATGCTTCCAGTTCAGTTTCAGTTGATTCCTAAAAGTCCTATTTCTAAAGTGTATTATCTTCAGCAATAGGGTCCTACCTTCAAGTTCTTGGAGGAAATCATTAGAATTCTATATTATATTAGGAGGCTCTTTGAATCTTTAACCAACAACTTGAAAGGAAGGTTTTCCATGTTTGTCCCTAGGGTTTTTATTAGGTAGTCTATGGCATTATAATCTGAACTAGCACGACTTCTTTTATATATGCCTATTTTTTAAGTAAACATAAACTAATACATTTCCCTACTAGTTTTCCAAACATCTTTAATGTTATTTACCCCTCTTTCTTCACTCCCCCGTCTTTATTATCCTCCACTTCATCGCCTTATTAAAACTCTATTATTTATTTTTAGGTAACCTTTCCTTTAGTACATTTATGTTCTTGGTTATGTTTTTGTAATTTAACTCTCATAGTTTCTCCTATAATTTTTCCATTCATAAAACAGCTAACAAGGTCGGGCAGTGGTAGTGCATGCCTTTAATCCAGCACTTGGGAGGCAGAGCCTCGCAGATTTCTGAGTTCAAGGCCAGCCTGGTCTACAGAGTGAGTTCCAGGACAGCCAGGGCTACTCAGAGAAACCCTATCTCGAAAAAGCAAACAAAACAAACAAACAAACAAACATCTATCAAGGTCTTTAATTTCCAAATATTATTTGGGATCTACATGAAGACATAAGTTTATAGAATACCTGAAAGCAATTGACAGTGGCTCTAACAATTACCCATTCATCTCCCCTTACCTACTCTTGACAGGATCACAAGTGAGAAAGACAGTGTCCTTTGCCTTACAGAAACTTTGTAATTTTATGAGGTCCCATTTGTCAATTCTTAATCTTAGAACATAAGCTATTGGTGTTCTGTTGAGGAAATTTTCCCATGTGCCCATGTCCTCAAGGGTCTTCCCCAGTTTCTTTTCTATCAGTTTCAATGTGTCTGGTTTTATGTGGAGGTTCTTGATCCACTTGGACTTGAGTACAAGGAGATAAGAATGGATCCATTTGCATTCTTTTGCATGCTGACCTCCAGTTGAACCAGCACCATTTGTTGAAGAGGCTATTTTTTTCCTCTGGATGGTTGTAGCTCCTTTGTCGAAGATCAAGTGACCATAATTCTGTGGGTCCATTTCCAGATCTTCAATTTTAGTCCATTGATCTACTTGCCTGTCACTATACCAATACCATGCAGTTTTTAACACAATTGCTCTGTACTATTGCTTCAGGTCAGGGATACTAATTCCCCCAGAAGTTCTTTTACTGTTGAGAATAGTTTTACCTATCCTGGGATTTTTTGTTATTCCAGATGAATTTGAGAATTGTTCTTTCTAAGTCTATGAAGAATTGAGTTGGGATTTTGATCGGGATTGCATTGAATCTGTAGATTGCTTTTGGCAAGATGGCCATTTTTACTATATTAATCCTGCCAATCCAAGAGCAAGGAAGATTTTTCCATCTTCTGAGGTCTTCTTCAATTTCTTTCTTCAAAGACTTGAAGTTCCTGTCATACAGATCTTTCACTTGTTTGGTTAGAGTCACACCAAGATACTTTACATTGTTTGTGGTTACTGTGAAGGGTGTCATTTCCCTAATTTCTTTCTCAGCCTCTTTATCCTTTGAGTATAGGAAGGCTACTGATATACTTGAGTTAATTTTATAACCAGCCACCTTGCTGAAGCTGTTTATCAGTTGTAGGAGTTCTCTGGTATAAGGCAAAGGACATTGTCAAAAGGACAAAATGGCAACCAACAAATTGGGAAAAGATCTTTACAAACACTACATCCAACAGAGGGTTAATATCCAAGATATACAAAGAACTCAAGAAGGCATATTCCAGAGAGCCAAATATCTCCCCTTAAAAATGGGGTACAGAGCTAAACAAAGAATTTTCACCTGAGGAATATTGAACTGCTGAGAAGCACCTAAAGAAATGTTCAACATCATTAGTCATTAGGGAAATGCAAATTAAAACAACCCTGAGATTTGACCTCACGCCAGTCAGAATGGCTAAGATCAAAAAGTCAGGAGGAAACAAGTGCTGGCGAGGATGTGGAGAAAGAGGAGCACTCCTCCACTGATGGTGGGGTTGCAAGCTAGTACTACCACTCTGGAAGTCTGTCTGGCAGTTCCTCAGAAAACTGGGAATGATATTTCCAGAGGACCCTGCTATACCACTCCTGAGAATATACCTAGAGGATACCCAGAGGATGTAATAAGGATACATGTTCTACTCTGTTCATAGCAGCCCTATTTATAATAGCCAGAAGCTGGAAAGAACCCAGATGTCCCTCAATGGAGGAATGGGTACAGAAAATGTATATATACACAATGGAATACTATTCAGCCATTAGACACAATGATTTCATGAAATTCTTAGACAAATGGATGGAACTAGAGAACATCATCCTAAATGATATAACCCACTCTCAAAAGAACACTCATGGTATGCACTCACTGATAAATGGATATTAGCCTAGAAGCTTGGAATACCCAAGACACAATGCACATATCAAATGGTGCCCAAGAAGAAGGAAGGAGTGCCCCCGGTTCTGGAAAAGCTCAGTGCAGCACTGTCAGTGAATACCAGGACAGGGAAGTGTGAAGGGGTGGATTGAGGAACAGGGGGAGGGAAGAGGGCTTATGGGACTTTTGGGGAGGGAGGATCCAGGAAAGGGAAACTCACTTGAAATGTAAATAAAGAATATATCAAATAAAAAACAAACAATAAAAAAGAAAAAGTAAGAAAGACTAGATGGACTTACGTGCTACAGGAAAAGGAAGGTTCTAAACAGAACTTCGGTTTTCCTACTTGAGCTCATCTATTCTTGATGTGCTGTTGGGCTCCAATTTGCTACAAGTGTGTTCTAATAATTGCTATGGATGCCCCATCTCCTTTCTAGGTTCAGGCAGTCATTCCCTTGTGCTAAGGTGTGAGACTGTTGACAGTTCAGAGCTACGTTTACAGCCATGCTCATTGGCCAGACTGAACTCTCTTACCAAAGTGTGAAAGAGCCTCTGTTGAATAAATGAAATCTGGAGATGAGTTGTAACTTGGGACTTTGTTGTTCCAGTCAGCACAAACTTGGCAGGGTTATGCCAGTTTTAGAGTGAGTCACGGATGTGCTGAGGCTTCTTAGGAATGTGAATTGCACTGCATCCTTCCCCTTGCCAAAATATTAGTCTCATGGCCTTGCCTGGGTTGATTTTGAGAACTTCACAGTGAACCTTTCACTTGAAAATCGCTGCCTGAGGCTTGCCTGTGACAATATTTTTGTTGTTGTTGTTGTTGTTTTTAAAAGAATATTTTTTATTTTGTGAGTTATGTGCTCTGTTCTTCTAGCTATAGTTGAGAAAAAATGAAGAGGAAGCCACCCCCACCCAGACCCCCACCCCCACCCCTACCACGAAGGTAGTGAGAATTGCAAAGGTTATTTTGAAAGTGAATATTTTGACTCTGTCTGAGACTAGTATTAGACTGGGAGAGTTATTTACAAATTATATGTACCTGACAATAAGAGAATACTCAGTGGAGTCGCTGTTTGTATATTGTGTTCCAGAATTTTGACCTATTAGTTAATTGGTTCAATGACAATTTCTCTATAGATTCCTTCATCTGTTTAGTGGCTTGGATGAAGAGTGATGCAAACAAAGTTCATACTTCTTTTAATTGTGTCTGAGCACAACTCATGCCCCAAATCAGCAATTTCTTTATTTAAAAATTTATTATTATTTTTGTTGTTGTTACAACAATGGGAACTGAAGATAGGCAATGTGAATGCTGTGCAAATTCTTTGAGAGTGTGTTGCACTCCTAACTCCCAGATGACTATGCCTTTTCATTCATGTATATTAAAAATATTATATTTATATTAAATGTATATGCCTGGGGAAGTGTTTAGCTAAAATTTAAAATGGACAGATAATAACTCCAATCTTAATGTGACTCTTGTTTTGCATATTTGTTAAAAATTTGTTATCGGAGAATATTTTTTGTTTTTTTGGATTTTTGGATTTTGTTTTTTCGAGACAGGGTTTCTCTGTATAACCCTGGCTGTCCTGGAACTCACTCTGGAGACCAGGCTGGTCTTGAACTCAGAAATCCGCCTGCCTCCGCCCCTCAGAGTGCTGGGATTATAGGCGTGCGCCACCACCACCCGGCATTATTGGAGAATATTATCCTTTATTCATACCACATTGTGATTAAACCAATTAGATTATATGTAGTCCATAATCCTTTAGATGAGTAACAATAATTAAGAGTGTGAGACAGGTTATAGAGGAAGTAGAGAAATTTGACCCAGGCTTCTCATCAGTTCTAGGTCACTATAATTAGGTCCATGATGCAGGTTCTGCAGGATGGATAGAGAAGTTTACTTTGGCTGGCAGTCCTGAAGGCTGGAGTCAATAACAACAGCAGTATCATTGCCTTGGCCTCTGAAAAGGGAAGCGCATCATGGTGGGAGCATATGTCCGAGTGAGAGTTCATATTTCCAGCCAGAAAGAACCTGAGGTGGAGAGACTGTAGAGAGGGTGGGGATTTTGTTGTCTCACTTAAAAGTACATCTCAAACGAATAAAGGACCCACCATAGGCCTGACTTCCTGAAGATCCATAGTACAGCAATATAGCAACTCTGACTGAAAGATACTTTCAGATTTTTCATCTCAAACTTGAGGCATGTCACATGTGATCATAAAATAACCACGTCCAATTTGCAGGGCAAAATACATTCATCCCATTCTTAAGCATCTCAAAATCTATGTTTTAAGCAGTGCTGAATGTCCAAGTCCAGGGTTTTCCACAGGACAGAGTCGATTGAGATCTTTTATAACTGGGTAAAATGAGAAGAAAAAGAGAATTTATATACTTCCCAAATAGAACGCTGGCATAGACAAGGGTTCCTATTCCTAAAGGTGACAGGACTGTATAAGGGTGAAATATTGGTTTAGAGGCAGACTGGAATCCAGCAGGGAAAATAACAATTATATTTCCATGTCTGGATGGAATTTAAGCCACCCTGTTGGTGGAAGCATGGTTCTGTTTCTAGGGGCTCAAGTATTAGTCCCAGAGGTTTACTGACTGAAACCCACATTGCCTGGAGTCCACTCTGTATACTGCTTGCAGTTTCTTCTGCAGACATTGAATGCTCTGGCCATTCTGTTGTTCTGAGGTCTCTCCTGAAACTTCCCTCCTCCTACTTTACTGTCTTTTGCTGCATCAGGAACACTGTGCAGGCCTCTTGCTCTTCACTATGCTGCCTGTACTGATTGGCTTGCTGACTTGTGTTTGAAATTTCTGTAGTAAATTCCATTTTCCTATAACTTTTGGTGTTTGGACACATGCAAAATCAACATCAAGTTGACAGTGCCAGAATGCCTTCTTGAGTGAACGCAGAAAAAAAAAAATCTATCTTCAGACGGTCATGCCCCGGAAGGACATCCCAGGGATTTTTTTTTTTCCTGAAAGAAAACTGTTCTTGAAAGCTTTTGCCACAAATTTCCATTTCCATGTATCTGAGCCCGGGGCAGGTGTTCTCTAGATTTCATAGATTCCCTGGAGGCATTTTCATTTCATTTTGTCCTGATTCAGAATATTGGGCTTCACTTCTAAAACCAACCTCTTTAATAATTGACCCCTCTCTACCTTCTGTTTTCTAAAAGGGAATGGGGAAGAAATAGACCTTGAAGAGAGCAGAGATGGGGGAGGAGTTGGGAGGATTGGAGGGCAGGGAGACTGAGGCCAGGATATATGAGAGAAGAATAAATAAAAGTAAATAATTTTACCCTCTTTGGCCACGCCTTTAACTGGCCTTTCTGTCCCTGTTCTAGGCAACTTCATATTTTGTAAATCATTTTGCTCTATTTTGCTGATATTTCTCACCATGGGTTTGTCTAAAATCTGCCAGGAATGCCCATATGGTAGCCTGAAGGCTTTGCTCTCTTCCTATCTATGTCCGATAAGCTGGTACATTTCTCTTTCACTCAGCCTCCCAGGGCAGCTCAGGGCATCGATCAAAAGCATACAAATTTTTGCTAGGGGTAACAAGGATAGTCTTTACCCCAATCCCATGAACACTCTTAATTTCTATCCAAAGCCATCCCAGTTTCCCTTTCCCTATCAGAATTTTCTGTTAAACTTTTCTTTCTCTACATTATTGATCTGAAACATTCCTCCTATGTCACTGCAATCTTCTTGCATCCGAGTTTCTGACTTGCTCTTATTTTCTTGCTTGTCAGTCTACAAATAAACCCCTTCTTCCTCAAGTTGATTTTAATCATATTCTTTCATCACAATAGAAATGGATTGGTAACAGGAGTCGGATATGGTACTAAGGATGCTTGCATTAATACCTCAGTGTCAATCCTCATGACCCATGTAGTAGAATATGTTCATAACTCCAAGTGCTGTGGCATGGATAGGGAATGGGACTCAGAATCACTGCTGCTGGGTGTCATTTAGCTTACCGTAGCTTCATCTGGAGACCTTGTCTCAAGGTAAAGGTGTAGAGTGATAGCGAAGGCCAGCGGATGTCCTTCTCTGACCTCTGAATGTGCACACAGGCATGTATACTGCAGGCATGTATAAGCACACATGTACATAGACATCATATACATATGTCAGACACACAATCATGTACACACAGAAAAGAAATTGGAAAAAGAAATATCTATAAACTTTGACTTTACCATTTTTTCCAGATAAATGTTACTTCAAAATTTTCTGGCTCAGTATTTTATGTTGTCCAAGTGAAGCATCATACTAAGTGAGGTAACCCAGACTCAAAAGATGAATCATGGTATGCACTCACTAATAAGTGGATATTAACCTAGAAAACTGGAATACCCAAAACATAATCCACACATCAAATGAGGTACAAGAAGAACGGAGGAGTGGCCCCTTGTTCTGGAAAGACTCAGTGAAGCAGTATTGAACAAAATCTGAACAGGGAAGTGGGAAGGGTTGGGTGGGAAAACAGGGGGAGGGAAGGGGACTGATGGGACTTTCGGGGAGTGGTGGTCCAGAAAAAGGGAAATCATTTGAAATCTAAATAAATATATCAATAAATTAAAAAATAAATAAAAATAATAATAGCAGGGCTGGCAAGAGGGAGGAGCAGATAATATTACTTATCATATTAGACTGGTCATGTTAGTTCAATCCCCAGAGCCCCTTTAAAAGGTGGAAAGAGAGAATTAACTCCACAAAGTTTTCCTATAGTCTCCCTAAGAGCACTGTGGCATACATATGTGTGTGCATGAAAACATGTGCACGCACGCACGCACACACACACACACACACACACATACACATACACACACACTCACAGAAAGAGAGAGAGAGATAGAGAGAGAGAGAAAGAGAGAGAGAAAAAGAGAGAGAGAGAGAGAGAGAGAGAGAGAGAGAGAGAGAGAGAGAGAGAGAGAGAGAGAGAGAGAGAGAGATTATTTTTCTTTCAGCATCATTGGAATTTGTGTTGGTCCATGTCATTTTGCTTCAGGACCCTGACAATTGTTGTGTGAATGATTGATCTTTGAGTTTCTCATTTATAAAGTTAGTGAAAGCAAAATAAAAATGATAGAAAATATGACCTGATCCAAGTCATATTTTTTACCCACCAGAGAGCTAGCATGCTCATGGTTATAACTAGGATGTCATACTTGCCTCAGGAAAAAGGAAGAGCAATGTGGTCTTACACATTTCTCTGGCACTAGGCAGTGCTCAGTCACAGGGAAGCTTTGCAGTTCTTAAGCTGTGTGTAAATAATGTGTGTGTGCTCTCTTTCATCTCTATTCCTTTGCTTTTCCTTCTCTTTCCCCCTCTCGTCCTCCTGTCTCTCTGGACCTCATTTTCTGTTTTGATATTATGGACTAAACCTGTCATCTCACATATCAAAATTATACTACCACTGAGTTACTCTCTAAACCCCTTCAAGAGATTCCTGAGTTAAACATTCTGCATTTTCTTGTTTTCTAATAAAAAACAAACTAATAGAAAAATTACTTTTTAAATCTCCTTTGGATTATAAACATGTGGTTATTTCTGATTTAAAGAATATACTAGCTGAAGACACATTCTGAGGCAAACATCGTATCACTGAAAGAAAAACTCGTAAGTAATGTGGTGGTCTTCATCATTTATAGTTGTTTTATTTTGATTGTGTTATAAACTGTAAGTCAATAATTAAAACTGAGAGTAGACTATTGTTTAGGATTATCGTACATTTTGGATACATACATAAAGTGGCCTGAGACATTCTATACTGAGATTGTGAATATTCTTTTCAACCAAGCTGATATGGAACAGGTAACCATGACAAAAGAATAAGGAAGAGTCAAGTGTTTACAAAATTATCAGGGCATGGTATGTTTTTATATTAAAATATTTTAATATTCAAAACAGTATTTGTTGTAATTTTATTCTATCTACATGGTGACTTCTAGAGGTAGTGCTTAAAGAATATGGCCATGCATTAATCCTCTGGAATCCACTCAAAGGTCATACATCTTATCTTGAGGTCAGAGATACTTAGCATTAATTTTACATTAGAATTTCCCGAGGAGCTTTTAAAACTTCTGTGGCTCAGAATTCACCTGCACATATTAACTTAGCAGCTTGGGATGAAGCCTATAACAATAGTTTTATGCATTCCTAGGTAACTCTAATGACCAGCTAGGTTGGACTACATTGAATTTAAAAAGTCTGAAATTTCATTTTTTATGTTCAATTTCTAAAATTAGATTCCATACCCTCTTAATAAATACATACTTTAACTTTTAAAAATAACTAACATTGCAGCTAGTTTGTAGTCAATGTATTTAAAACATTTTAACATACTTATTTTCAAAATGATATAAAGTAATATAAAAATAGTAAAAATTATATTTACTAAGGTCACTTGTTTTTAGTCAGTTATCTGAATTAAAAGTTACACACACACACACACACACACACACACACACACACACACACACACACATGGACATGGCTAGGGGACAGATGAATAGGTGAGTGCAGGTTCCCATAGCAACCAGAGATGTCAGATCTCTCCAAGGCTGGAGTTACAGGTGGTACAAGCTGTCTGATGTGGGTGCTGGGACCTGAGTTCAGGTAAGATTAATACACACTTTTAACCTCTGAGCTATCTCTTCAGCCTCTGAATTTTCTGGTATTCTTTCATACCAATTAATAACATCATAGAAGTCTCAACACATGTTTTTAAAAGTCACCTACTTTAAATTTTTTTCAGTTTTTTTATTTGATATATTTTTTATTTACATTTCAAATGATTTCCCCTTTTCTGGCCCCCCACTCCCCAAAAGTCCCATAAGCCCCCTTCCCTCCTCCTGTTCTCCCACCTACCCTTTCCCACTTCCCTGTTCTGGTTTTGTCCTAAACTGCTACAATGAGTCTTTCCAGAACCAGGGGCCACTCCTCCTTTCTTCTTGTACCTCATTTGATGTGTGGATTATGTTTTGGGTATTCCAGTTTTCTAGGTTAATATCCACTTATTAGTGAGTACATACCATGATTGATCTTTTGAGACTGGGTTACCTAACTTAGTATGATGTTCTCCAGCTCCATCCATTTGCCTAAGAATTTCACGAATTCATTGTTTCTAATGGCTGAATAGTACTCCATTGTGTATATACCACATTTTTTGCATCCATTCTTCTGTTGAGGGATACCTGGGTTCTTTCCAGCTTCTGGCTATTATAAATAGGGCTGCTATGAACATATTGGAGCATATATCCTTATTACATGCTGGGGAATCCTCTGGGTATATGCCCAGGAGTGGTATAGCAGGATCTTTCAGAAGTGAGGTGCCCAGTTTTCTGAGCAACCCCCAGACTGATTTCCAGAGAGGTTGTACCAATTTGCAACCCCATCAGCAAGGGAGGAATGTTCCTCTTTCTCCAGATCCTCTCCAATATCTGCTGTCTCCTGAATTTTTAACTTTAGCCATTCTTACTGGTGTAAGGTGAAATCTCAGGGTTGTTTTGATTTGCATTTCCCTAATGACTAATGAAGTAGGGGCTGAAAACATCCAATGGAAGAAAGATAGCCTTTTCAACAAATGGTGCTGGTTCAACTGGAGGTCAGCATGCAGAAGAATGGGAATTGATCCATCCTTGTCTCCTTGTACTAAGATCAGCTCCAAATGGATCAACACATAAAGCCAGACACTCTGAAGCTACTAGGAAAGAACCTGGGGAAGACACTTGAGGACATTGGTCCGGGGGAAAGTTTCTGAACAGATCACCAATAGCGTATGCTCTAAGATCAAGAATTGACAAATGGGACCTCAAAAAATTACAAAGTTTCTGTAAGGTAAAGGACACCATCAAAAGGACAAATCAGCAACCAACAAATTGGGAAAAGATCTTCACCAACTCTACATCAGATAGAGGGCTAGTATCCAATATATACAAAGAACTCAAGAAGTTAGACCCCAGAAAACCAAATAACCCTATTTAAAAATGGGGTACAGAGTTAAACAACCAATTTTCACCTGAAGAACTTCGGATGGCAGAGAAGCATCTTAAAAAATGCTCACCTTTAAATTTTATGCCACAGTTTTCAGAGCATTAATTTATCCTAAGAAAGAAATGAAGAAATGATAGCTTAACTTTGTAGTTAACTACATAATTCGTCCTTAAACCATTTGGATTATATGGTCTTCACTAAATCATAATTTAGAAATGAAATCTGTGGACTTCAAAGTTCTTCCCTTTTAGACTCTTTCCTCATAGAACATAAAAGACTATTGAATAATCATGTTTAGTCTCCCTGCTACTTTTATAGATATTGACTCATTTGTTTCAGGCAGAAACGCTATAGACCTATCTGTATAGCCGCTGCTATCTTGTTTTCCACTCAAATCTAGAACTTAATTTTATTCCTGTATTATTTCTATGTGTCTCTTTAATTATAGCTGGTTAAAAGATGCCTGAAATTTACATTGTTCTATGCTATGTGGTTGCACATTTATTCTTATATCGGTTTTTAATTTAATTTCTATGACATCTGTATGAGTTAGGTATTATATGTGTCTTTTTTTTCAAATAAGAAAAGTAATTTAGGTCATAAATTTAATTTCTCTTGGTGAACAAGTGGTAGCATTTGGGCTAAGATGTAGCATCATGTACCTAAGCCTATTAATTTCATATATATATGAAATTATATATATATTATATATATATATACATAATTTGATGTACAGGTATGTTTACTTACATATAGATGTATGGGTGTGTGTGCATGTGTTCATGTGCTTGTGGAGTTCCAAGGCTGAGATCAGAAGGTTATATTTTATTTTTCATATGGCTTTTCATTCCACTCTTGAGGTAGAGTCTCTCAACTGAATCCAGAGCTCACTGATAAGGCTTCTCCATATAGCCAGCTTTCTCTGAGAACACAATTTCACTTTCTTGAGTGCCAGAGCTATGTGTGCCCTACCATGTTTACCCAGAAACCTCTGGATCACAACTTTGGTATTTATATTTACACAGTAAGTATTTTCACCACAGAGTCATTTACCTAACCTCAGCTGAGTTTTTCTGTTATATTATGTAGTAATGTTTATAGAATACATTTTATAAGATAATTTATTACCTTCTGATTACTTGTCACCAAAAATTGGTGCACGTTCAATGTATATTTAATTGCCCAATGACACAATTTTCTCTTCTCATGAAGGAAACTGCCTTCATTTTCTATATATCTCAAGAAGCATTGTATTGCATCTTAATGTATTTATGTTACAGACATTTTGGTAACCACTGTGCTGAACACCCACAGATTTAAGACACGATACAAGCAGCACATTTGGATTTGAATTTGGAATCTAAGCACCCATGAAATTCACTTTGCAGATGAAATGAATTAAAGCCTATTTGCTAGACCCATTATTGTTAAATTTGAGAGACTATCAACTGACTGGGCAGATTTTCTGTTTCACTGGCAGAATTTTCCTTGAAGCCTTAGATGGGAAAGATTTTCTCATCTTACAGTGACATGACTATGGAGGATGGAGCTTCCTGATTTATCCTTTAAAGAACTTGCAGATGGTTGAAGAGACAAGATTATTAGCCATTATAATAATCCATATACCTGTGCATCCCTCATCAACAATTCTGAGTTACAAAACTGTTACATGCAGACAGGTATTTCTAGTAGAACACACAGAACACACACACACACACACACACACACACACACACACACACATACACACACACAGTCAAGAGCACAGAACCAGAAAATCAATATATATCACACCAAAGTAAGCTTCTTACTTAATTTAATAACTCTCTACCAAAATTATGTTTCCCTATCCAAATTATGACTGAATGACACAAGATCATTCTTATTCCCCCAACATTTTTGCTTTCCCTTAAATGTTTCTTCTTAAGTCTTTAGATGCTGCCATCCACCGTTTTCCTGAGTGATCGCTCTTACATGTCATCTTTTACATCTTGCCTCTTCATCATCTCTCAATTGTGTCTTCCTCATTATTGCTAGGTCTGCAAGTTCTCATTCACTTCATACTATACAGTCAATGCAACTCTCTTGAGCTTACTCCTATCACATGTTCATAAGACACTGCCTACAATCTTATTATTAGATTTAGAATAATTTATTTTTCATCTAACTCAACTATTTTTATTTCTATTATATGAACTCCCATAATGTACATATAACATTTTTCTTGTTTCTTCCCTTGGTGTACAATGCTTATTTCCCATGGTGCTTGCCTAGTGATACAGCCCTGGACCCTACAACTTCAAGTCATACTCCAGACCATACACACCTTATTATTTTGATTGTATTTACACCAATGATAGATGAGAGGCTTTCATTCATTAGTTTTCCCTTGCTAGAATGAAAATGCTACATGTTGTATAGTCCACTCACTGCCCCAAGAGCAGAGATCTTTGGATGAAAAAGTGCATCCCTGTTTTTGTGAGATCAAATTTGTTTCTGCTGAGAGTTGTGCTTCATTCTTTCTCTTCAGAAGACTCTTTCTGATCTTCTGAGGATTATTTCCAAAGTTCCTTTTCCTTGAGTACCTTTCTGGGAAGTGTTGACAGACCTTCCCTTTTGTTCTCTTATCCTTCCAACTCTGTCTTTAAAATAACTCTTATCAGCTTCTATTATATCCATTCTCCTCTGTATAGTGAGTGCTGTCCTTTGTGCCTGCTGATGTCCATTATTGTTAGTTCTTATCAGTGATAATTTACTGGGAAAATATTGTATATTCTGTATCTCAATGAAAATAGTATGTGTCATTTTTATAGTAATTTCATTTTCCTACTATATTACTTTGTTACCACTTATGGTAGTTGATTACATAGAAAATGTAATAGCTATGAAAATAAAGTTCATTATTCTTTTGGGGAAGAGTTTACAAAGAACAAAGACTAACCCCTAACATAAAGTCATGCACCTCCAAAAGAACATTTATGCAAATCAATGAACTTTTCTCGTTTCTGATTCCAGTTGGACAACTGTTTGGCTTGAGTATTGCCAAAGGGATGATACACAACAACAAGTGAAACCACAGAAACATGAGAAGGAACTTCAGAGAGTTTACATTTATTAGGTACTGGAAGACTAACGTTCTTCAAAGGCCAGAGAAGAGACTATAGTGGAAAAAACAACAGGAAACAGTGAGAAATAAATATAATGCTGACTGTTGGTTCCTGATGAATCATGGAGTAAAGAAACAAGTCCTTACCATGACAATCTGTTGAGTTACCTGAAACAGTTTCAGAAGGATGATTTTTAAAAGATTATGACAAAACTGTTCACTAACAAGGCAAAAGTTTTGTTCTTACTTGTGTGCACACACACAAATGAGTTATAAGTATATATGTTTATGTTGACCACTTAGGGTTAGAGAACCTATCAGGGCTCATACTCTCGAAGAAGACTGATTCTTTCTCTCTTAGCAGCCATTAAATACCTGTAGCTTTTCATCTATTAGTGGAGTGTTGTAATATTCCCTTATTCACACTGGAATGTCAATTGGCTTTGTAGTTATCATGTCCTCTTTAAATTATATTATGTCCTCTTTATACTATATTGTTGAGATTTCATGATAACTTCCTTGTCATATATGGGAGATACTGTTATGTGGTTTATTGACTCTTAAAAACTTTTTGTCCCCTATTTTGCCATGCTTTCCTAAGCCTTGGATGTATGGGTTGTTCTGTAAATGCATCAATTGAGTTTGGGTATTTTACAGTCACTTGTTCTCTGTATTTTGCCCAGTTGTGGATCTCTGAAATGGTTTCTACTATACAAAGAAGTTTTTCTTGGATGAGAGTAAAAGCTAAACTTACCTGGGTGTATGAAGATGATTTTTTTGGAGTGGAGTTAGAAAGTATACTAGTTTAGAGAAGTAACAGCAGAAGGTTCTCCTCCAGTGCCATGACTTCACTATCACACATTTTATTTGCATTCTATAATATGATGTGGGACCACTGTTCTTTATGAACAGAGATAAGTTTTATCCTACTCCAACATTGCAAAAGCAGTCAGCCACAGAATCTTCTGTATGTGTGGGCAGTAATGATGTCTTTGAATAAACTTAGTATGCACCCGATACAAGTGATACTTCCTAGTGCAGCTTGTCCTAAAGCTGTAATTATTCTAGTTCATTGTATTCTTAGAAAGCATAGTTTTGGATTTCTCTCAGTATCCTTTCTTATTTAAAGTATTTCCTCATGACTGATCCAGAATTTCATCCCTGAAGTTATGAGTCTTCATTTCCTTCTTTTTCTGCCAAAGGGTAGCTTTTGTGGCAAATGACCATTGAATGTTATTGCTATGCAAAAATAGTCCATGGGCTCCAGACATATTCTGTCATTTGCTTCTGTGCAGTAATAACTGTGGGTATTCAATGTCATTGGTCTTAAGTTAATTCAGCAGAGGACTAGGAGTGTAAGTAGCTTTTTTCTTGGCCAGTAGTCAAGATATAAAAGAAAATCATGGATGCATCTTTGAGATGTGTAAAGCCCTTACTATACTCCCAGGGCCTTTTTCAATCATGAATATAAATTATATGAAAGGACATTGTCAGAAAATGTTTCATTTGAAAATGTTGATGCTTGGCTGTGAAAGTATAAATGGAGGAAGAATCTGTTCATTTAACTGCTCAAATATCATAAAGATTATTTTTTGGTTCCAAGTAGTGATTTACGATTCACATAAAATAATGATTAAAACCACTTTATTCTTGTAAACATAGAAATCACAGTTGGAAAGAAGGTATAGTAAGAAATCATGTTTTGTTCCTGTGGCAAAATACCTAATATATAAAGAAGAAAGTATCCTTTGATGCTCATGGCTACAGAAGCTTCAGGTGATAGCCATCTAGATCCATTTCCTTTCAAACTATGGTGATACAGAAACATCATAGTAGGTGGGCATGGGAGAGAAAGGCTGTTCACTTCATAGCAGCCAGGAACCAGAGAGCAAAGAGAAAGGATCAGGAAGAATCCATATCTGTGATGTATTTTTTCTAAACAAGCTCCATCTGCTAGTTTATACCACTTTCACAGCACCATCAGATTAAGAATCTCTCAATGGATTAACATATTAATTATGTTCCTTGATGTCATCATATTCCCATGTGGCAATTCCAAATTCTTAATTAGGAACCAAGATCTATACAGGAGGATTTGGAAGACATCATATATCTTGATAACAATGTGATCAAAACTAGCAAATATATTTCATTTTAATATGTAGAACAAAGGATAGCCTGTTGAGATCATGGAGAGACCTACATTAAGGTCATATTTATAGTCAGGGAGGGTTCTGTGAGTTCTGAATATAACAGTGAGCTAACACGAAAGAGTCAATTGATCAAGTATACTGGTGCAACAGAAGTATAAGACCATAGACACCAGTTGGCCGTTTGTTACCACTGACAGAATATAATGGTACAGAAATGTTGTAATTACAATTAGAAAGATAAGAAGTGGCCTCTCTGGAAGGTGGATAGTGGTAAGACTCTTCAAAAGAATCAAGGCAAGAATATAGGAGAGCAAGAGGCTGATGTTTGTTAAGTTTTAGATAATTTGAGTTCTTGTTGAAATAGGAATACAGCAGAATGAGGGCATAGAAGAAGTCTTTGGAGAGAAGTTTTTATTGATCATGGAAGTGATGTCTTTTTAGAACAGCTGCATTACAGGACAGTGGTGATATTTTGAGGGAAAAGTACAAAGCTTTGAAAAGAAACTGTGGCATGATCATGTTCCAGAGTAAGAAGACCGACTCACAATAAAGAATACTTTGGGTTTGGCAGGCTATGTTAATTGTCTATTAAGAATTACAGATAAAAATGTTATATATAACCCATTAATATTGCTTGGCTTTTGTGATAGGGTTATGTTCTATAAGTAAGTACACAGAGAGCTATGTTTGTTCAAATATGTGCAAAATCAAGGAGAAAATATTTAAAAGAATATATTTAATAGAAATGAATGTTTTTGAGAGTTTTGAGTGTAAATGATGAATCTAAACTGGGCAGAAAAGGAGAAATTTAAGAAACTGATGTCAGTTATAGATTGAGCAGATTAATATATTAGAGGTCTTTAAAACTGATATTTTTATTAATAGATGTGACTGTGATCCTAGCAGAATGGCTATTAGAGAAAATACATAGATGATAGGTGGATAGAAAGATAGATAGATAGATAGATAGATAGATGAAAATAGGTAGATAGATAGATAGATAGATAGATAGATAGATAGACTGACCCGTGAAGCATACAATGGACAAATAGGCAGTTAGGTAGATAACCCAGGATAGATAACTCAGAATAACTTAGTATAGATAACTCAGTTATCTATACTAAGTATCAATGTTCAATGGTATCCAACAAACAACTGGTGCTGACAAAGATGATCGTTTGCCATGATGATGTGTATCCACAGTGGCATGGAAAGAAAATTTTAGGTGTGATGATGATGGAAGGGACTGAATTAAATATTTTCTGACTGTTCTCTGTAGGCATTAAAATCACTGAGTATTAAAGATCCATTCTACCTTTCTGGTGCTTAGTTTGCTATACTCTGTGAGTTTTAGATGTTCATGTGCTAGCACTTGTCTTGGAGAAACACCAGGACTGCTTTGAGGGGGTAAGAGCAAAATTTGTATTGGGAAGGAAACCTATATATCACAGTTTCCACTCCTTTATAATAGGGAAAATCTAAGTTGGTGTGAGTTAAGAATGTAATGATTTCCATAACACTGGTTTTCAGTTAGCTGCACAGAGAGGTAGTCTATGTTTATTTGTTATTCTGGTCCTTATAGAATTGCCTTATAGAATGCAAGGTACGCAGCATCATATGCACAGGTACAGCACATGTGTGTCAATGAATACATTTGTTGTAAATGAAGGGCATGCACTGAGATGGGAAAGTAATTTGCTTTACCTGGTCACCATTATCAATTCAGTGCAATGCTTCTAGAGGTTGGATACTAAGGTATGTACCTCCCTGCTTTGGCACTGACATAATTTTAATATATATGAAATGAGCTCTATCTATAGCTCCATGTGAGAATCTCAGGAGCCATAATTAGTTCCATAATTAAAACATATGCATTTTCTTAGAAGAATGATTTTATTAGATTAAAAAACCTCCTCTTCAGAAGATAGCTTCCTTAGGAAAGTTGTGGGGAAACCACAACTGCCTTTTTTTTTCACCAAAGATGTTGACATAGTTTTGAATTTTTGCCACAATAGGACTTTATCTTGCTGTTCCACATGTGTGTTTTATGGTAGCTGTGTACAGGAATGTGATCACATGTGCCAATTGCATGGCTGTATATGATCACTGTTTCAAAATATTGCTTTAAGAGGTGGAAAGGTTTGCCATTCTTCACTCTTGCTGCCAATGAATGGTTCCAATCTTCTATAAAAATCTTGTAACATAAAGAAAAGCATACTAGCTTTTAATCTCCTGCACTTTCCTCTTATGTGGTAAAAGCTACCCTATTGACAGCTTTCTATAACTACTGTGCCATCTAACAGATTCCATATATTGTGAAAACACATTTATCTTCTTGACACTGAACAACGTGGGTTAAAATTTTGTCAAAAGTGTATGTAACTATGTGAATTTGGGGGAATTATAGCAAAATAAATACCTTCTCCAAATATTCCATACTCTTTTTTGAAACATTCCTATAAATTGTTGTTTGATAATTTCCATAGTAAATTTTCTTTTAAACTTCATTTATTATTTATTCAAGATGAGACACCCTATTTCTCCAAATTAGAATAGTGACTTTCAGCTATATTTCATTTGCTCTATAACAGAAAATATCTGTCATTATTTCCTATAATTTACTGGAACAAATCAATAACTCCATTTTATTTTTCCTGAATTGTGTATCTGCCCCACCTTTCTGCTTCATAGCTTACTGTACCCTGTGGCTTTCAGAAGATGTCCACATGTTAGCCCTAGTCTTTTGAAAACACCAGAGCTTTAAGAAAATAGGAACAATTTTTGGGCTTTGTTTAGAAACTTGCATTACTATTGTCTCTTGTCTTTCTTTTGAGCCCATGGACAGGTTTTCAAATTCATTGTACTATGTGTTATAATTCACTAGAAGATATTAGATATACTGCATCTTTGCTCTTTACAGGTGGCCTAGAAAAGGGAATATCATTTACTCATCTTTCAATTACACATCCTTATCTAGGTTTCTAAAATTGCATAGAGCTTGAAATCTACACCATATTTACAAATTTCCAAGTTTTTAAATAAGCATAGGATGATATTGCTATCCATTTGTCTAAATTCTTTTGATGAACCAAAAGTCAGTTTGTATTCTTACCTCCTTAAGATAGATAAAAGCATGCAATTTCTGTAGCCATAACACTGGGAACTTGAATGATATACATAATCACTGTTGGTCTTAGTTTTGTCTCCTCTTTTTTGAAGTGTGCTGTTTTATTTCATATCACTTGAGAATAGAATGGTGGTGCTTGGAAGGATGCAGGAGATAAGATGTCAAACACAGTCATTTTAATAGATTATGGAATATAAAATGCCTTGTCAAGTTAACTAGGTAAGTAGGAAGCTCGGGTGTCTATTACATAGTAGGGGGGCTTAAGGTAACCCTAATATACTGCATACTTCACAAAGCTACGAGAAAGAAACTTGAAAGTTTTCAATAAAAATAAATAATAAATAGTATAGGTGAGATAAGTTTAATTTGACATAAACATTATGCTATTTATACATATATTATAATATCATGGCATACCACAAATATGCCCACTTTATGATTTTATTAATAAATTAATTTTAATTTAAAATTAAAAAATGAAATGTAATTTGAGTTAGAAAGAAAATTCTTTCATGCCAAGTTTATTTCCCCATATCTCAAATATCTACTGGGCTTTGGCTCCAGCATCTTTATTTCATGTGTGATATGCCCCACACAGAGATCACAGTGCTCCTATCTGAAACCCAGTCATTACCTAGGACATCATGTATATTTATGGCTCTTCTGCTATCAACCCCTTCATGCCTCTGATTTTTATTTTTCCACATTCTGCTTCTGCCCAGCAAGAAAGTGAAAATAACATATTATCAATAGGCATTTCCCTATTGTAGCCCCCAAACTGATCACAACAAGTAATAAGTACCTCTCCATTGTCAAAATAACAGCTAAGGAAATTTCACACACCCACTTCAGACAAGGATAAACGAAAGGTTTCCTTTTTTTTTCTTTTAACACTCACTGACTGATTCTTTTACACAATATGAATTAGTATAGTGTTATATGTAGTGATTTTCTCAAGGAAAGCTCATAAATTCTCAGAAAGTAAATAATTCTGATGTCTCAGGAAATTCATGGATTTTGCCAGATGCGCAAAGCTACTCCAAAACCAAGCGTGTATGAGCAGTACAGACTATCATTCTGGCAGTGGGTGGTATAGAACATCCTCCCTAGCATCACCTAAGGGTACTCTAAGGAAACAGACAGGCAGAGTCTATCTCCTCTAGCTAGAAGTTCCAGACCCATATACTACCATCTGACTAGAAGGAGTTTAAAAGCAGTAGTTTGACTGGCTTAGGGACCAGGGGGAAACAATGGATGTTCTTCTAAATGCAGAATTTCTACAATGTGCCCTGACTGAGATCCATTGGCTGCAGTTGAGATAGTTGAGCTCTAGGTTCCAAGCATACATGGAAGGACACAATGGGAAGAATAGGAGCTAATCGTGACCGAAAGCAGTCAACTGACCCCTGCTTCTGTATCTTTCTGATGTATCTCTGTGTGAAAGACACGGCCGAGAAAATGCAGATGAAAGTCATAAGATAGTGTTTGTTTGTAAGTCTGATATGTGATGTGGATCAAAGGCACATGTGAGAAAAGAGCTGATAGCAAGCATTTCTTTTTTTTTTAATTTATTGATATATTTATTTATATTTCAAATGATTTCCCCTTTTCTGGACCCAGACTCCCTGAAAGTCCCATCAGTCCCCTTCCCTCACCCTGTTTTCCCACCCAACCCTTCCCACTTCCCTGTTCTGATTTTGTTCTATACTGCTTCACTGAGTCTTTTCAGAACAAGGGGCCACTCCTCCGTTCTTCTTGTACCTCATTTGATGTGTGGATTATGTTTTGGATATTCCAGTTTCTAGGTTAATATCCACTTATTAGTGAGTGCATACCATGATTCATCTTTTGAGTCTGGGTTACCTCACTTAGTATGATGTTCTCCAGCTCCATCCATTTGCCTAAGAATTTCATGACTTCATTGTTTCTAATGGCTGAATAGTACTCCATTGTGTATATATACCACATTGTTTGCATCCACTCTTCTGTTGAGGGATACCTGGGTTCTTTCCAACTTCTGGCAATTATAAATAGGGCTGTTATGAACATAGTAGAACATGTATCCTTATTACATGCTGGGGAATCTTTTGGGTATATGACCAGGAGTGGTATAGCAGAATCTTCTGGAAGTGAGGTACCCAGTTTTCGGAGGAACCGCCAGACTGATTTCCAGAGTGGTTGTACCAATTTGCAACCCCACCAGCAGTGGAGGAGTGTTCCTCTTTCTCCACATCCTTGCCAACACCTGCTGTCTCCTGAATTTTTTAATTTAGCCATTCTCACTGGTGAAAGGTGAAATCTCAGGGTTGTTTTGATTTGCATTTCCCTAATGACTAATGAAGTTGAGCATTTTTTTAAGATGTTTCTCCGCCATCCAAAATTCTTCAGGTGAGAATTCTTTGTTTAATTCTGTACCCCATTTTTAATAGGGTTGTTTGGTTTTCTGGAGTCTAACTTCTTGAGTTCTTTATATATATTCGATATTAGCCCTCTATCTGATGTAGGATTGGTGAAGATCTTTTCCCAATTTGTTGGTTGCCGATTTGTCCTTTTGATGGTGTCCTTTGCCTTACAGAAACTTTGTAATTTTATGAGGTCCCATTTGTCAATTCTTGATATTAGAGCATATGCTATTGGTGTTCTGTTCAGAAACTTTCTCCCTGTACCGATGTCCTCAATGGTCTTCCCCAGTTTCTTTTCTATTAGCTTGAGAGTATCTGGCTTTATGTGGAGGTCCTTGATCCATTTGGATTTGAACTTAGTACAAGGAGACAAGGATGGATCAATTCACATTCTTCTGCATGCGGACCTCCAGTTGAACCAGCACCATTTGTTGAAAAGGCTATATTTTATCCATTGGATGTTTTCAGCCCCTTTGTCGAGGATCAAGTGGCCATAAGTGTGTGGGTTCATTTTTGGATATTCAATCCTGTTCCATTGATCTGCCTGCCTGTCACTGTACCAATACCATGCAGTTTTTAACACTATTGCTCTGTAGTATTACTTGAGGTCAGGGATACTGATTCCCCCAGAATTTTTTTTGTTGCTGAGAATAGTTTTAGCTATCCTGGGTTTTTTGTTATTCCAGATGAATTTGAGAATTGCTCTTTCTAACTCTGTGAAGAATTGAGTTGGGATTTTGATGGGTATTGCATTGAATCTGTATATTGCTTTTGGCAAAATGGCCATTTTAACTATATTGATCCTGCCGATCCATGAGCATGGGTGGTTTTCCCATTTTTTTGAGGTCTTCTTCCATTTCCTTCTTCAGAGTCTTGAAGTTCTTGTCATACAGATCTTTCACATGTTTGGTAAGAGTCACCCCAAGATACTTTATACTGTTTGTTGCTATTGTGAAAGGGGTCATTTCCCTAATTTCTTTCTCAGCTTGCTTATCCTTTGAGTATAGGAAGGCCACTGATTTGCTTGAGTTGATTTAATAACCTGCCACTTTGATGAAGTTGTTTATCAGCTGTAGGAGTTCTCTAGTGGAGTTTTTTGGGTCACTTAGGTAGACTATCATGTCATCTGCAAATAGTGATAGTTTGACTTCTTCTTTTCCAATTTGTATCCCTTTGACCTCCTTATGTTGTCGAATTGCCCAAGCTAGTACCTCAAGTACAATATTGAAAAGATAAGGAGAAAGGGGGCAGCCCTGTCTAGTCCCTGATTTTAGTGGGATTGCTTCAAGTTTCTCTCCATTTAGTTTGATGCTGGCTACCGGTTTGCTGTATATTGCTTTAACGATGTTTAGGTATGGGCCTTGAATTCCTGTTCTTTCCAAGACTTTAAGCATGAAAGGATGCTGAATTTTGTCAAATGCTTTTTCAGCATCCAATGAAATGACCATGTGTTTTTTTTCTTTGAGTTTGTTTATGTAGTGGATTGCATTGATGGATTTCCGTATATTGAACCAACCCTGCATCCCTGGGATAAAGCCTACTTGACCATGGTGGATGATCGTTTTGATGTGTTCTTAGATTCGGTTGGCAAGAATTTTATTGAGTATTTTTGCATCGATGTTCATAAGGGAGATTGGTCTGAAGTTTTATTTCTTTGTTGAATCTTTGTGTGGTTTTGGTATCAGCGTAATTGTGGCTTCGTAGAAGGAATTGGGTAGGGTTCCTTCTGTTTCTATTTTGTGGAATAGTTTGAAGAGTATTGGTGTTAGGTCTTCTTTGAAGGTCTGATAGAATTCCGCACTGAAACCATCTGATAGCAAGCATTTCTTAAAGGAAGCTTTGCTTATTTCTGTAAATTGTCCCAACATCTGCGTTCCTAAGTGATGAAGGGGGGAGGAGCACAAGGAGTGTGATCATTATTCCCTTTCCAAGTCTGGGGCTGTACCCACATGGAAGGCTTTCAACATGGTCCTTAATATACTCTGGCTAAAAGAAATGACGTTTGACACGTGGATTATAATAGAGAACTGGGATTGTTCCTTGTTTGTGTGGCAGTTGACTTCAATCTGTCACATAAAGAAATAGTGCTCTAAGGTAAAGGCATGTATCTCAGATGATATATTTATGTGGATGTTAGTATCTATAATCATCTCTCTTTCTGCCTATTATCTCTCTTTTTTAAAAAAATTTTTATTGGTTATTTTGTGTATCTACATTTCAAATGTTATCCCCCTCCCTTCTAAGTAACATTTTCTTGGCTTTATAACTTCTGCAGAAAATGGCCATTTTATAATTTCAAATTTATCCTTCATCATTAATGCTGTTGGAGTGTCACTTTCTCATTCATTTACCTATTCAGCTATTTGCATTTAACAGGCATTTATCAGCAACATCATGCTATTCACCACATACAATCTGGATATCATAGTAATCAGACTGATTTCTTAGGCTCACACTCAAGAAATGGTATTACATGTAGTCAAAACTTCCTGTTTCCAAATTCTTTGTGCTTAAGGACTTGTATAAACTACATGTAAATGGTCCAAACCTGTTTCTCTAAATGATACAAAAGAAATGTGACAGTCTAATGCTACCTGATGATTATAAGTTCATTCAAAGTATCAGTCATGAAATTGCAAACTGTTTATTGTTCTTCCTAGTCAAAATTTGACTTTCTTGAAGCCAAATTGTGTGGCGGTCTTGTACAAAGGCATTTTCTCTGGTGACAGAGTACAACAGTGCTGTGAACAGACAATCAGTAGAGGTAATATGAATGGGAACAGCGACACAGGTCCTGCTTTTGGTGCACCATTGAATTCGGTCATGAAAAAGAGTGTTGGAATGAGCAAGCATTATAAAAACCTCCCAGTGTTGACAATGAGTTCAGCTTCCATGACATTGTTAGAGAGTTTTGGTCTATTTTTACCTTTATCAATAAAAATGATATTTCTGTGAAAAAATAGAGACAATTTTTCAAACATTTAAGTAGGGAAACCTGAGATTGGATATTTCCAATGAACAAAATTGTTTTCTGGAAAATGATAATAGAGGAACTGTATTTTTATTAAATAATAATTTTACTGTTAAATGGTCTGTATTTTGTAATGAATGCAAATAAATAAAATGAGGAAGAAAAAATACAAATGATAGAAGCATAAAAATCAATAACCCCTGGATGGAATTGTCAGCCTTAAGAGTGCACATTGTTTTTGGAGAACTAAGTTTGGTTCCCAGCACCCACAATGTGTACACCAGTTCAAGCCAATCTGATGCCTCTGCTGGCTTCAGAGGGCACTTTCACTCATGTGCACCCCCAAAACAGTTTTAAAAAGTATAAATCCTATAGAAGATGACAATGAAGCATAAGTAAGCATGCCTTACTCATGGAGTAAGAAAGAAAGTTGACAGCCCTGCTGACACACTTCTGTGCTGTGTGTCCCCAGAAGTCAGGTGTCACTGCAAGCTACTAGCTTCCCTCCCTTTCCATTACCACTTAATAGGAAATGACCTGTATCACACTTTTATTTGTAGCTTTCCTGATTGTGCACAGTTCTCAAGAAGAAGTAAGAAGTCTTTGTTTTGCCTGCTGTTATTATTAAATTATACCTGTAAAGTATTTTTAAACCCTAATTTGTTTTGGAAGTTCATTCAGGTTGATGCTTGTTTTCAACTTGGATAAGTTTATCATTTTTTTTTTTTATGAATGACACTGTCACTAATGCCACATTTGTCAGCCGTTTTATTTGATTGCTCTTCTGCTTTTGATAAGACCAAGTGAAAAGTTACTTAGTAAGCATCCAACTACATTTGGTAAGCCCTTGCTCTACATTTTCCCCAACTGGCACCTGCCTTTGCTGTTTTGCTAATAGCTGTCCTAAAAGCTCTGTTTGGGTTGGCTTTTTTTGTGCTAGCTACTGATGGCCAGGGCTTCTTCATGTATTCATCAGTCAGCCATTTACATACCACTGTAGTTTATATTTTATATTATATGTTCCCTAGAGATCCATATGCTAAATGGATGGTGACAGTAGGAGACTGGAAGTCTTTTAAGATTGTGGGCTCCTGGTTTGTCCCCCATTCTTTGTCCATGATGTGAGTGTTTTTCTGTACCACATAATCCTACTGTGTCATACTGACTCACCATAGGCTCAAAGCAACTGATGCCTTCAAAACTCAAGCCAAGATAAACTTCTCTTTGAAGTTGCTACTGAAGATATTTTGTTACAGTAATGGAAAACTGATTAGCTAACAGTTATTATTTTGAAAAATAGCTATTTGGGTAATTTCTCCTTTTGGAATTTGATTGTTCAGTTTTGAGCTATTGAGTTTCAGGAGATCCAGACACATGGATATTAAATACCTCTGTAACACATGGCTTGCATGTGATTCTGAGCTCTGCAGACTTCTCTGTTCCATTGATGGATTTATTTACTAGATGGTGCTTTAGATTGATGGTGTTTACATTTTCTGCTTCTGCTTTTGTTGGCTGTGTATTTAAAGTCATATCAAGGAAGTCATCATCAGAGAATTTTCCTGTCTTTTTACTCTCACAAATTTTGTGACTTCAGATCATAACATTTACATACTTTGGGTTATTTTGGGTTGATTTTTGTATCTAACATAAGATAAGATTCCAGTTTTATTTTCTCACCACATTTCCAAATTCTTCAACAGCACTCACTGAAGAGACTACATTTCCTCTCTTGTAGACTATTCAGGATCTTCTGTCATTAAGGGTGAATTTGAGGACTTTTGTTATAACGCATTTGCTTCTTTAATATACAGATATTTTATAACTTCACATGCAATTCTTTTCTTTCTTATAGTAAGTTTATTCCCTTATTTTACACTTTTATATTTGCTACAATGAATATGATTTTAAAATAGTTCCCAATGTGTAGGATTTCTTAGTTGTTTGGTTATTATTTGTATCAAATCCAGTCAATTGTTTACAAAGCTAATTTTGGGTTGATCCTTTGTTCCCTCCTTCCAAGTTTACTTTTTTCTTCCTTTCTATCACTGAGACTTTAGTAGCTCCAATAGCGTTTTCTTACTTTTTTATATGTATTCCCCACCCTGAGACATTCATTTCTGTGCATAGCATCATATCACTGTCATATATGGATACTTTATGTTCTCCTTTATTTTTGTAGAGCTTTAATTTATTTTTCTTGTCCCTTTTATTTCAAGCTAGGCTTTTTAGTATTGTTTCAAAACCAAGTATGAGAATGAACCCCTGGACGGTCTCATAAAATCTTGCTCTCTGTAGCTTACTGGACTTCTTTAGAGCTGAAGCTCTTTCCTCCTACATTTGACCCTGACATTACAGCTCACCTCAAATTTGTGTGTTCAGAGGACATTCACCAGAACATGGCAGGGAAGGCCCACATCCTTGGGTTTGATTGTGATCTTAGCAAACCTTATTAAATATAGGAAATTTGTCTGCCTTAGTATTTCATTGACAATGTAATTATTTAAGCTGCATGATTTTTATAGGTCCATTTATTAAATTGGATGGATTCCTCCAGTGTGAATTTTGTTGACAGTTAAAATAACAAAGGAATAGAATTTTTTGTCAAATGCTTTTCTTTGAGTTAATTATCTCTTTCCCTTTTAATTTTAAATTATAGTCTATCATGCTGATTGACTCATACATATTAGATATTGGGAACAAATTTGACTTGCTCATGTTGTATGAACTTCATCACGTGCTGTTATTGCACTAGGGTTTTATTTAACATTCCCTACTTCTATGTGGCCTGATGTTTGCTTTTGTTATGAGGAAGACTCCAGTCTTATAGAGTGAATGTGAAGGTATTCTATAGCCTTCAGAAGAGTTACTAATTCTTCTTTCTAGTGAAGCTAATTAATCTTGGGCTTTTCAGTTTTAGGAAAAAAAAATTGGTAATTTGTTTTTTTCTATTTATCATATTTGGTTTTGGCTACTTTTTCTTTGATTGAACTTTTACTAGTTATAGTTTTCTAGCAGTTATTTGTTTTCTGCATTTTAGCCAGGCATTTAAAGTCTGATCTCATCTTATGGCGTGTTGCTTCTGAAACACCCAAGGAAACATCTACAACTGTGATCTCACTTCATCCTTTCTGTTATTACTTAGTGAAATTGTTTTTTGATTTCCTCTGTTTCCTTAAAGTCTTCTAGTGAATCTTTATTACAAATGTTATATATATTTCTGCTAGGCTCCTGTTATTTCCTGTCTTCTGATAGTTCTGAGCTTATTTTTTTTTTTAAGTTTTGCATGGTATAGTCCTTTATAATTATTGGAAAACTTTGTTATTAAGATTAATTTTAATATCTACTTGGTGTGTGTGTGTGTGTGTGTGTGTGCATGTATGTTTGTGTGTGTCTGTGCTCACACACACTGAGCATGTACCTGCTGAGGCCAATAGGGTATAGAGGATTTACCTGGAACTGGAGTGACAGGTGATTTGAGCTGCACACATGGGGGTTATGCAAAGAATTCACTTCCACTAGAAGAATAGGAACTGAGTTATCAGACCCTATTTGTCTTTTTTTAATCATTAATTGTTTTTTTTACAGTTTTGTTGTTTTCCCCCTTCCCTTGTGCCCTCATCCCATTCCTCCTCCCTTTCTCCAAAAGGATGTCCCAATACTCCCACATTCCCCTACCCCACCAGGCCTTGCCATTCCCTGGAGTCTTAAGTCTCTCAAGGGCTAGGTGCATCTTCTTTCATTGAGGCCACATCAGAGGGTCCTCTACTGAATATGTGTTGGGGGCCTCAGACCAGCTAGTGTATGCTTCCTGCTTGGTGGCTCAGTGTCTGAGAGATCTCCGGAGGTCTAGGTTTGTTGAGACTGCTGGTCTTACTCTGGGGTCACCTGTCTCTTCAACTTCTTCCAGTCTTTTCCTATTTCAACCACAGGGGTCACCGACTTCAGACCATGGGTTGGGTATAAGCATCTGCTTCTGTCTCAGTCAGCTGCTTGTTGGACCAATCACAGGGCAGCCATACTAGGCTCCTGCCTGTAAATACAACACAGCATAAGTAATAATGTTAGGCCTTGGAGCCTCCCCTTGAGATGGGTCTCAACTTGGGCTGGTCACTGGACCCCCTTTTCCTCAGTTTCTTCTTCATTTTTGTCCCTGCAGGTCTTTTAGACAGGAACAACTCTGGGTCAGAATATTTGACTGGGATGGCAACTCCATCCCTTCACTTGATGCCCTGTCTCTCTACTAGAGGTGGACTCTAAAAGTCTCCTCTCCCCACTTTGGGATATTTCATCTAAGGTCTCTCCCTTTGAGTCTTGAGATTCTCTCACCTCCCAGGTCTCTGGTACATTCTAGAGGGTCTCCCCCCAACTCCCACCTCCAAAGGTTGAATATTTCTATTCATTCTGATGGCCCTTGGAGCTCCACTCCTGGTCCTCCACCCCCAATATCTGATCATGTTCCCCTCTCCTTTCCCCTCCCCTATCCCTCCCTGTTTCCTCCGACTTTCCTCTGCTTTCTTCTCCCTCCCAAGTGGGATTGAAGCATCCTCACTTGGGCCCTTCAGCTTCTTAATCTTTTTGACTTCTGTGGATTATATCCTGGGTATTCTGTACATTTTTGGGCTAATATCCACTTATCCTGAGTACATACCATGCATATTCTTTTGGGTCTGAGACACTTCACTCAGGATGATATTTTCTAACTCCATCCATTTGCCTGCAAAACTCAGAATGTTCTCATTCTTAATAGCTGAGTAGTATTCCACTGTGTAAATGAGCCACATTTTCTCTATCCATTCTTCTGTTGTGGGACATTTGGGTTGTTTCCATCTTCCGGCTATCACAAATAAGGCTGCTATGAAGATAATGGAGCACATGACCTTGTGGCATGGTGGAGTATCTTTTGGTTTATACCTGCCTGTGGCATAGCTGGAACTTCAGATAAATCTATTTCCAATTTTCTGAAGAACCTCCAGATTAATTTCCAGGTGGATGTACCAGTTTGCAACTCCACTGGCAATGGAGGAGTGTTCTTTCTCCACATCCTTGCCAGCATGCGCTGTCACCTGAGTTTTTGATCTTAGCCATTCTGACTGGTGTGAGGTGAAATATTGAAAATGCTTTCTTTTGTCCATTGTATATTTTTGGCTTCTTTGTCAAAGATGCCCTTAATGGTGTGGTTTTATTTCTGGTTCTTCAATTCTATTCCACTGATCAGTGTCTGTCTCTGTACCATTACCATGTCTTTTTTTATCATCATTGATCTGTAGTATAGATTGAGGTCAGATATGGTGATTCCCCCAGAAGTTCTTTTATTGTTAAGATCATTTTCACTATTCTGGGCTTTTCGGTTTTTCATGTGAAATTAAAAATTGCTTTTTCTATGTCTTTGAAGAATTGTGTTGGAATTTTGATGAAGATTGCATTAAATCTGTAGATTACTTTTGGCTTGATTGCTATTTTTGCTATGTTAATCTTACCAGTCTATGAGCATGGGAGATTGCTCCATTTACTGAAGTCTTCTTTGATTTTTCTTGAGAGACTTGAAGTTCAAGACATACAGCTCTTTCTCTTGTTTAGTTAGAGTCATCCCAAGATATTTTATATTATTTGTGACTATTGTGAAGGCTGTGGTTTTCCTAGTTTGTTTCTCAGATCATTTATTGTCTGTATAAAGGAAGGCTACTCTGATTTAATTTATATTTGGCCACTTTGCTGAAATTGTTTATCAGCTCTAGAAGATCTCTGGTAGAATTTTTGGGGTTGGTTGTATATACTATCATATCATCTGCAAATAGTAATACTTTGACTTCTTTGTTGCCAATTTGTCTTTTTAAGGTAATTGTTTATAGCTTCAAACTTCCCATTTAGCACTTTTTTTGGATGCTTTATTTTGTGTCCCTTTATCTTAAGACACTTGCATTTTCCTTTTGATCATTTATGTAAGCTGATTTTCCAAGAGTTCCATTTCAGTGTCTATGTGTTCATAGTGAGTCTTTTTAAACTCATGCTGTTCCTATAAACAGTAGTTGATATGTTTTCAGTCTTCTTGGATTCCTTAAGCTTTGTTTTGTGACTTTGATTGTGATCCATCTCAGGGATGTTTCATGTACATGAGAAACGATAGTACATTACTCTGATTCTAGGGAGTAGCACATAACCCTCAGCTCCGCTTGGTCTGCAACACTGTCAGCTGCTTATTGCTTACTTTTCTGTATGAATAATAAAGCTTATTTTAAGTAGGAAATTAAAATCCCAGTTATTGTTATTTGACTGTTCATTTCTGTGTTCCTATGTGTCAAATCTTTTGTGTTTTCTGATGTTATGGTGTAGGGTGCTTATATTGGAAACCAATTGAAATGATTAGATGACATGGCTTTCACACCAATTCACTGTGATCCACATATTTCAGGGCATGTAGGCTGTTCTGAGGGTTTTATTTTGTTTAAGTACCCCCATTCTCCATTAGCTGTTACTGTTGTTACTGTCGAATGATTTCTTGCTTCTAAAACTGTTTAACGTGGCATCTTGGAGTTTTAGTCTGATATTTTTGTGGAAAGCAAACACACAATATGTTATAATTCTGTTTCATAACCACTCTGTCACTTCTGGCTTTTGGTTGATTAGTTAAACCTAATTTTCATTAAGATGGTTATTGAAGAATGGAAGCATATGCCATTAAAATATGTCTCATTGAATCTGTGGCTGTTTTGCTCCTCTCATTTTCCCTACTTTAATTTTGTCTTCACTTGATTGCTGATATTTCATAGTGATGTGTATTGAATATTTCTTTCTATATTTTGGTTCTTTCTATATTTCTGTATATTTGGTTCTATGACCAAGTATTCATCGGTGACTAACTTGAAGCTTATATCAAATATTTCATTATTTCCTTTTACATTTGCAAAATGATGCATGAAACTACATTTTTACATGCGATGATATTGGGTTCTTTCTTTTGTCCCTTGATTTCAGATTTGTAGTACATTTTCTATGTGTTGATCTTTGTATTAACATTGAAAGTAAATTCTTACCACACAAAAATATTAATTTGTAAAAATTTATATTTACAAATACCAGATAAATCAATGCTTTGAGTGTATTTTTTATAGCCGTGGAAAATTGTTTCACTTCAATTAGGAGAAGTGAACTGCTTTAACTATTTCTTATAGGGTCTAGCCCCATGTCTGGTAATGGTTAACTTAATATTTTGTTAAGATAAGATAAATATTTATATTTAAGAGAAAAATATATAGCTACAGTAGTAATAGATAGTAGATATTTTCTTTCAGTACTTGCTATTTTTCAATTCTTTCAAAGTTTTGAAATTTTTGAGTAATCTGATAACCTCATGTAGACTCCTTTATATATGTCAAGTTGAGTTGTTTTGCTAACTTTCTTTTTTGTTCTTGACTTTGATAATTCATTACTCCGTACCACAGTAGCAGTATATTGTTGTTTAACTAACTTCTTGTTTGGGTATTGTGGAGGTCTATATTCAGTTCCTTATTTTTGTAGTTTATATTTTTTTGTCATTAGGTCATGACATAAGCTTTTGCTCCTCCTGGTATCTTATCTGTGATATCAATATATAATGAATTACTTCACTGATGTCCCTCCATGAGCAGGTAGGTAGATAGGCAATAAATGACTCCCAGACAGTTGTTATCACCAATTTATTTCTATTTCCTCCTTCTTTATTCATCATAGTACAACAGACTACAAATTTATTTTTCTTTTCTTTTTCTTTATTGGATATTTTCTTTATTTACATTTTAAATGCCATCCCTTTCCCAGTTTTCCCAGAGAAACCCCCTTATCCCATTCCACCTACCCCTACTTCTATGATGGTATCCCCCTTCCCACCCACCCATTCCCAACTCCCTGCACTAGCATTCCCCAACACTAGGGCATAAAGCCTTCACAGGACCAAGGACCTTTTTTTCCGAATGATACCCTACAAAGCCATCCTCCTTTACATATGTGGCTGGAGCCATGGATACTTCCATATGTACTCTTTGGTTGGTGGTTTAAACTCTGGAATCTCTGGGGTGTCTGGTGTTGATATTGTTGTTCTTCCTCTGGGGTTGCAAAGCCCTTCAGCTCCTTCATTTCAATCCTTTCTCTGACTCCTCCATTGGGGACCCCATGCTGTTCCAATGATTGGCTGCCAGTATCTTCTCTGTATTTGTCAGGGTCTGGAAGATCCTCTCAGGAGACAGCTATATCAGGCTCCTGTCAGCATGCTTTTCTTGACATCCACAATAGTGTCTGCTTTTGGTGACTGTATATGGAATGGATCCCCAAGTGGAGCTGTCACCTGAGTTTTCAATCTTAGCCACTCTGACTGGTATGAAGTAGAATCTCAGGGTTGTTTTGATTTGGATTTCCCTGATGACTAAGGATGTTGAATATTTCTTTAGATGCTTCTCGGCCATTCGATATCCCTTAGTTGAGAATACTTTATTTAACTCTGTACTCCATTTACTTGAGTTTCACAGATTTTACAGTTGATTTTATTTTTAATCTTTCTTTCTTTCTTTCTTTCTTTCTTTCTTTCTTTCTTTCTTTCTTTCTTTCTTTCTTCTTTCTTTCTTTCTTTCTTTCTTTCTTTCTTTCTTTCTTTCTTTCTTTCTTTCTTTCTCTTTTCTTTTACACTCAAGATTTTATTCCACTTCTGATCTACCATCCAACTGTTCCACATCTCGTACTTCCTCCCTGAGCTGTCTTCATGAGGATGTCCCTACTCCTTACTCCCCTGACCCAAAATAACACTAAATTCCATGGGGCCTCAAGTCTCTTTGAGGGTTAGGTTCATATTCTCTGCTTGAACCCAGACCCAGAAGTCCTCTGCTGTATATGAGTTGGGGTCCTCATATCACCTGGTGAATGATGCCTGGTTGGTGGTCCAGTATCTGAGAGATATTGCGGGGTTTAGGTTAATTGAGATTGCTGGTCCTCCTACAGGATTGGGCTCCTCCTCAGCTTCTTCCAGGTTTTCCTATTTCAACCACAGCGATCAGCAGCTTCTCTCCATAGGTTGGGTACAAATATCTGCATCTGACTCTTTCAGCTGCTTGTTGGGTCTTCTGGAGTGCTGTCATGCTAGGTCCCTTTTTGTGACTACTCCATAGCCTCAGTAATAGTATCAGGCCTTGGGACCTCCCCTTGAGCTGGATCTTCTTGTGGGATTTTAACTGGACCTTCTTTATCTCAGGCTCCTTTCCATTTCCATTCCTGCAGTTCTTTCAGACTGGTTTTGACTGTGTCAGAGTTTTGAGGGTGGAATGGCAACCCCCTCCCTCACTTGATAACCGGTCTTTCTGCATTAGATGAACTCTTTAAATTCCCTCTCTCTACTTTCAAGCATTTCATATAAGGCCCCTTCCTTTGAATCCTAAGATTATCTCACCTCCCAGGTCTCTGGTGCATCCTGGAGGGGCCCCTCAACTTCCTATCTCCTGAGGTTGCCTGTTTCCATTCTTTCTGCTGTCCTCAGGGCTTCAGTCCTTTTCCCTCACCCAACACCAGGTCTAGTTCTCATATTTCCCACCACCATCTTGCCCTCCCAGATTACTCCCTCCATCCTCCCTTGTGGTTGCTTTCTTCTCCCTCCCAAGTGGGACTGCGGTGTCCCCACTTGGGCCATTCAGTTGCTGATCTTTTTAAATTCTGTGGATTGTATCTTGGGTATTCTGTACTTTTTTTGGCTAATATCCACTTATTAGTGAGTACATAACATGTGTCTTGGTCAGGGTTCAGGGTTTCTATTCCTGCACAAAGCATCATGACTAAGGAGCAAGCTGGGGAGGAAAGGGTTATTCAGCTTACATTTCCATTGCTGTTTATCACCAAAGGACGTCAGGACTGGAACTCAAGAAGGTAACCAATACAGAGGCTGTGGAGGGATATTACTTACTAGCTTGCTTCACCTGGCTTGGTTACTTTGCTTTCTTATAGAACTCAAGACTACCAGCCCAGGGATTGTACCACCCACAATGGGTAGCCCCCATTGATCACTAATTGAGAAAATGCCTTGCAGGTGGATCTCATGGAGGCATTTCCTCACCTGAGGCTCCTTTTTCTGTGATAACTCCAGCCTGTGTCAAATTAACACACAAAATCAGCCAGTACAACTTTCATGTTCTTTTGGATTTGAGTTACCTCCCTCAGGATGATATTTTCTAGTTCCATCCATGTGCCTGCAAAACTCAGGATGCCCTCATTCTTAATAGCTGGATATTATTCAATTGTGTAAATGAACCACACATTCTATATCCATTCTTCTCTTGTGGAACATCTGGGTTGTTTCCAGCTTTTGACCATCACAAATAAGGCTTCTTTGAACACAGTGAAACACGTGCCTCTGTGGAATGATGGGCCATCTTTTCCATATATTCCCAAGAGTGGTACTGCTGTGTCTTCAGGTAGATCTACCTCCAGATTGATTTCCAGAGTGGTTGTACCAGATTTCAATCCTACTAGCAATGAAGGACTACTCCTCTTTCTCCACATCCTCGTCAATATGTGTTGTCACCTGTGTTTTTGGTCTTAGTCACTCTGATTTGTGTAAGGTGTAATCTCAGGGTCATTTTGATTTGCATTTCTCCGATCACTACGGACTTTGAACATATCTTTAGGTGCTTCTCAGCCATTTGAGATTCCTCTGTTGTGAAGTCTTGGTTTAGTTCTGTACAGGATTTTTTTGGTGTCTTCTTTTTTCAGTGTTTACCTTCTTGAGTTCTTTATATATTTTGGATATTAGCCCTATATCAGATATGTGGTTAGTGAAGATGTTTGTGCCAAATCTGTAGGTGGCCTATTCATATTATTGACTATGTCTTTTGCATTACAGAAGCTTTCTAGTCTAATGGGGTCCCATTTTAATAGGGTTATTTGATTCTCTGGTGTCTAATTTCTTGAGTTCTTTGTATAATTGGATATTAGCCCTCTGTCGGATATCGGGTTGGTAAAAATCTTTTCCCAATTTTTTGGTTTCCATTTTGTCCTATTGGCAGTGGTCTTTGCCTTATGGAAGCTTTGCAATTTTATAAGGTCCCATTTGTCTATTGTTGATCTTAGTGAGCATAAGCCATTAGTGTTCTATTTAGGAAAATTTCCCCTATGCCCATGTGTTCTAGGCTCTTGCCCACTTTCTCTTCTATTAGTTTTAGTGTATCTGGTTTTATGTGGAGGTCCTTGACCATCTTGGACTTGAGCTTTGTACAAGGAAATAAGAATAGATCTATTTGCATTCTTCTACATGCTAACTGACTATTGCACCAGCACCATTTATTGAAATGCTGTCTTTTGTCTACTCGTTTTAGACTTCTTTGTCAAAGATCAAGTGACCATAAGCATATGGGTTTATTTATGAGTCTTCAATTCTATTCTATTGATCTTTCTGTCTGTCTCTGTGCCAGTATCACTATTTCTCTGTAATACTGCTTGAGGTGATTTTCCCAGACGTTCTTTTATTGTTGAAAATGGTTTTAGCTATCTTGGGTTTTTGTTATTCCAAATGAATTTGCAAATTGTTCTTCCCAACTCTATGAAGAATTGAGTTGGAATTTTGATGGGGATCACATTGAATCTGTAGATTGCTTTAGGAAAGATGGTCATTTTTATTATATTAATCCTGCCATTCCGTGAGCATGGGAGATCTTTCCATCTTTGAGACCTTCTTCAATTTCTTTCATCAGAGACTTACAGTTCTTGACATGCAGATATTACACTTTTTTGGTTAAAGTCACACTAAGATATTTTATATTATTTGTGACTATTGTGAAGGGTGTTGTCTCAGCAATGGAGAGATCATGGAAGCAGAAACTAAACAGAGACATAGTGAAGCTAACAGATGTTATGAACCAAATGGCTTTATCAGATATCTATACAACATTCATCCTAAAACAAGAGAATATACCTTCTTCTTAGTACGTCAGGATAACTTCTCAGGCTATAAAATTTGCCATATAATTGGTCACAAAACAGGCCTCAACAGATACAAGAAGATTGAAATTATCCCATGAATCCTATCAGATCACCATGGATTAAGGCTGATCTTAAGTAACTACAAAAACAACAGAAAGTCCACATATATATTGAAGCTGAACAATGCTCTACTCAATGATAACTTTGTCAAGGAGGAAATAAAGAAAGAAACAAAGACTTCTTTGAATTTAATGAAAATGAAGACACATCATACTAGAACTTATGGGACATAATGAAAGCAGTGCTAACAAGAAAACTCATAGCTTTGAGTGCCTCCAAAAAGAAGCTGGAGAGAGCATACACTAGCAGCTTGACAACACACCTAAAACTCTAGAACCAAAAGAAACTAATACAACCAAGCAGAGTATACTACAGGAAATAATAAAACTCAGGGCCGAAATCAACCACATGCAAAGAAGAACCATACAAAGAATCAACAAAACCCGGAGCTGGTTCTTTGAGAAAATCAACAAGATAGATAAACTCTAAATCAGACTAACCAGAGGACACAAAGACAGTATCCAAATTAACAAAATCAGAAATGAACAGGGATACATAACAGCAGAAATTGAGGAAATAAAAATAAAAAAAAAAACATCAGATCTTACTACAAAAGCCTATACTCAACACAACTGGAAAATCTGCATGAAATGGACAATTTTCTAGACAGATGCTATGTAACAAAGTTAAATCAGGATCAGATAAACAATTTAAAACAAAGTGTTGGACATAAAATTAACTCAAACAAATCAGTATCCTTCCTCCACTCAAAGGATAAGTGGCTGACAAAGAAATTAGGGAAATGTCACCCTTCACAATAGTCACAAATAATATAAAATACCTTGGAATTTATTTTTCTGAGATAGAGAGGAATCTCTTGTAGCAACCTTGGCTTTGATTCTTCCTCTCTAAGAAACCTTTAATGTAGGAAGGACTCCTTAGGGAAGTCTAGTCCTTTTCAATTCTCTCCCCTAGAGACAGGAAGAATGGCTGTCAAAATTTCAGCTTAGGTGTTACTTTGCATCCAATTTGTGCAGCCCAGGCAATGAATCTAGGTACTATGACTTGAAACTAAAAACAAATCCCCAAACAGAGTCATTAATTTAACAGGCTGGCAATCCAGGGATGGGTAAGATTCTGCACAAATCCTTATCAACCTAAGACAGAGGCATGTGCCAAAAGGCCATGTTTATTAATAAACACTAATAATGTTGTGTTTGCTTATTAATAAACACTAACAATGCCAGGTTTGTTCAAATAGCACAAACAAGCTGTATGTGACCTTGAAGATGGGTAAGGAAGGCCTTCTGTGAGAATGACCTAAGATAGGCTCAACCTTCTTTTTAAGATAAAAAAGAAGAAGATGTAGAGAGCCTTAATGGGGTGCCATGTTGCCTGGCAGGAACTTGACATTGACCAAGGACTAGGGATTCAAGCAGGAATCTGACATTAGGGCATAATAGGGAAGGTTAATGCAGGAATTATAATCTTAGGGTGGAACAAACTTTGCAAGCTTCAGGCAAGATTTTGGTCTTGGACAAGGAAGTAGGCTGGGGTATTTTGGTTATTCTGGCAAACCCCTGGAAACAACTATCACAGGACTTTGCTTAGTGTCTTGACAATTTTGTGTTTACTATCTTGCTTGTTCCTCTTTGTACTACTGTTGATCTTAATACTTGCATGTAATTAATAACAGTGGATTGGAAATTATTAAACCCACCTTCAGTCTCGAAATTAACTGAGCTCATGCTAAAAAAAAAAAGGAATCTAGGTACTGATTTAGATTCATTATCCACAAAAATTTACTCCAACATTCCATTGTATCATTGTACTTTCTTTGTATAACATACTATTTAGATATTTTGGTAAGAAGAAATTGTCTACTGGCTGTTGTTTCCAGTTTGTTGGCTTACTAGTTATTATTTCAAGAAGATTCTCTTGACTGTAATTCTTGATCCTGTTTAGCTTTGTGCTACTGCTGTAGCAGTTGCTGCTGTTTCCCCTTCCATTGGCCTTGGTCCTTCCTCTCCTCCCCTTCTTCTTTTCCCTCTCCTCTCCTGTTTCTTTCCTTTCCTTCTTTCCACCTCCTCTTGCTTCTCTCATCCTCCTCTCACTCTGTCCTAGTCCTCCTTTTCCTTTCCTCCTCCTTTCTCATACTTTTCCCTCCTCTCTCTTTTTCTTTCTGCTTTCTTCCTCTCTCTCCCTTCTCTTACCCCATATCCCTCCCTTTCTCCTCCTTCTTTGTCTATTCCCTCTCCCTCTTTCATGGCTGTCTAGTAAATGAAGTCATATTTTTTTCTTGGCTTGTGTGTGTTGCTGCTGTTTTGTGATTGTTTTCTTTTAATTCTATGTGTTATCATAGATAGACTTGGAGGCTAAGGCTAAGAGACTTTGCACCATTATAAAATCCAAAGTTTTATTTTGTTTTATTAATACCAAGAATTTTTATTTCATTAAGGATTTTTGGTAAGTATTTCACATCCATTTTTGTTTGTTTAGCACCATAAAGAAGATGCGACATTTATTGACTTATGCTTTCAAAGCTGACTTGTAGGAATCACATAACATTTCCATCACTTGACTTAATTTTTCTCCCTTTATGTTCACAGCTCCCTTCCAGCATCACTCTTTCATCCTTCTGTATAGTCACCTCTGTAATTCCTTCTGAGTCTGTGCTGTTGCTTAGCACTTTGTGCTTGGTTTTGGTCTGAGTATACTAATATTTCACCCTTAGGGTGAAGGATGATTCTACTTGATATTCTGCATTTTTATTAATATCCCTGTGTGAAGGAGGTTTTTTTTTTGTATTTGTTATTCTTAAAATTATTGCTGCAACTAAACCTATGGATACATATCTTTCATTTGCTCTCTCATATTTGGATCTATGCAAATGTTTGAATACTATTTTTCTACACTTTCTGTAGTTTTTTTATGAAAGTGTGGGGAACTGTGAATCACAGTGCTCTTCTTTTGCTACCCATCGCTATAGTTTCCATTGTTTCCTTCTTCATCTGGCTAGTTTGTTCAGATTCTTTCAGTTCTGATGTTCTCCTTCAACTGCCTAATCAACTCAGTAGGGTTTTATGGTGAAGAGTGAGTAGCCTTTGCAGACACACTACTGATGCTTCAGTTCTCTTTCTGCTAACTCTGGGTTCTATAATCCAAGAAAACATAAATACACATAACTAAAATGATTAAATTAGCCACTGTAAAGTTGTCAAAAGAGTTCAGGAAGTATGAGAAACAATGAGTTTGATTCAGTGCTTGCCACTCTTGCCAACTACCCTAGTTAGAAACCTGCCAATACTAAAATATTTAAAGTTCCTAACTGCTTTAGTTTCAACTTTGTGTTTTTGAAAAAAAAAATCATTTTGATAATTTCTTCTTCATAATTATAATTGTGCTTTTATTTATTTAGGTATATTACACATATTTATTTTGTTGTTTCTAGTAATACAATGGCAGACAAATCAGAAAATCTTAGCAATATTTAAAAAATACTCTGTGATGAAAATGTAAGTTTTCAGGCATGTTTAACTTAGTTATCACTGGATCTAAGTCAGAATTTACATCATTTAGATAGTATTACTATGTAGAAACTCTCTGTGTGTATTTGCATATGTGTGAGTGTGTATGTGTGCCTCTGCGCATGTTTTATGTTTGCTCATTTAAAAAGAAACTTCTATTTTTGTGCACTAGTTTTTTTCTTGTGAGTTTATTTTCGTCCCTGTGAATGCTGGAGTAAGATAGTATCACTCCCCCAACTCCCAAATTATTGGAACATGCTTTTGTCAATATCTATGTATAACTTCTGGTAATTATTTTGGGAATTGGAGATTTCTTTAGATATAGTTTTACTGTGTATTCCTGGATGCCCTGGATCTCACTCTTCAGATAAGGTTAGCCTTCAACTCATAATGTCCATCTGCATCTGCCTCTCCAGTGCTGGGAATAACAGGATGTGTCACCACCTTCTGCCTGATAATTCTTGATGGGCAGTTTTCAGGCTCCAAATCAAAGGAAGAGCAGCTCATAATTATGAGTGTTGATAGTTTATTTTTTGTGAGGTCTCTAAGCCTGTGAATGTTACTTTGTTGGCTACAAGGGTTTTGCATATATGATTGTGACTTTAAAATGGGGAAGATACTATGGTTTATGGAGCCAATAACTGCAGTTTCAAATATCTAAGAAGATGAAGGTGGAAGGAATTTTTCAGACAGATAATAATAGGAACATCAACTTTCACTGACGTCTGAACATCTGTCTGTGAAATTTGAGGACCTGAAAGAAATGGGCAGACTATAGTCTAATGCTATAGACAACTCTTTGTCAGTTTCTGTGTACTTTTATACATGAATGTAACAAAGGAACCAATGGTCTAAGGAAGGTTGTTTGAGTTCAGAAAAACAAGATCAGAAAAACATGATCAGTAAAACATGACTGGAAAAAGCATGTAAACAGATGTTAGCAAGCACATACTAAATATTAATAGGGTGGTCCTTTTACTGACCTTTCTCATGACAGATGAATTTAAGCACAATTGCCTGGCAATTATATTTAGTAAAGCATGAAAACACGGTAGATGGTGATTTCTAGATTCAGGGTAAATGAGCATATCCTTTTAGCACTCAGCATATCCTTTCAGTGTTCTGTAGCTATGCTTGGACATCCAATAAATATAAAACATGTCTTATAAATTGAATGTAAATATTTGTCATAAGACGCGTGAAATCATTTCCAAGAACAATCCAAGGAACAAAATTTCTTTGAGGAAAAAGGTCTTCTACCTTTTGTTTCTGGAACCTCTCTCACAGTTCTTTAAGGCAATGTTCACCATGACTCAGTCATTCCTATGACTATGTTCCAACACAGAAGAAGACAAGGTAACCAAAGAAGTAGAGAGTTCCTGGGGCTATAAGGGTGTAAGCAGAAACCAAGGGACTGAAAAACCCAGAAGAAAGTGGAGGCAACAAAGAATAGTACCTGCCAAGACCTCAGGTAGAATCCAAGTCTTAGCAGCACCTTGATCTTGGCACAACAACCAATTTTAGACCTTTTGCATCTGGGGATACTAGAGGGTAAATTCACTTTGCTTTAAACACCCAGATTGCAGTAATTTGTAGGTCAACCACAAAAAGCTAAGTCACTAATGTGACAAAGACAAAGGTTACCCTCTGTCCCTTTTATTGATGGAATGATAACAAGTAATATCTATTATTGGCTAAACTTATATTGATTACTCTTTTGTATAACATGATTAATGTAGTTAAGAGAGATTCATGTATCTCTTGAATCATGTTTAGTGTTGCATTCTATGGAGTTTTCCTTTCTTGGTAAACTTACCTCCCAGATTGCCCATCTTTGACTAAGGGGATAACACATTTCCAAAAATATGTCTTCAAGATGCCATTTTATGCTGGAGCATATAAGTGTTGACCTTGAATCTGACCACAACACTTTGATGCACAAAACCTCTAGGTTTAGAAAGCTATTAAGAATTCATATTATTTATACTCTGAGATGTTGCTTTTATCATGTAAGAAGTTTAGCTCCAAGCAACATCCAATTACTTGACTAGAGAAAAGTTTCAACAATTATGCCAGTAGTGGGCTCTGCTGCCTTTGATTTGAAAAGATCTTCTCAAAACCATTGAGAAAAAACATAGTTTCCACTTCATACATCAGGCTTCTAAAGGCCTTTGATCTTTGGAAAGGTACTAAATAACCACTACATTCTTATAGAAATAAGTGGAATCTGGATTTAAAATAATTGACACCTAAGGGAAAACTTATTAAATGCAATCTTTATCCACCATATAAAAGAATTTTTAGATCAAACATTAAAGGTGAATAAATCCTTTATTCTGTATTCAAAATTAGTTATATCTACTCACCATTAAATAAGGAAGAAACTCAGTAAAAACAATATAAGAGGAGGCAGTCTGTCAAGCTTAGCCACATTTAAAACATCCCCTTTCCAATTTAATTCAAAGTAGAAAACAGAGGGAAGAAAGCCAGATGGTGCACGCACATCAGCAGCATAGAGTGATAAATTTAGCTAGCATGTTTTTACACCTTTTAGGATAGCACCATTTTCACCATTGTTCTAGATGGGCAAATTTCTGAAAATCCATCATTCGTATTCTGAGCTCTGAGATTCTTAGTGGAGTTTTTCTTACAGGATATTTCTCACCTCTTAGAACATCTTACTTCTCACAATTGCATTTACTTTGATCATTTTTTATTATCTTGTTGTAACTTAAGTTGAAGAAGAAAACCGTTTTTCAGTGTAATGAATTTTTTCTCCTGGATCTCATTTCAGTTAGTGAAGTCAGATGACTAAAGATTGATACTTTCCATGGCTTCTAAGTATGGCGGCTTTTCCTTTGAGAATAACCTAAGTGGAGCACAGGTTGTTTGAAGAAGTTGGAATTAAAATGGCATATATGTAACAATGAATTTGAAGAATGGACCTATGAAAAGAGAGGAGAAATTTGTCCTGTCTCTTCATTCTGGAAAGGCAAGGCTACCCACCCACTGGGTTCACCCTGTCCTTCCTAAAGATCATACGTCCCTGTGAACACAGGAACAACTTTATATGGTCGTAGCTACTTTTAAATATAATTGTATTATTTCCTGATTTACAAAGCATGTGCCCAGTGATTGGGAATTGTCAGAAAAGGGTGGGTACACTTTTATTTTGTGGATTGGCTTTCTTCTTAACAATGATCATGAAGTTTGTGTTTTTATGTATAAATATCTGTGCTTTCCAAGATGGACATTGATTTTATGTGTAGTTCGTAATGAAGGCACAGCATACAAATTTTTGACACATAATCCTATTCCCCTAAGTCAAAAGATCTGCTCCTTGTCACCTTGAGTTTTATGTGATAGTGGTTACCTAGAGGAGAACAAAATGAAGTGGTGAAAGGGTAAACTGATAGAATAAAAGAACATGATTTAAATACCAGTGCTCATAATAGAAGAGTCAATTAATTGATTTAGATATCAGTGATCATAATAGAAGACTTCAATTCATTGACTTAGATATCAGTGATTATAATAGAAAACTACAATTAATTTTTCAGGTATTTAAAATCTTTTAAAAATTAAAAATAGATTAGTTCCTCGTCTAATACATCTTGACTATACTTTCTCCACTTTCTACTCTGCCCAGTTATTTTCAGACTCCACTCTCCTCTCTCTCTCTCTACTCCCTTTCTGTCTCTCATTAGAAAAGAACAGCCTTCTAAAGGATAATAACCAAACTTGACAACATAAAATATAATATGATGAAGCAAAAAACTGTCATATCAAGGTGAACAAGAAAACTCAGCAGGAGGAAAAGATTCCCAAGAGCAGGCAAAGGAGTTGGAGACCCACTCATTCTCATAGTCAGGAGATCTGTAAAAATACTAAGCTAATAGCTATAATATATACACAAAAGACTTGATGAAGACCCATATAGGTCCTGTGCTTGCTGCTTCGGTCTCTATGAGCTTGTATGTGCCTTGTTTAACTGATTCAGAGGTGTCCTCCCTCACCTCTGTCTTTTACAATCTCTCTGCTTCCTCTTCCATGGGATTCCCTGAGGTTTGAGGGAAGGATTTGATGAAGAACTTCCATTTTAGACTCAGTCCACATAATGTCTGGTTGTGGGTCTCCACATTTGTTCCTATCTACTATGATGACTCTCTGATGATGACTCGATGAGCCACTCATCTCTGAGTATAGGAAAATATCATTAGGAATTATTTTATTGATATTTTCTTTCTCCTTTTTTTCTATTAGTGGTTGGTGTTTGAATTTATGCCATGTCTCTGGGATGTCTGGTCTCTGATTCTTGGTCACCCAAAGCAGTGTCAGGTATGGATTCTTACTGGAGTGGGCCCGAAGTCAATCAGTCATTGGTTGGCTATTACCACCAGTTCTGTGCTATCATTGCCTTGGCCTTTTTTACAAGCAGGGCAGATTATAAATCAGGACAGATTATAAATCAGGACAGATTATAAGGTTTTGTGGCCAGATTGGTGTCCTTGTTTGTCTTTTGGTAGTCTGTACAGTACCTTCCTACATCAAAGAGATAAAGACATAGGGATGAGGGTGCTATGTAGGCACCAGTTTAACTTCCCCAAGTCCAATGGGTTGTTTCGATGTTTTCTTTGGCAATGGGATCCTGTTTGCAATTTGTAGAGAGCAGCCATTTGTCTTAGCAACAGCCCGGACTGTTTGAGAATTTCAGTGACACTCCATTGGCCAACAACTTAATTGAATGCAGCCCAGTTCTTTCTCAGAAAACCTTGCCTGGTTACAAGAGACAGCCAGATGAGACTTCATATTTCCCATTACTAGGAGTTCTCATTAGGATCACATTCATAGTTTATAAAAATTTTCCACTCTCCTAGGTTTCTACCCCACCACATGCCCCCCTAATTCCAACCAATACTTTGTACCTCCCTACCTTTCCTCCTCTCTGAATAAAATCTATTCTATTTCCCCTTCCCACGAAGTTCCATGTGTCTCTCCAAGATCTTTCCTCTTTATCTACCCTCTTTAGCTATCCTCTTTGGGTCTAAGGATTGTAGCTTGGTTACTATTTATTCAATGGCTAAAATAAGTATATACATGCTATATTTGTCTTTCTGGGAGTGAGTTACCTCACTCAGGGTGATTTTTTCTCCAGTATATCCATTTTCTTCTTATGTACAACTTAAAATACCATCCTCTGTTTAAATATATTTCAAACAAAAAGATTTTGTTGTTGTTGTTTCTTTAAATACTAAGATCAAGAAGAAAGATTTAATATTCACAGTAATAATATACAAATCAAGCAAGTAAACCCATTGAAGAAACATTTCTAAAAATCAGAAAGTAGTATCCTGCTTACTCAGTTGTTAGCCTAAGATTTTTTTTTAAAAAAATGCTGGAAGAAATGTTGCTGTTGTCTTTAGAGGAGAGTGAGAATATAGAAAATGGTTTAACAGTAGCCGATAAGCCTGTTGATAATCTCTTTAAGAAACTGTTGAGTTTCAAAATAGGGAAATGGAAAAATAAGGAAAATCAGTAACAAATTCTATCAAACTTTGAATTCAAATGGATTAAATAATAGCCTATGTTTCTGAGGTTTTGTTCTAAACGAGTTAGTAGATGTCAGGAAGAAAACATCCCTTGGAGTGCTCATCTGGATCATCTGTGTCCTATGAATGGCATGCTCTGGATTCTAATGTCTAAGGGCTTCTTTCCTAAACTGTATGTAGAAAGAAATGAATGTGGTTTTATTGGAAATGGCCCCCGACCTTATCTTAAAACCGAAGCATCTTTGGAAATTGGACCTTCTGAGTAAAAATCATTTACTGTGACTAAAGCCATATTTTGATCATTGGAATTTGCATCAGTTGGGAACTATGGGATTATTTGTTTCTATACTTTCTCCTTAAGTTAAACAGTCCTTTACCCTTTCCTAAAACCCTAGTAGTGAGCATGATTTAATAGATCAAACACAAAGCCTAAGAAAGACCTATCTGTTGTTAACTATTGTTTTTCAGGGTCAGGTTGCCCAACAGGTCTGCAAGGCAAACCTTCCCAGTTCTCACTTCTGTATGACTGAGGTATGTTGTAGGCAGCAAAGAATAAAAAAAAAAAAAAAAAAAAAAAAAAAAAAAAAAAAAAAAAAAGCCTTAATTTAATGTTTGGGATGTGTGGGTCCTGAAGTTATTTGTACTGAAATCGTTTCAAGGAAAATAAATCTATGGTGATTGTTTTGCTTTGTTTTTGCTTTGCTAAGCCTTGTTGCTACGAGCTCATTAAGGCACACAGAACCGGAACTACGAACAAAGAAAAGATGGAGTCAACTGTTTCTGTAAGGGCTTTTTTGCTTTCTTAGTCTCTTTCCTTACTTCCTCTTTTAATCTGGTTTAATCTCCAACATTGACAAAACCCAAGCTTCCAATTCTTCAAGTCTTTTCTTACTGGCGGTATGTGTTTCTTATTTCCTCTGGCCCTTCCTTGAATTCAGCTGCCAGGCTGATTACTATTCCTTAAATGGATCAAATAGTCATAGGTAATCTATGATCTCATGAAAAGGCTTGGTTTTCTGTTCAGTGCCGAATGTATATAGCCCTGGAAGGTAGTTACTTAGGCTAAAAGGTATTCCATCAGTTCTGACTGAGCTTCTAGCAGGATAATATCGCTGGCACTCAAAACCATCTGAAAACAACTCAAGGAAATTTCACAGAACATTTCTCTTGTTCTTCAATTACTAAATTCAAAATTAATTATAAATTTTATTACTTTCAATAAAACAAATCAACTGAAGCCCTTAAAATCGCAAGCAAAACTTACTGCTTGGCTTGTAAAGGAAGGTTGACTCACATGGCCTAGACTTGGGGTTAGGGAATGCAGGTTATCTCAGTAAGGTGTAGTTGCAAAGCTCAGTAGTTCCTGTAGAGTGTGAGGGAAAAGTGTATAGAATAGAGGACAATTCTGAATTTTCTCACAGGGTTGGCATTGTTTTCTACTGAGTTAATCTAATCATAAAGAAGGAAGATTCAATGGTCTACACAGAAGAAGAAGAATTTTCTTACACTCACTTTAAAGTATTTTTCAAGCCAATGTTATTTTAAGAGTAAAGAATAATTAAGCTATTTAATGTTGCCATTCCCCACCATTAATTAGAGAGACTTCAAAAATACATCTTCAGACACAGGAAATTGCTGTGCCATCTGGTCAAGGAACAGTCTGTCTAGTTATTGTGATGTGGAAGAGTACCATGATTTCATGTCCTGGGGTGCATAGGAGATAAAAACTCTCTTTAAATTGAGAGTTATAGAAGAGTTGAGAAATAAGTGGGATATTCACATATATTTCAATCATTTATCCACTGACTTCAGAATTCTTGCAAAGCACAATCAATTTGTGGTGTTACTGGAGTTTCTACCACTGGACTGGTTGTATTAGAATGCAGAATTCCAATTTCTCTTGATTTCACAAATTAGTCTTTATATTAGTTAGTGTTCTGTTGCTGTGATAAAATACCACTACGGAGGAAACTTGTAGAAAACAAGAGTTTGTTTTAGTATGTGGTTGCAGACTGATGTATCCACTATGACAGGAAGTATGAAAACAAGCAGTAGACAGAACAACCAGAGTGGGAAGATGTGATATCATATCCCAGCGGCAAACACAAAGCCTGAAGAGCAAAATGCAAGTGGGGTGAGGTTAAGTTCTCAGTGCAGTCTCCAGCCTGAAGCTTCCCCCAGCAGGGCTGCATCTATATTGCCTTTCACAGTGCAGGCTTTTGGGGTGGGGGCGGGGGGGGGGGCAGGTGATCTAATACCAGAGAATACATGAATATTCCTCATTGAAACCAATACTGTCTTTTTTAGTTTCTGAGCAGTATTTGGTCTTCCTTGATCATGGTGAATTTTAGTAATGCTGATTACATTTTGTGAGACTGCTGACATTGTGTTTCCTTAATTTTTAAAAAAAAAAAAATGTGATTATGGCTATTCTTTGGGAACAATTCTCCTTCCCAGACAATTTGTCTTTAACTGTGTTCAAGCAGATTTCACAGAGTTGATGTCTATTTAATCTTGAGTTAAGATATGCTGTGCTTTCAAACTTTAGTTACTATTTTCTTCCCTTTTAACAAATAAATATTTCTGTGGCGATTATTTATCTAAGGATCTTGTCTATGTCACTGCTTACTCTGGTCTTCTGATGACAATTTTTCTCTCCTTACTGTATAACAAATATGTTTTGTTTTCCAGTATTTGAAAATTATGACTTAAATTAATTCTAGTGTGCATACTTATTTTTCAAGCACTAGCAGATAGTAAGCATATTGTCAGAATTGCTCCTATATTCCTTCAAGAAGAACTTCTAGTAAATACGACAAAAAATATTTTCACATAAAGATGTCATGTTAGTCTAATAGGAACCAGTAACAGTGTATTCTCAAAGTAAAACTGATTAGACCTTTTCTCTTTCATCTACTTCCTTTTAAGTGTTTATTCATTTGTAATGTTGATGGGCTTTGGAGTCCATTGTGTTTCCTTTTCTAATTCTGATTTGATATTTTCCATCCTCAAATAAGAAAGTATGTATTAACTCAAGATATATCTTGAAATTACATAGACTTTCTTTGTAGAGATTTGAATAGGAATGGCTCCTATAGAGTCATATGGTTGAATGCTTAGCCATAGGTTAAGCCATAGGGAATGGTACTTTTGTAGGTATGGCCTTGTTGGAGTAGGAATGGCCTTGTTGGAGAAAGTATGTCATTGTGGGGGTTGGCTTTGAGTTCCCCCATTTTAAAGATATTCCCAGTGTGGTTCACAGTTGCTTTTGCTGCCTATAGATTGTGAGGTAGAACTCTCAGCTCCTTTTCTAGAACCGTATCTGCCTGCATGCTGCCATGCTTCTTGCCATGATGATAATGGACTAAGCCTCTGAAACTGTAAACCAGCACTAATTAAATATCTTACTTAATAAGAATTGCTATGGTCATGGTGTCTCTTCACAGGAATAGAAACCCTAAGATAATATTTTTTATCCCTTCCATTTAAGGTAGATATGCTGGGGGTTATAACTAGTTACTTACTCTGAGTATATTTGTAAAGTTTTCTGCTTTTATAATTAAAAGGATCTAACTATATATTTTCTTTTTAAAATTCAGTGGCTTTTACCTTTGTGATCATATTTTTGAATTCTGTTCATGTTTACCATGCTATATTGATTATGTAGGTTTTATATAGTCTAGAGTTGGGTGGTATTAATTTTATTTTTGTCTTTTATTTTTTAATTTTCAAGGAATGAAGACAAACTCAAAAATAATGTGTTAGTTAATTTAGTGGAGGATATTTCAACAGAACATAATATTCAGGCTGAGGTATCATTATTACTTGCTTATTTTAGCCAGATTTTCAACAGGAAACTGGAGCAAAAAGCAGAACAGAAAGACAAAATATGGAGGGTGATGAAGAAGTTAGAAATGTAGAAAAGCAAGCAAAAACAAAACAATATAATTTTTAGAGATGTAAGCTATTATAGGGGACCATGCATTTAACCAGATGATTAGCCAATACCTGGGTTTCCTGAAGAGACAAAAATTAACCCTTAATTAATGCAGGACATAAAAATGCAATCCCAATTTAAAATTAAGAAAGATTCTTTAGAAAGAGAGTTGAAAGGGTATCTCCATAAAAAAGGGACACTGATGTCGACCTTTCATCCAAGCTTTATAGATGTATGTTTGATAGACGCAGAACCTGGGACTCTGAAACAAGGGGGCAGACTACAATCTAAAGTTATAGACAACCTGACTTCAGTTTCAGTGTACTGCTACACATGATTGTAAGTAAGAATGCAACAATCCAAGGAAGGTTGAAATCAGGAAAACATGTAAATAAATATTAGTAATACATACTAAATATTAGCAGAGTATCTCTGAACTTTCTATGGACAGACCAATTTAAACACAAATGCCTGGCACACATTATAGATTATAGATTGTATCTGGAAAAGCATGAAAGCAAGGCAGAAAACTATATCCAGATTCAGAGTATATTGAGCAGATTGTGTTCAATTTTAGATACATATGATCTGACATCTAACAGGAATAAATATGTCTTATAAATTAAATGTAAATGCTTGTCACAGGAGGCATGAAATCGTGTCCAAGAACAATCCAGAAAACAAACTGCACTTGAAGCAAATCCCCTTTATCTTTTTTCTTGGAGCCTGTCTCACAGTTTCCCAGTGTACTGTTCACTATGTATAATTCTCTTGCCCATGTTCTGACACATTGAGGAAATGTTTGTTGTGAATGTAGGCACTTTATAGGCTACTGCACATCTGTAATGGAATGCAACTACATCTTTAGTAGTTGGCAGTATTTAATATCATTTATAGATATCATTACAGATATTTAATATCATTAGAGTTTGGAGTTTGCATGCATGGCGAATTCAAGAGTTTTGGGGTCATGGGATTTTGCAGCAAAGCTCCAAGACAAATTCTTGTATGGTTTGATAAATCCTGCAGACTGAGATCCCATGCACAGAGACCCCTGAACAGAATAGATATAAAGTTTTAATGGTGAAGCCTAAGTTTCAGTATAGACTCTGGATGTTGGAAATCCAAAGAACATGGTCTTTCTGCAACAGAAAGTTGCAGGTACTTAGTGGAACTCTTGATGGCTCCAGAGTAATCGCTCATGTGGTGCACAAAATCAAACCATAGAAGGCTACTGAAACCTGTCAGACTTCACATTACACCCTGAGATGTAGGGATGACAATTGTGGAGCTATGGGATTTCATATTCGCATTGGGATACAGGGTTGTCTTGCTTTGATCTTTCCTTGCTTTGCTTCTATTCTTCCCTTTTGTAGGAGGATGCTTGCTTTCTCCATGCCGTTGTTTGTTGGAAGGGTGTAATATTCTGTTTTATTTTACAAAGGCTCCCAACTAAGTTTTGGCCTTTTGAAGAGACTTTGGAATACTTTTGAATTATGTTCTAATGTCTGCGATTATGATTTTCACATTGCAAAAAGACCATCATCCCTTGGGAGTCAGAAGAATTATGGAATAAATTTGATATGTGCTCAACGGTATCCTGTTTTTAATGGTCAGTCTCTGACTTGTAGCACTGATTTGATGATCCAGGAGACTAGAGGAGGATTGGTATATCTGAAATCAATCCCTTGGGTTAGGCCATTTACAATTATGTCTGCCTGAGCTCTCTGTTTCCAGTCTACTGCCATGAAAACATGCATTTGCTATGTTATATCATTCTCTTACCAATAATAGTCATTCCTCTCCTGCTATGATAAACTGAAACAGTGAACCAAGATAAATCCCTCCCTCCCTTTTCTCAGTTAATTTGTCACAGAGATGAGGGCACTAGCTAACATGCTAGCATGAAGTGAGTATTTTTGTATTTAAATTCATGATGAATAGCAATCTATACCGTAATATACTACAATACCTTGGCCTGTTTTGTTAATACCTTTATCCTCTTATGTCATGGATGGAATTAGAAGATATTCCATCTTCATATTTCTGAAAAGTTTATATGAAATTGAAAGTACTGGTTTTTTTGTATAGGTTTTGGCAAATGACACATTAGTGGTGTGGTACTCAGTATCTTAGGGCAGTGCTCAAGAATGTATGCTATTTATAATCCTTTGCACCTCTGCATGGAAGTGTAGTATTATGATGCATCCATTTTAATTTATAATAAATATAAACACAAAGATTATCTTGAGGCATTAATGATACATTTAAAACTCATTAATTGATTTTAAATAATTACAATGATATTTGGGTGGGTTTGATATGATCAGGTAAGAGGTCAGAGAAAGAACAGGGTTCCCAATGGAGGAGCTAGAGAAAGGACTGAAGGAACTGAAGGGGTTTACATCGCCATAGGAGGAACAATAATATGGACCAACCAGTACTCGCAGAGCTCCCAGGGACTAAACCACCAACCAAAGAGTGCACATGTAGGGTCCATGGCTCCAGCCGCATATGTACCAGAGGATGACCTTGTCAGACATCAATGAGAGGAGAGGCCCTCGGTCCTGTGAAGGCTTGATGCCCCAGTGTAGGGAAATGCAAGGTCAGGGAAGCAGGAGTGGGTAGGTTGGTAAGCAATGGGAGGGAGGTGATTTAGGGGTTTTTTGGAGAGGAAACTAGGAAAGGGGATAACATTTGAAATGTAACTAAAAAAAATCTAATAAAAAAGAAAGAAAAATAAATGAATAAATAAATAGATAAATAAATATAAAAACATCTTCATAAAAATAAGGAACACATGTACTCTCATACTCTCATACTGGACTTTGGGAGAAAATGTATGTGTGTGTGTGTGTGTGTGTGTGTGTGTGTATGTGTGTGTGTGCTTGTGTGTGTGCGTGTGCATGTGCGTGTGCGTATGTGTGTGTATGTGTGTGTATGTGTATGTGTGTGTGTGTGTGTGTGTGTGTGTGTTATATGGGTTGTGTGCTTGCCACATGAGGCATGTACGGAGACCAGAACTCAATGTTGGGCTATTCTCCTCTATTGCTCCACCTGATGCTTTGACAGTCTCTCACTGGATAGAGTGTTAGATGCTTTTGCAAGGCTGACTGGCCATTGAGCTCCTGGAATCCTTCTGTTTCTATCCTCCAGCCCTGGATTTACTGATGTGGGTGCTCAAGTGATGCATGAGAAGCAGGCACTTTATACACTGATTTATCTTTTCAGAGCCTTAACAAAACTTGAGGTATCATGAATTTCTTGCTCTAACCAGGGAGGGCCTCTAAAGCCTTTTGAGAAAATGAATATTGAATTGGATTTAGAATGAACTACTTCATAATTACATTTTCTAAAGGAGCCCAGAATTTATTTACTTCACCAAGACACTGAGAGAGTTTTACACATTATGGGAACATCAGCATTTTGTTCAAGACCAAAAAGTCTATAATTATGCATGTTAGCAAGTATTGCTAGAGTTGAAAAGACAGCCCATACTTCCATGTCTTCATTAAATCCTTAAAAGGCAGATTCAAACACCAGTACTTATCTCAAGTGACAGGTTGAGCATCTTCCCTGAATACCAAGAATATTAACATGGTAATGAAAATGGTCTGATCCTCAGTACGCTTTATATATCCAGATCATCATGGAGATGAATCACCACGATGGCCATTGTCACTTGCCTAACATCCAGCCTGACTCACTTGATAGTTCCTATGTTGGGTCAGACAACTGGTTAGGTTTCAGACTTGAAAAGGATTGGATAATATTATTAGAGTTGTATGATGTATTTTATTTAAGATAAAATGTGCAAAAATATCATGTTCATAATTTGTAAAACCAGACACTTTCCTTCTTAGAAGCAATGAGGAAGTGTGATTTTATTTAATAATTTATTTTTTGGTGTGTTTGTTTTTGGTGGGATAGGGGTGGTGTTGGCAAGATATATTGGGTAAATAATTTCCTGCCTCACTTGTTAAACTTCAAAAGTAAAATGGCTGTCCTAAAATGAAAGAAAACAAAACAAAAACTCCTCAAGATTAGATAGGATCATGCATATCATAATTTAATATGAAGTTTATATTAAACAATAAAGAAAAATCACAAATTGTTCCAAGAGCTACAGGTTAATGACTGCGTGTATTAGAAAAGACAGGGAACAGATGACAACATAAATTGACACACATGTTCAAGTTACCCAGCTAAAATGTTAAGGCTTTTGCAATAAAAATGCTCCCTAAAATCATCATGTATTCTCTTGAAACAAATAAAACATCAGAAAACCTCAGCCAAGAAATAGCTATAAAAGAGCATTTCTCCAGTCTGAATCTTTAATGTCCCCCCCCCAAGACCCATGTAGTAAGAGAATTTGTACTCACAGTGGCACTAATGGGAGGTGGTGGGGAGCATTAAGAAGTGCAGCCCATCTTTAGATCACTGGAAGTGTTCCTTTCCGGGGACTGTAGAATTCTAGTCCCTTCTCTTTCTTTTCCCTTTCCGGCCACATCAGGAGTCACTTTACTCTGCATGTCTTCTTGATATGGTGTGCTACCTCACAATAGGCTTAAGCAGTGGGGAAAGTTTATTATGTGGTGGATTCAGCAAATCTGTGAGTTGAAACTGTCTTTCCTTTATCATAAACTGATCATCTTATGTATTTGTTGTGAAGATGGAAAGCCAATTAATACAAAAAAATGAGTGGATATTGTTGAATAAACAAAATTAGAAACATGCTGAATAGGACTGCCTGGTTGGGCCTCAGTGAGAGAAGATATATCTATTATTCTAGATACTTGAGGCCCAAGGGAGAGCCTGGGGGTGGGAGAGCATCCTCTCAGAGACAGAGGGGAGGAGGAACGGTGATGAGGAACTGTGGGAGCGGGAGCAGGAGCGGGAGGTGGGTAACAGCTGGATTGTAAATTATCATTATCATCATTACAATAAAAGGAATGATGAAGATGAAGGTGAATGGAGATAATTTATGCTTTCTAGCATTCAGAACATAAATTTACTTGAGGAGCAGCATCCAAGAGTACTGCAATAAGTTATACACTATTAGCCTGTTCATCATCCTGGTCCAGCACAGAGCACAGAATGACTGAGTGCATTTGATGAAGAAAGAGGCAAAACTTGGCAAATGTTTCAAAACACATGACCCAAACCTATATACTTCAGAAGTCATGTGATTCTTTAGGAATAAATTTGAGAATTCACACTGACACACTTTGTTAAGTCAATGAGAAAGAACTTAAACAAAAAGGAGATGAAAGCTTTTTAAGAACAGTTTTAGGTTTTTTTGTTTTATTTTGTTTTGTTTTTGTTTTGTAAGAAAAACACCAGTTCATAGCAAAAGTTTTCTCTCTGGGCACTAGCAAGAATAAGAGAAAGTGTTGAAAGTATTTCAACTATTCAAAAAAGAAAAGAATTGAATCACAAATTCTAATATCAGACATCCAGGTGCCTTTTGAAAATGAACGGAACTGGGAATCTCGGTATATCTGATTTATCTCTGAGATATCTGAGGTGAAGGAAAATATTTGAGGTGAAAGGAAATGGCTGATATCTTACTAGCACCCTGATCCTCACTGGTGTTTCATCAGCAAAGTGAAATTATAATGTAGGAAGACTTGAGATTTCAGAAAGTAAAGCAGTCTGTCCTAAAGAAGAATGAACACCCAGTTCTTGTGACTGCCCCTCATTTGAGTTGACACTTGACATGCAAACATACTTTCCATTTTAAAGTATTTTCAAAATCATACTGTTTCTCTTTTCCAAATCTGCTCAGATCCTACAAACACCCTACCTAACTTTCTGCTCATCCTCTTCTTATTAAAAAAAAAAACAAGCAAAAATCATAAACGAAAATCATAATGCATAGAGAGACAGAGACAGACAGAGAAAAAGAGGAAAAACAAAACAGCAAAGCAACAAAATCATAAACAACAATGAAAATCACATTAGCACACATTAAAGAGTTCTCATGCTCTACAGCCCTGCTTGCAGCAGGGCCCACTAAGATGTGCTGATGTGTGATAGAGAGATGGGAGAGAAAGAGAAATAGTTTGAGCACTGTGAAGAGAGGTAGAATTAGTGACTGAGTGTGGAGAGGAGCAACAGCCTACACAGCCACCTGAGGCCATGGGCAGCTCCTGGCTGTGCTGTCACTGAGGACCATGTCTAGATCTATGACCATGTAGCAGCAAGAGTTTGTGTCAATGCCCGTGTGCCATATTTCCAGCAAATGTTATGCCAAAGTCTCTGGTATGGGCTCCAGACTGGGACCATGTTAATGTCCAAGGGCTGTGAGGAGCTAGCTCTGCCAATCCTCTGCTTGGGTGAGGGAAAGATGGCCGTTCCTTCCAGTCCACTCCCTATCTGCAAGAGAGCTGGCCCCAACTCTTGCAGGCTGCAGCATTCAAGGGAGTGCCTTCCAGCTCCTCCCCTCATCTGGGAAGCACAGTAGATCCAACCCTGGTGGCTTGGGCATGGGTGGGTCCATCACCAGGCCATGAGCTTGTGAGAGTTGACCCTGGAACAGTGCTGGAGAGCTTGGTCTGGTGGTGTTGGGTGCAAGAAAGATGGCGGGCTGATCAGTGCGTCCACCACCCAGGCCCAGATCCAGGGCTTTGTGCTGGCCCACCATAAAATCTGTTCCTTCTATGAACTGCTGGAGAGATTGAAAGAGCAGATCTGAAGATCCAAAGCTGCAGGATTTCCATGACATAGGACAATAACAGGACATTTGAGAGTAGTCCTGGTGAGGATCCAGTATTGATAGTGTACCAGAAGCCAGAGGCCTCCAACCAGACCTGTCCCCATTGCAAACAACATTTGCAAATAGAGATGTATACTATGACACACTACAGCTTTAACAATGAGATGTTGTCCGTTTGGTTTTGTTGTTGTTGTTGTTGTTGTTGTTTTCCTTTTCTTTTTTTATTTTTTTTATTTACATTGCAAATGATTTCCCCTTTTCTGGGTCCCCACTCCCCGCAAGTCCCATAAGCCCTCTTCTGTTCCCCTATTCTTCCATCCACCCCTTCCTACTTCCCTGTTCTGGAATTTCCCTATACTCTTGCACTGAGTCTTTCCAAAACCAGGGGCCACTCCTCCATTACTTTTCAGGGTGAGGTAGTTTGCAAGAGCAGAGGGTAGATATGAAAAGAAAGGGAAATGAGTGGAATTGAAGTGCATGCAGGGTAATTCACAAAGAATCAATGAACTACTTTTTAAAAATCCAGTCTATTTTGTATTTGTCAACTACTCATGGGCCTATTGTATATACTGGAGTATTGTTGATATATTCTGATACTCTATTAGTCAGAATTAGTTTTCCGTCTCCCAGAAAATCTCAATTATATATAGCTTCTTAATTAAAGGTATGCTTTTCCACATCTTTGGGGTTTTGTCTGGTTTAAACTGATGAACGGTGTTAGGAGTGTATCGTCCTCTTTGTGTCTGTAAGATGCCATCTCCTTAGTGTAATACACTACCTCTTGCTCTTACAATCTTTCTGCATGCTCTCCTATATAGAACCTTCAGGGAAGGGAGTTGATGAAAATGCCACATTTACAACTGAGTGATCCAAAGCCTCTAATTCTCTGCACATTGTCCAGTTGTACAGGCAAACTGATTTGGTACTCAATGTATATGAACATATTTGAGATAATTGTATTCAACTGCAAATGATCAAAGATCTGTGTGAGAAACATAAAACTCTGAAACAGCTATAAGAAAATGTGCACAATAAATCCCTACAAGATATAGGTGCAGGAAACTGACTAGAACTTCACTTGCTCAGGAATTAAAACCAACAATTCCACAAATGAAATGCTGTGAAATTAAAAAGAGGTTCTGTATAGCAACAGAAGCCATTCATTGGGTGAAGAAGTCCAGAGTGGAAAAGAATCTTTGTCAGATCTTTATCTATCTATCTATCTATCTATCTATCTATCTATCTATCTATCTAGTTCTTTATTCAAATATATACACACTCATATATATAATATATATTATATATAATATATGTAATATATGTAATATATATAATATATATAATATATATAATATATATAATATATATATATTCTCAGAGGAAAGAGGAATATACCTCCTTATATATCTTGTATCTTCTGGATATTGATTCTCATATACATGTATAACTGTATATTCAGATTGAATATATATGTGTATATATATATATGAGTATATAGTCTAAATATGTATATATATAAGTATATATATATGCTTAGCATACAATATATACTTGATATACTTAACATACTTTATATAGCAAGCGGATTGAGGATTAATATTGAGAATATATAAAGAAGTAAAAACAATCAATAGAATGATAACAAGAAAACATACCTAGGCACAATGTTCTCAAGAATTACAGTTAGAGAATAGAAGAATTAGAGCTGATAAGAAATAATGTTTAAATGTTTGTTGCCCTTAGCAATAAGGACATGTAGTTAAAGCTACTTTGAGATTCCATTTTATCTAAGTCAGAATGGCTTGTGAGATGGTTTTACTGTTACAGAGGACCTAGGTTCAGTTTCTAGCATCCAGATGGTGGCTCTGGGTATAATTATACATAACTTCAGTTTCAGGGAATCTGATGTCTTCACACCTCCATGGACACCAGGCACACATGTAGAAAACATACATACAGGCAAGCACAACATTCAAACATACAAAATAAATTTTAAAATTACACACACACACACACACACACACACACACACACACACACCACACCACACCAGAACAGAAAGCAAATGACAAAAAGTGTTGTTAAAGGGGATAAAGGGGAAAGTTACTGTTGAAGTGAATGGAACTGCACTGGGATGGGATGGGGTCTCAGCTGCTGTGAAAATCAGCAGAGATTCCTCATGGGCTTACACTCAACCTACTCTACATCCTCCTACTTCCCTGTTAGTTGCTGCTCTATTCACAGTAGCTAGAAAATGCAATTAGCCTGGATGTCTATCAAATGCTGAATGGATGATGAAAATGTGGTGTATATACACAATGGGATTCTATTCAGCAACAAATCAAAACAAAATAATGGAATTTGCAGGCAAATGGATGAACCTAAAATAAAATTACACTGAATAATGTAGCCCCAACCCAGAAAATAATTCTGTCTTATACTTAAATACTAACTCTAAATATGTAGGTTTAAGGCAATAAACTGAAGTACATCTTGAATCTAAGAAAGTAGAAAGAGATCATTAGGGTGTTGGAGGGAAGAAAACTGGGGAGAAGGATGAGGGATCTATCAGAGTTAGAAATGTGGGAATAGGTACATACTGAAGAGACTGGGAGTCTCCTTGTAGGAGTTTATATGGAATGTACCTAGGCACAAAGTTCTCAGCACAAAAGCTATTTATTACCTTGGTTGGATAAGCAACCAGGAGTGGGGGTTGGCTGCCTCTGAATGGGCAAAGGCAGAAAGCAAGCAAGCAGCAGCAGCAGCATGTGTTGTGGTGGAGGAGTGGGTTTTTAGGGGTGGGGGTCTGTGCTAGGGTGAGTCAGTAGTAAGTCCTGGTTAAACAGGCTAGATACTATAACCAATCAATAAATTATGATTGTTGGACTTTGGTATTTAATCTCAAGAATGAGTCAGCTGCATAATAAGGGAATGGAGGGCCTCGGAGGCAAGCTTCAGGAATGAAATCTAAGGGGTTTGAGCAAGGGAGAGTGAAAGATAAAGGGCAAACATGATGGTATTGTGTTTGCCATGGTCAAGCCTGTTAGAGAGCTCTTTATATTCACAAAAGGTGTTTCAAACAGTCATTGAGAAATGTATTATCTTATAAGTTTCACATAAAATAATAGCAAAATATTTGTACATAATAAATTATGAAGAGTTACAACTGTATAACTATAGTTTGATATATGTGAATATTTATGTATATTAATATATAACTACATATAGTTATATATATATATCATATTTTTATATATATTACCCCAAATATATAATGCTCCCCAAGAAGTCATAGATTGTCAGCCAAAATTGGCCTAGTGCAAAGAGAGAGCAATATTTCTTTTAGTTGTTCTTCTATTTGCTTTTTTGTTTTGTGGTCCAAGAGACCATCTCAGAAGAATCTTGCCTGTTATCATTGCTTTTGGTTGCTTGCCAAGACTTGAGGGTAAGTTCCTATTGCTGAAGACACCACTCACTTTAGAGATGGGGACTTGGAAATAGTGGACTTGTACTGACATGGAAGACTCCTTCCTGAGAGCTCTCATACTGTTGGAAGGTGATATGTAAGTTACAACTGAAGAAAAGTTATCAATAGTCTTAACTTCTTTATAAAGCTTGTATACAACTGTACATTAATGACCAGCCCATACAGATATGCCCAGCATTGGGGCTTAAGGGATTTTATATCAGCTAATCACATTTGTTGCTCTTATAGAGAACCTGAGAGTGACTCGTAGAGCTCATCCTGGGTGGCTTACAACTAGCTGTAACTCTAGCTTCAGGGTACCAAACCATTATTCTAGCCTCTGTGGGGTCCCACATACTTTTGCATATCATGGTACATACATACATATGTTTTTTAAAAGGTATGCACAGCGGAACAACTACTGTAAGGATAATCAACAGCTCGATGATTAGATGTAAGGCTTATTTAGTAAGAAGGAACTCTGCTTGCTGTTATAAATCTAGCCAAGAATCTATTGCTGGAGAAGACATTGATCCTTAAAAGGAGAACTTACCTTTTTAAATAAATGGATACAGCATACAACTGTCTTCTAGATATTTATGCTTATATCTACAGAAAGTGATACTTGGAAGAAGGTAATAACTCACACTTTAATCCCAACACTTGGGTGGGAAAGGCAGGTGAATCTGAGTTGGAAGCCATCCTGGTCTACAGAGTAAGTTAAGGACAGCTGAGAAAACACAGTAAAACCATGACTTCAAGGAAAAGATACACCATTCTCATTGTCCATCTAATAAACCTCTTTTTTGCAGCAGATAGAGGCTATTATCATAGCTGGTAAAAGTGCAGATTTGAGTATTCTTGGGAATGCCCATACCTAAAGGGCACCTCTACAGCACAGCTTCTACATGCAAGACACAAGAACATTGTGGAAGAGATGACAGAAAGATCGAAAGGGCCAGAAGAGTAGGAAGGCTTCTGTAAATCAGTATGTTCTGGATATGATCCGAATGTTACAATAGCCACACTTCTGCTTGGAAAGGTCATGGGTTCACAAGGTGTCA